>NC_090180.1:25979144-26283866 GCF_024679245.1 Pseudorasbora parva
AAAAAGGAAACAGGAAGTGTGTTAAAACTTTTGCATACATTAATTCATTTTGATGAAACTTCAGCTTTGTGTTCGTTGTAAGAGGCCGATCACATGGATATGACTTTTGTGAGTCAAAGTTATAGCGCCACCAACTGGCAGCAGGAAGTGTCACTTTTGTCCAAAGTGGGGGTTAGTTTTATCTGCAGTCACCAAACTTGGTATATATATTGTACTTTTCGAGCCGGACAACTTTCTAATTTACAGTCATTAGCTCTGACCAACAGGAAGTCAGATAATTTGGTTGGAAGATAACACAAAGTGAAAAGCGAGCTCTGAGTTTTTACCTTCTCCTCAAAAGCGATTCATTCAATCTCCTCCAAACTCGGACAACATGAAGTAAATATACAGAAGATGCTAAAATGCGAACGGTTATTGGATATCTCAAACGGTTTTCCCTTAGTAAAAGCCTAAAAAAGACAAAATTGGGACACAAGTAATGGTTCATAAATAAGGTTATACTCCCACCTGCTGGTTATTCTATATATCACCAAGTTTTTTTTTTGTTTTTTCAACACTTATGCTCTCATTTAAATGACCAGTAGAGGGCAATATTGTATAAGTTTTCAAGCAAAAAACCTTGCCTCTGTGTGTGTGTGTGTGTGTGAATGGTTTTCTAGCCTGGTGGGGACTTAAACCTGAATGCACACAGACTCATGGCGACTTCCCAATGGGTACAAAAGCTAATAAATCACACAGAATGAGTTCTTTTGAAGAAAGTTTTGTGTGATGGGTAGGTTTAGGGGCAGGAGCAGTGTAGGATGACAGAATATATGGTTTGTACAGCATAAAAACCATTACGTCTATGAGTCCCCAGAAAGATAGTGAACCAGACATGAGTGTGTGTGTATGTGTGTGTGTTTGTGGGTGGGTGTGTGTGTTGTGGATGGGGGATGGTGGATGGGCTTAACTGATAAGAGTTGCCTGCAGCATACTTCAGCATTACTACTGTGTGTGTGTGTGTGTGCGTGTGTGTGTGTTCTTTTTTCTAGCCTGGTGGGGACTTCAACCTGAATGCACACAGACTCATGGGGACACGTGTCACTGATTTCTACAGTGTGTGTGTGTGTGTGTGTGTGAGCCACTCTTCTGTCTAAAAAGATTACCTCTCAATGCTGTGCTTTGGCCTGCATTAAAGGATAAAACATTTTATTCTGGGTTTGAATAAAAAAATTAATGTATAAAACCAGTTTATTTGTAGGGCATTGACAATATTGTTTTATATAATTAGTTAAATAATTGTGTTAATACAAATAATTATTAATAAAAAAATATAAATATAAAAAAACATTACTAACAAAAAAAAACACATTTAATTGTCTTTAAAAAAAAAAGTAGTGTGTGTAACTTAAAAAATGAGAAGATTAATGCCTTTTGTTTAAATATAAATATAGAATAACTAAATATAGAATAACCAGAAGGTGGGAGTGTAGCCTTATTTAGTAACCAGGTTGGATATGTCCTAGGAACACTGTTTTGAAGATAAAACTATTGTTGTTATTGTAAAACAGTGTTTTCAGACAGTGAAATAAAAACAATGTTCGCTCACTGTTTAGATTTTGTGTCTGTCATTCCCCTCCCCCCTCACTCTCTCAGGATCACTCTGTGTGTGTGTGTGTGTGTGTGTGTGGAGGGGGTCTCTCTCACTCTGTGTGTGTGTGTATGTGTGTGTGTGTGTGTGTGTGTGTGTGTGTGTGTGTGTGTGTGTGTGTGTGTGTGTGTGTGTGTGTGTGTGTGTGTGTGTGAATGTGTGTGTGGAGGGGGTCTCTCTCACTCTGTCTGTGTCGCCTTGTCTCTTGTTTTTTCATATTTTAACCCTTTCATATCATAATTGCTATCAGCAATATCTATCACTTTATTGTGAAAAATAAGTAAAAAAAAAAAAAAAAAGGTATTATATATATAATACTGGTCTTCTGAACTTACAATATTTTGAGCTGCAAAAAATACATTTGCACATAATTGAAAGTGATATCCTAATACTTTTAATTGTTTTCTATAACATGGGCTTTAAAGAAGGTCATGTGCTGTGTTTGCAAAGATCACGTATGACACCTCTTTAAACTAATTATTTATTGATAGAATTCAAATGGATAAAAAAAATTAAATTTCACATTAATTTATAAAAGTGGCTGTTTATAATAAACTTCCATAAATTATATGCACGCTTATTACTCTTACCTGACACTGATATTAAAATCATTGTTGCGGTTTCTGTGATTTGGCTTAATTTATTTATTTATTTATATTTAAAAAAAATATTGAATGCCACACATATTGAAATAAAAACAAGCATGCTTTTTGCAGCATAAGACTGGTGAACAATCACAAGCTACGGTAGGTCAAAAACACATGAAGAGAAGTGCTGCAGTTAATGAGGTGAATTCAAATGACTTTGACATAGTCCGTTTATTTATTTATTTTCCATATTAAATGCCTATTGGCCTTCTGTGCACAGTTAAGCTGATGCCACCGGGGTGGCGGTGCCACCGGCTTGGGCCCGTCATCGCTGCTCGCAGCTTTAATTATTATTATTATCTTTTCGCCTTTTGGGCATTTTTGGGGCCCTTCCCATGCTCGAAAACTCTTTAAACTTTGCACACGCATCGGAATGCGCGGCCAACAGGGTCGGGCAGAGGCCTTTGACCCGGGCGTGGCAGGGGGGCTCAACAGCGCCCCCTTGAAAAACTGGGTCTATATATTAAACAGACTTGCACGTACATGTATGAAACTCGGTACACTTATAGATCTCATCGGGCCAAACAACTTCCGCACTCATAGTCATAAGCTTCGCCCAACAGGAAGTGAGCTATTATGGGTTGTTCGGAAAACGCATGCTCTGGAATTTGCGATACTCCTCCTAGACGATTCACCCGATCAGCACCAAACTCGGTCAGCATGAAGTCAAGAAACTGAGAATGCTAAATTGCGAGCAACTTTTTGATATCTCAAACGGTTTGGCCGTGGCGAAGAGACAAATTTATGGCGAGAAAAGGGAAACAGGAAGTGTGTTATAACTTTTGCATACATTAATTCATTTTGATGAAACTTCAGCTGTGTGTTCGTTGTAAGAGGCCGATCACATGGATATGACTTTTGTGAGTCAAAGTTATAGCGCCACCAACTGGCAGCAGGAAGTGTCACTTTTGTCCAAAGTGGGGGGTTAGTTTTATCTACTGTCACCAAACTCAGGATATATATTGTACTTTTCGAGCCGGACAACTTTCTCATTTACAGTCATTAGCTCTGACCCACAGGAAGTCAGATAATTTGGTTGGAAGATAACACAAAGTGGAAAGCGAGCTCTGAGTTTTTACCTTCTCCTCAAAAGCGATTCATTCAATATCCTCCAAACTCGGACAACATGAAGTAAATACACAGAAGATGCTAAAATGCGAACGGTTATTGGATATCTCAAACGGTGTTCCCGTAGCAAAAGCTTAAAAAATACAAAAGAGAGACACACATGCCTGGTTCATAAATAAGGCTATACTCCCACCTGCTGGTTATTCTATATATCACACTGTTTTTTTTTTTTCAACACTTATGCTCTCCCTTAAATGACCAGTAGAGGGCGATATTGTATAAGTTTTCAAGCAAAAAAACTTGCCTCTGTGTGTGTGTGTGTGAATGGTTTTCTAACCTGGTGGGGACTTAAACCTGAATGCACACAGACTCATGGGGACTTCCCAATGGGTACAAAAGCTTATAAATCAGACAGAATGAGTTCTTTTGAAAAGGTGAAAATGCAGAAAGTTGTGTGATGGATAGGTTTAGGGGTAGGGGCAGTGTAGGAGGACAGAATATATGGTTTGTACAGCATAAAAACCATTACGTCTATGGGGAGTCTCCAAAAAGATAGTGAACCAGACATGAGTGTGTGTGTGTGTGTGTGTGTGTGTGTGGGTGTGTGTGTGGGTGTGGGTGTAGGTGTGTGTGTGTGTGTGTGTGTGTGTGTGTGTGTGTTTTGTGGATGGGGGATGGTGGATTGGCTTAACTGATAAGAGTTGCCTGCAGCATACTTCAGCATTACTACTGTGTGTGTGTGTGTGTGTGTGTGTGTGTGTGTGTGTGTGTGTGCGACATGTGCGTGCGTGCGTGCGTGTGTGTGTTCTTTTTAGCCTGGTGGGGACTTCAACCTGAATGCACACAGACTCATGGGGACACGTGTCACTGATTTCTACAGTGTGTGTGTGTGTGTGTGTGTGTGTGTGTGTGTGAGCCACTCTTCTGTCTAAAAAGATTACCTTTCAATACTGTGCTTTGGCCTGCATTAAAGGATAAAAAAAATGATTCTGGGTTTAAATAAAAAAATTAATGTATAAAACCAGTTTATTTGTAGGGCATTGACAATATTGTTTTATATAATTAGTTAAATAATTGTGTTAATACAAATAATTATTAATAAAAAAATATAAATATAAAAAAACATTACTAACAAAAGAAAAAACACATTTTATTGTGTGTGTGTGTGTGTGTGTGTGTGTGTGTGTGTGTGTGTGTGTGTGTGTGTGTGTGTGTGTGTGTGTGTGTGCGTGTGTGTGGAGGGGGTCTCTCTCACTCTGTGTGTGTCACCTTGTCTCTTGTTTTTTCATAATTTAACCCTTTCATATCATAGGCTATAACAAATATCTATCACTTTATTGTGAAAAATAAGTAAAAAACTAAAACATATATTATATCATTAATTAAATACTGGTCTTCTGAACTTACAAAATTTTGAGCTGCAAAAAATACATTTGCACATAATTGAAAATTCTTTTAATTGTTTTCTATAACATGGGCTTTAAAGAAGGTCATGTGCTGTGTTTGCAAAGATCACGTATGACACCTCTTTAAACTAATTATTTATTGATAGAATTCAAATGGATTAAAATAATTTAATTTCACATTAATTTATAAAAGTGGCTGTTTATAATAAACGTCCATAAATTATATGCACGCATATTACTCTTACCTGACACTGATATTAAAATCATTGTTACGGTCTCTGTGATTTGGCTTAATTTATTTTTAAGAGAATTGTAAGGATAATACAACTTCAGCATTTGGACAGTATTCTGCACTCACTTGAAATTGACATTTGACATCATCTGACATAAAATTAATGAATAAAATGTAATTGATCTCAGAGATGTGAGTGTTGTGGTTCCTGGCCATAGCAGCACCAGTGGCTGCAGTTAATGAGGTGAATTCAAATGACTTTGACATAGTCCCTTTATTTATTTTTTCCCATATTAACTTAGAATTCCTGTCAATTTTGCCTAAAACGCCTGAAAAAAGTCATACCCAAAATAAATTGCATGCTGTGCTTGAACCATATGGAGGATATGCATGGATTTGGTCTCTTTTAAAAGGTGACACTCTGAGGTTTGCTCCTAAACTGTCAAAATCACTGTAAGTCTCACTGGTATTGAGTAATATAATTTTGAACTCACTGAAAAATGAAAAAAAAATATTGCGCCTACTTTTTTTTGGGAAAAAGATGCCTGCAGATAACTATAGCTGGTAGATATAAGCTGGAAAACACAATGGGGTCACAGTCTGAAGCCTTACCAAACCCAATTTCAAATTTGATATCAATACCTCATAAAATGAGTGTTTTACACTTGTTTATCTAAATGTATTTCTAGGCGCTCTCCAAAAAAGGCCACCTGGAGACTCCAAATGGCCCTTTGGAACCATAAACAGATAAAATGCTTTTATTCTTGAATGCTTTAATGTAGAGTCATAATTTTGGTCTCATATGAAAGGTTACACTTAGAGCTATTCTATTCTTTATCCAGATTCACTGTCATTCATTGCTAACACATTTTTTTTAAAATTCTTGAAACTAAACAGTGCAAATAAAGAGAAAAAACAAGTGCTATGGTTTTAATTGTTTTATTATTTTAAAACACTATACTATATATATATATATATATATATATATATATATATATATATATATATATATATATATATATATATATATATATATATATACACATACACACACATACATACACACACACATATTATATATTATATAAACCTATATTTCTAACTATATAACTATTTACAAATTTTCTAAATATGTTTTTAGACGTCACTGGCAACATGCCTCGCATTGTAACAGTCCTGACTCAGCAAAAAGGACAAAGAAAAATGTTTTGTACCACTTCTGGGTCTTGTGAATGACTAATAGCTCATCAGGGCATCAGAGAGGTCCACTACACTCATGCACCTGTATGAACAGACAAAAAAAAAAAAAACTTGACCTACATACTTTTTTTATTTCAAATAGCATTTTTAATATATATTTTTTTATATAATTGTTGATTATAATACATACCAGTTGTACTCTTTCACTGCTGGTGGAACAGAGATGTCCTTCAACACCCAGTTCTCCCTCTTCCTCTTCCCCGTCCTTTGCCTCTGGGTATTCTGCTGGCAGAACCTTCTGAGAAGTTGTGGTGTGGGCTCTCTCTTTTGATGTGCTGTCCCTCAGTTTGGATTAATTTACTTACTTCTTCTGTTTCGATGTCAGATGATTGTCTGTATAAATAATAATAATAATAATAATAATAATAAGTACAATTACAATAGGGTTTCAGCACTTCGTGCTTGAACCCCTAATAATAATACAATTATTTACAAAACATTTATATTTTTTCTGTTTTCTACTAATGTTTACATGCTCACAAGTATATATACAGAAAAACAAACACACAAAACAGACACCGGTGCACACACGAATGCCAACAAACACAAGAACGCGAGCGCACAAACACATCAAAACACGCACCTCAAAAAAGTCATAAGGTGTTTACTACATTCATATGTTATAAAATATGATAAAACACTTACTTGTCGAGAAAAACATCTCCGCTATCCAAAAACCGCTCCTTCGCTATGGAGTCGACGGATGAAACCTCGAATAATCTTCAGTAATGTCATCATTCGACTCATTACTGTCACGCCGAACGCTCTGCTTCAATACTTCGTCGAGTAAAAAGAGTTTCTCCATGATTCTCTTCGCAATCGTCGACCTACCCAAGCTCAAAGTGTTGTAAACAATAAACACAGACGGCTAAAGCTAATGGTTTCCGTGCGCTCCTGGATATGCGCAGTTGCGCACGGAGAGACGAGCTGGTGACGCATGTTAATGTATGCTGACCGGTTGATTCGTCATACTAAAATTGTATATTGACACGTTTAGAATTTCATTGGCTATCAGACAAGACCGTCATTTTCAAAGTCGGATGCAATTGGTTCGAATTACTGCCACTCAAAGTGAGGGTGGGACTTTCTGCATTTGGAGCGCTCCTTGGCTCTCGGAGCTTGAGAACAACCCCCCAGATGCACCGATTGGCTCAAATGAACTGTCAATCGAAAGGGGAGAGTTCACTGATCATTTGGATAGCAGACAATGGCGACTGTTTACATGTTTTCATAGAACTATGGACAGAATAATCTGATGCTTTGATTGCTCCATCAGCTAATGTGAAATGATGCTACTATGCTCCATGGATGTTTATTGACATATGCATGTGTTATGGACTAAATATTGCCCTGAATTGGATTGACTGGACCCTTTACAGTGAAACCAGACCGTTTTTGGTGGAATGTTATGGATTTTCTCCAGTTTTTGGTGAGTTTCTCCAGTTTTTATTCCGAGGAAGCCCAATGGGGTGGTCTGACAAATCAAATGATTGTATCTGCTGTGTTGATTGTATCTTAAAATGGTTTACATCGTTCGAATCGCGAGAATCTCAGCTTTCCGCGGATATGAGACATGTTAAACCTTTTTTGTCAGAGTTTTTACAATTTATGATTTAAACCCGTAACCCCCCCTACGTTCCGCCGGCGGAACGTCGGATCGCAAAAGGGCCTGCTGTGCACAGTTAAGCTGATGCCACCGGGGTGGCGGTGCCACCGGCTTGGGCCCGTCATTGCTGCTCGCAGCTTTAATTTATTTATTTTTTTGTTATTATTTATTATTTTTTTACGCGACTATTTGGGCATTTTTGAGGCCCTTCCCATGCTCGAAAACTCTTGAAACTTTGCACGCGCATCAGAATGTGCGGCCATCAGGGCCGGGCTGAGGCTGGGACCCGGGCGTGGCAGGGGGGCTCAACAGCGCCCCCTAAAGTGGGGTCTGAAAACGTGGTCTATAAATCAAACACACTTGCACGTACATATATGAAACTCGGTACACATATAGAGCTCATCGGGCCGAACAACTTTTGTGCTCTAAGTTATGCGTCAGCCCAACAGGAAGTGAGCTATTATGGGTTGTTCGGAAAACGCATGCTGTGGAATTTGCGATACTCCTCCTAGACGATTCACCCGATCAGCACCAAACTCGGTCAGCCTGAAGTCAAGACACTGAGGATGCTAAATTGCGAGCAACTTTTTGATATCTCAAACGGTTAGGCTGTGGCGAAGTGATGAATTTATGGCGAGAAAAAGGAAACAGGAAGTGTGTTATAACTTTTGCATACATTAATTCATTTTGATGAAACTTCAGCTTTGTGTTCGTTGTAAGAGGCCGATCACATGGATAGGACTTTTGTGAGTCAAAGTTATAGCGCCACCAACTGGCAGCAGGAAGTGTCACTTTTGTCCAAAGTGGGGGGTTAGTTTTATCTACATTCACCAAACTCGGTATGTATATTGTACTTTTCGAGCCGGACAACTTTCTAATTTACAGTCATTAGCTCTGACCAACAGGAAGTCAGATAATTTGATTGGAAGATAACACAAAGTGGAAAGCGAGCTCTGAGTTTTTACCTTCTCCTCAAAAGTGATTCATTCAATCTCCTCCAAACTTGGACAACATGAAGTAAATATACAGAAGATGCTAAAATGCGAACGGTTATTGGATATCTCAAACGGTGTTCCCGTAGCAAAAGGCTAACAAAGACAAAATAAGCACACAAGTGCCTGGTTCATAAATAAGGCTATACTCCCACCTGCTGGTTATTCTATATATCACACTGTTTTTTTTTTTTTTTTTTTTTTTCAACACTTATGCTCTCCCTTAAATGACCAGTAGAGGGCAATATTGTATAAGTTTTCAAGCAAAAAACCTTGCCTCTGTGTGTGTGTGTGTGAATGGTTTTCTAACCTGGTGGGGACTTAAACCTGAATGCACACAGACTCATGGGGACTTCCCAATGGGTACAAAAGCTTATAAATCAGACAGAATGAGTTCTTTTGAAAATGTAAAAATGCTTGAAGTTTTGTGTGATGGGTAGGTTTAGGGGTAGGAGCAGTGTAGGAGGACAGAATATATGGTTTGTACAGCATAAAAACCATTACGTCTATGAGTCCCCAAAAAGATTGTGAACTAGATGTGTGTGTGTGTGTGTGTGTGTGTGTGTGTGTGTGTGTGTGTGTGTGTGTGTGTGTGTGTGTGTGTGTGTCTGTGTGTGTGTGTGTGTGTGTGGGGGGGGGGCTGATTTCGAACTTCAGCTTACTACTGTGTGTGTGTGTGTGTGTGTGTGTGTGTGTGTGTTGTTCTAGCCTGGTGGGGACTTCAACCTGAATGCACACAGACTCATGGGGACTTCCCAATGGGTACAGAAGCTTATAAATCAAACAGAAGGAGTTCTTTTGAAAATGTAAAAATGCAGAAAGTTGTGTGATGGGTAGGAGCAGTGTAGGAGGACAGAATATATGGTTTGTACAGCATAAAAACCATTACGTCTATGAGTCCCCAAAAAGATAGCGATCCAGACATGTGTGTGTGTGTGTGTGTTTGTGTGGAGGGGGGATGGGCTGCTTTATACCTGCAGCTTACTACAGTGTGTGTGTGTGTGTGTGTGTGTGTGTGTGTGTATGTGTGTGTGTGTGTGTGTGTGTGTGTGTGTGTGTGTGTGTGTGTGTGTGTGTCAGTCACTTTCTCTCAATGGTAATAATTGAACCGTTACATAACATAGGCTAAT
Organism: Pseudorasbora parva; assembly: GCF_024679245.1. Classification (NCBI taxonomy): domain Eukaryota; kingdom Metazoa; phylum Chordata; class Actinopteri; order Cypriniformes; family Gobionidae; genus Pseudorasbora; species Pseudorasbora parva. Next base: position 25,989,116 of record NC_090180.1, read on the forward strand.
ACAAATGTAAAAAATAAGTTAAAAAAATAAAAAAATACTTTGAATTAAATACAGGTTTCCTGGACTTACAAAATATTGCCCTGCAAAAGATAACCTTGCACATATTTGAAAATGACCTATTATATCCTATTACATTAGAATTCATCTATAATTAAATTACATCATAGGTGTGGCTTGAAACTTTTCCCCACCGTTTAGACTTTACTATTATTGTTTTGCTGAAAATTATGTTTAATCTAAATCTCACTTTGCCTCTCTCTCTCTCTCTCTCGCTCTCTCTCTCTCTCTCTCTCTCTCTCTCTCTCTCTCTCTCTCTCTCTCTCTCTCTCTCTCTCTCTCTCTCTCTCTGTGTGTGTGTGTGTGTGTGTGTGTGTGTGTGTGTGTGTGTGTGTATGTGTGTGTGTGTGTGTGTGTGTGTGTGTGTGTGTGTGTGTGTGTGTGTGTGTGTGTGTATGTGTGTGTTTGTAGGGGGATGGTGCCAGCTTCATTTTGATTGTGAAAAGATTAGCTCATTGCTGTGTGCTTTGGCAAGCAATAAAGGATAAAAAAATATATTATTCTGGGTTACAATAAAATTATAGAACCAGTTAATTTGTAACAATAGAAAAAACACATTTGAGTTTCCTTTTCAAACAATGAAGTTTGTGTAACCTAAAAATAAGCAGATTAATGCCTTTTATTTGTGGACGAAAATGAGAGCAAATGATATAGAATAACAAGAAGGTGGGAGTATAGCCTTAGTTAAGAACCAGGTTGGATATGTCCTTGAGAACACCGTTTTGAAGAAAAAACTATTCTTATTGCAAAACAGTGTTTCCAGACAGTGAATAATAAAAAAAAAAACTTTCTCCCACTGTTTAGATTATTATTTTTTTGTTTGTTTCAAATCTTGTTTCTTTCAGAATTAGACTCTGCCTCTCTGTCTGTCGTTCCCCTCCCCCCTCCCTCTCTGAGATTCACTCTGTTTGGGTTGTTTGTGTGTGTGTGTGTGGAGGGGGTCTCACTCTTTGTGTGTATCACCTTGTCTCTTGATTGTCATAATTTAAACCTTCATATCACAAATAACTATCACTTTAGTGTGAAAAATAAGTTAAAAAAATATATATATATACTATATCTTTAATTAAATACTGGCCTTCTGAACTTACAACATTTTGAGCTGCAAAATATACATTTGCACATAATTGAAAGTGACCCATTATATCCTAATACATAAAAAAAAAAAAATCTATATTTAAATTTCATAATAGGTGTGGCTTGTGGTCATAAGGGTACCAGCTGCTGTGATTCATGTGGCATATTAGAGCAATTTTCAAATATTCTCCTGTTTAAATGCATATTGCCTGTTGTGCACATTCTCAGCGGTATAAAAACATGCTGCATGTTTTAGAGAGGTAGACTTTGACCAGTAAATATGGCATATTCAGATGACTTTGATATCGTTATTTTAAATTTAATTACATTTAAACATTTAAAAGTGGCTGTTTATAATACACGTCCATAAAATGTATGCAGGCATATTCCTCTTACTTGACACTGATATTAAAATATTTTTTGCGGTTTCTGTGATTTGGCTTTATTTTTTATTATTTTTTATTTTTAAAAAATATTGAATGCCACACATATTGAAATAAAAACAAGCATGCTTTTTGCTGCATAAAATTGGTGAACAATCACAAGCTACGGTAGGTCAAAAACACATAAAGAGAATTGTAAGGATAATACAACATCAGCATTTGGAAAGTATTCTGCACTCATTTTGAAATTGACATTTGACATCATCTGACATAAGATTAATGAATAAAATGTAATTGATCTCATAGATGTGACTGTTGTGGTTCCTGGTCATAACAGCACCAGTTGCTGCAGTTAATGAGGTGAATTCAAATGACTTTGACATAGTCCCTTTATTTATTTTTTCCCATATTAAATGCCTATTGGCCTGCTGTACACAGTTAAGCTGATGCCACCGGGGTGGCGGTGCCCCCGGCTTGGGCCCGTCATCGCTGCTCGCAGCTTTAATTCATTTTAGGGTTTTAAAGTTTAGTTTGTTTAATGTAAATCCTTTGAACTGAGTGTGCAGCAGAATGTGTATTGCTTTTAATGTTTTACGTATTAGATTCACGTAGAACCACACTTTACATAAAAGTACACATAACTGCTAAACAATAAGAACTTATCTTTAGAATAGAGGGTCAAATTTCCTTTATTAGTACTGTATTAATGGTAGTTAGGCTTAATTAGTGGCTTATTCTGGTTAGTAAACTTAAATATTCAATAAGTGTCATAATTAATGAGGATAAAACTTTCACTTTAGAATACTGTTCCACGTTCTAAGTAACTCCTTGAGAACTATTTGGTAATTCTTTTTTAAAGGGATCCCATGGTGTTGAGACTTGTATGGCTTAATATAACATAAATTATGTCTCTTACTGAATTATGTGGTAGAAAACCCATGAAAGATCTACGTTATTTAAAAAATCGATTTTATATTTGGACCATGGGCGGCGCCATTTTGTTTGCGTTCTAGGTTGATGACGTAGAGTGGTTGAACTCCTCAATCAGCTGGCATTACCCGTAGCTATTTTTACCACAACGCAACTCGAAAATTGTTTCAGAGTTAAACAAAACAAATGAATTGCTTTGTAATTGTACTTAAAACACACTCAAACATACATGTGCACACAAACTCACCTACACAAGTCACAAACAGATCGGCGGGCGCACACACACACACCCTCTGACAGACTGCTCTGTCTCAATCGCATGCATCATCACCAAAACATCCTGCCTCTCTTCCTCACGTTACTTTATCCCATCGTCCTACCTAGATTTCCCTCTGCTGGTCACATTAGGCATTATAGTTAATCTACTATCAACAGTCTATCTAGGGAACAGGATATCAACACAGGGAATAGATTGAGGGTTATGTATGCGCGCACGCAGTGCGTGCGTGTGTTTGTGTGTTCGCGCCGATCTGTTGGGGTGTGTGTGTGTGTTCGCGCCGATCTGTTGGGGTGTGTGTGTGTTCGCGCCGATCTGTTGGTGTGTGTGTGTGTGTGTGTGTGTTCGCGCCGATCTGTTGGGGTGTGTGTGAGTCTGTGTGAGAGAGAGAGTTTGTGTGCACATGTATGTTTGAGTGCGTGAAGTCGGACAGCTGTTTGTAAATCGGCTTTACACTCGTTATTGCAGTGGAACGTGAGACTGAATGACTGCACTCGAACATGTCCACTATGGTGTCGGACAACACTACAAATGTCCGTCCCTTCAAATAATGCCCTATTTAAGGGTATAGGGTCGATTTCAGATTCAGCCCCTGTCGTGGAGACTGAGCAGCCCAACATCTCGATTGAGACAGAGCCTGTCGTGTGCGCGCCCGCCGATCTGTTTGTGACTTGTGTAGGTGAGTTTGTGTGCACATGTATGTTTGAGTGTGTTTTAAGTATAATTACAAAGGAATTCATTGGTTTTGTTTAACTCTGAAACAATTTTCGAGTTGCGTTGTGGTAAAAATAGCTACGGGTAATGCCAGCTGATTGAGGAGTTCAACCACTCTACGTCATCAACCTAGAACGCAAACAAAATGGCGCCGCCCATGGTCCAAATATAAAATCGATTTTTAAAATAACGTAGATCTTTCATGGGTTTTCTACTACATAATTCAGTAAGAGACATCATTTATGTTATATTAAGCCATACAAGTCTCAACACCAGGGGATCCCTTTAATGACTCATAGGTTCCCTGTATTCTCATTTTCCCCTCAGTCATTGCCTTAAATACAGAAATCATTTGGTATCACATAAACATAAAATGCCTGAGCCATGTTGGCAAGGCACTTAGATTGGGGATCGGGTTCCGTCCTGAACTTCTGGTTGCAGACAATACTTACATAAAAATAAAAAAAATCATCAACATCCTCATTATTGTAGTATTAATATTGTACCGCGAGAGCACATCAAGTTTACAAGCAACAAACTCTGCTTACAAGCGGAATCTCAATCCATTCTCTCGCACAAAACTGGACTCAGAAATTGCGTGTGCGCTCATATTTTGTGCACTCTCCATGTGCACTCATGAATCTCTGTGTACTCTTTCACTAGAATTGTTTTCTCTGATTTAATGCTGCAAGAACTGCAACATTATAGCGTGGGGACACACACAGACAGAAACATTAATCAGCACATTTGCGAGTGAATGTAAATGAATATTTACATATAGTACACATAACAGTAGTACATTTATCTAACGACATTAGTACTAAAGAAGAAGAAAGGGCCTCGATCTGATACTGTGCATCACTGTTAATTAGTAGTTACTTAATAGTTATTCCTTGTGAAGCTGAATTAGTAGTTACTTAATAGTAGTTCTTAAGGAGGCATGACTGAATTGAATAGTTACTGATTAACTAATTGATACTTAACACAATTAAAAAATGCTATTACATATTGATTAGTTAACACGCATTCCTTAGTAGTTAATATTAGAGACTTGAGTGTTAATGAAGAATTATTCATTAGTACTGCAGTAACTCTTTATTTGTTATGCATTAAGTAAGAAACAGTATTCTAAAGTGGTACCGACAGAAGACCTTCATGCCAAATTGAATCAAAGGCCTTCTGGAAATCAACGAAGCAAGCAAAATGTTTAGTTTTGTTTTGATTAATGGTATGCAGGGTGAATATACGGTCTGATGTTCTATAATTTGGTAAGAATCCAATCTGACTTTTGCTGAGGCCATTGTGCTCTGTGAGGAAGTGAACGAGTCTTGTGTTGATGATGCTGCAGAACATCTTCCCCAGATTACTGCTCACACAGATGCCTCTGTAATTGTGTGGGTCTGATTTGTCTCCACTCTTAAATATGGGCGTTATGAGTCCTCTATTCCAGGTGTCAGGGAAATGACCAACACTCAGAACCAAGTTGAACAGTTTCATTATGGCTAATTTGAATTTGTGATTTGTGCTTTTAAGCATTTCATTTAGGATGCCGTCCGGTCCACTTGCCTTTTTTTGTGGGCAGGGCCTGTATTTTATCTGTCAGCTCTTTTTCTGTGATTGGGTAATCTAACAGATTTTGGTATTTGCCAATTATTTTTTCTATATGATTTAATTTTTTCGAATATCTGTGTTTGTTCTATGGTCATGTTTAATTTGCTATACAGTTTTTCAAAGTGATTTTTCCAGATGTCTCCGTCTTGTAAAGTTGTTTGATCATGTTTCTTTTTATTCAGGAGATTCCAGTTGTCCCAGAAACTGTTGGAATGGACAGATTCTTCAATAGTTCTAAGTTGATTCTGAATGTACTGTTCTTTCTTCTTTCTGAGTGTATTTTTATATTTTTTGAGCTCCTCACAATAATGAAGATGTAAATCTGAATCGTCTGGATGTCTGTGCTTTTTGTTTGCCAGCTGTCTTAAATTTGTCTTTATTCTTTTACAATCCGAATCAAACCATTTTTCATTCTCTTGTTTTTGCTCATTAATTTTCTTGGAGTTTTTAAGATTAGATAGCGTTTCCAAATAATCAAATATGTAATTTATGTTCCCTTTCGAAACGGAACTCGTGCTGCGTCAGCTGACGCTACGGGGAAACCATTCAGCGTGACAGGTATCTGAAATCGCTATCAAATCACAATAGCTGTGTCCCAATTCAAGGGCTGCGTCCTCTGAAGGCTGTGTCCTTCGAAGTGCGCGGCCGACGCGGCCTTCAAAGGACGCACCGAGACTTGTTTACAGTGGAAGGTATAGCGGATTGCGTCACCACGGCGCGACGAAGGCCGTCCCAATTCAAACGTCCTTCGAAGGCTCCTTCAAAATAACGCCTGCAAATGCGTCCTTCTTTTCCCGTGAAACGAAGGATACTCGGATGGATGCTTCGCAGCCTTGCCAACCCCAGAATTCATTGCGCGCCGCGACGTCAGATTTGAAAAAAGAAAAAAAGAAAGCCAGATTACAGATAAATGCAACGTAAGCATTGGGATTCAATTTACTCCAGTAGCCTTATCTAATGATAAATAAATAAAAAATGCAATAAATATTCAAATGTCAACTAATATGTAACCAACATGCCAGTTTATGTAGTTTATACTCTTTATTATGTACATAAATGGACGGAAGTGAACATCTTTAGTTGTTTTGTTGTTAGGCAGTTCAGTTTGTTACTGCTACTCTTCAACGGCAGCTGTCACAGTTGCTAAACATTACAAATGCTGCAACAAAATATATTTACTCTGTATTTGAGTTTAATCTTCATCTCAGAGGCAAATATTGTAGTTCAATAAAAAAAACTGACTTTTTATACATGGATATTAGATTTTGATATTGTTTAAAAAATATGAACATTATAGAATCCAAAAATAAAATACACTAAAATATGTCTCAAGATCCGGGATAGAAACCATTGGTCCTGGAGGGCCGATAGCTGCAGAGTTCAGCTCATAGAACAGTTATGCATGTTAAAATATGTTATGGTTTGATTTTGAGGATGTAAGTTCATTTAATTTATTCATCACTCTTTCTGAAAACATCTAAGCGACATGGCAGCAGTCGACTGAGTCAGCACTGCAAACCTGTTGAACAGGTGGAAATATGCGCTGATTCCAGATGATGTCCCGCTGACAGAGGCTATACCACGGTCTCTATTGTGCAGCCCATCCAGGGTCTCCACCCTGCTCAATAAAAGTCTACATAAAACCCTATCTTCCATTATTTTTTATGTACAGTTCATTTAACATTTTATTTAGTTTTTCCCATCTTAAACGTAACTTATCTTGTAAATACTTGTAAACAAGTACTGTAAATAATTTTTTTAGAACAATTTATTGTTTCATTTACAAATTAATTGACATGACAAAAATAAATGTAGCCAACAGAATAATTTAGTTCATTTACAAAACTTGCATGACAAATATGTAAACAATTTATTGGTTTCATTAAAAAAAATAATTTGCATTACAAAAATAAACAATGCAGAGAAATAACTTTTTATTTACAAATAAAAGCTGAAGTCCCTCTGAAATGGGCCTAGCGACGCCCATGGTCCTCAGGGGTGAAGGCCATGAGGACAGGGGGGTTAGAATGCCTGTCCCAACACCTCATTCATGAGGACAAACCATGGCCAAGTTTTTCACTCCCTCACCTGTCCCAGGACACTTGCAATCCTAATGCAGAGAAAATAAACATTCCTGTTAAAAACAACAAACACAACAGCAATACATGTCAGAAAAGATGTGTCTATTAACTTGCATACATGTATTTTTTTTAGTTGCCCCCTTTTCTTTTTGTATACCTGCAAGGCAGGGGTGGAATTTTAAATATATGATGCAGCTATACATTTTGTATGTATTATACATGTATACAAAATACTCCAGAAATCATATTTCTAGATACTCAAATTTGGTTAAAACATTTGTAGACACAGCTTTTATGATAGACTATTGTTATCAACTGGATAAGGAGGGGTATAAGTAAGGGATAATGTACATCCAGCCTGTTGTTATCGCAGAATAAATCCAGACAGAGTGATCAGTGTCAATCCACACTGGCCGGGTTTTTCGGCCGGGTAAATAAATACTAATTTGCTGCCCTTATTTTAATAAAGCTGTCTGCTAACTGCTTCATAAAACAAAACAAAATATTACATCAGTTCACCTAAGGATAAAGCCGCAGTGGTAACGCAGGCGTCAAGTTCACGTTAAGAAATAAAGACCCCAGGTTTTTAACACGTTTCGTTGGTTATTTGAGTAAATTAAAACTTACATTTATAAGTACAATACTTACATTTGTATTCATCTGCCGTGGGATGGGGCTAGGCTGCGAAGAATCCGTTCTGGTTCTATCCTTCGCGTTCCGGGGAGATAGGGTTGCCAGGTCTCTGCAACAAAACTAACCCAAAACTCCCAATACAATTTTCTCCATTGAGCGGCCAAATTCTCCCCTGAATTTGTGCGTTTGGGGATGGTGGAGCGCCGAAATCGTACTTACAGGGTTGAAAATCAACCCGTGGAAATATTTTTTTACCCGCAACAACAACATAAAAGTATCCCAATTCGGCGTGAAAACCGCGGACTTGGCAACACTGACGGCAGGCCGCATTAGAAGGCTCCTTCGAATTGGGACAGCCTCGTCGCTCTGCGGTGACGCAATCGGCCTTCAAATGTGGCCTTAGGAGGATGCAGCCCCCAAATTGGGACACAGCCAATCTTACTGACCGTCGGCAGCTGGTGATGTCATCAACGTGCGACCAGGAAGTATAAAAAGGCACCGTGCCAACATGACAACATCCTTTCGTCTTCAGGGACTGTTTTGTCTGGTTCGCTGGAAAGTCAAAATGAAGTGCACACGCAAAGTGAAGGGAGTGTACAGGAAGTGCGCTGATCCGTGTCCCAGGTTTCTCACGCCTGAGGACACACACACCCTTTGTGTGCTCTGCCTGAGGGAAGAGCACGTGCGGGAGGTTCTCGAGGGGGCTTCCTGTGCAAACTGCGAGCGTTTTCCGTTGAGGACGCTCCGCTCTCGCTTGGCCTTCTTCTCGAGGGAAGAAGAGCAAGCTATCTGGGAGCGGTCCCGCTCAAGCTGAGGCTGAGCGGCGCCGTCTGTCCTGGGGCTCCCAGATGGACCTGGCTCATCGTCTGGAGAGTACAGTTCTCGCAGATGATCAGCCAGGTCGCGAGAGCTGATAGATGTAATGGGGCGCGCGGCGCTGAGACTTCAGCTGCCGTGGCAGAGAGGCACTGAAGACAGCGGGTGAGTCCCCTTTTAGGGCAAACATTCTTCCTTTCAATGCCGTATGTTTGGACTCTATGCTTCCCTGAGGGATATTTTTGTCTAAGGAAAGTAATTAACAGATGGAAATGTGGGCCTGTAGTTCCCCGGTAAAGGTGGCTAGAACGATGTTTGTATAAACACAGTGTGTTTATGTAGGCTGGATGTTTGCTAGTGTAGCAACAGTAGTTTATAAGACTGTTTCTCTTCTGGATATGTGTAATATGAGCAGTTGAGGCAACCGCACATGCCGCGGGCGTGTAGCGGCGATATAGACTGATGTATGTTCTCCTGGCAAACTTTTTTAGCTGTAGCCACCTCCGGGTAGCGGTGGCACCTCTGCTAGTGAAATATCTAGATGAATATGTGAGGTTAGGCTAACGCATGAACTGCAGTAAGGTCTGTCCCAGCCCTGTTTAGGGCCGTTGTTTGTGGGATTATCAGACCGATGCTAGTGCATCAAGTTGGCCTAGGCTGTTGATGGGATGACGGTGGCGTCTTGCGGTGGCATATCACCCTGGCAGTTGCCCCGGGCTCCTGTCGGTAGTCCCGCAGGAGCTTTATATCCCTACCCGGCCTCCCCGCTGTAGGGTCGTCCGGCCAATGCCCACCCCCCTTCTGCATTTGGGGGTTATTATTAATGCATAAAGGTGTATAGCAGAATGAATCGCGACTCAGCCAGTGGTCGTGGGGACGGGGTAGGCGTCTTTTTGCGGTGCGCAGTTAGACTGGTTTTGCTAGCCCCGCCCCCCAGAGCTAGTGCGGCCGCCACTTCTGGGCGGCCCCCCGGCCTGGTTCAGGAAATGGCCGGTTGTGTGTGTTCAATATCTTTCACTTTTTGCTCTGTGTCTTCTGCTTCACCTTTTAGGCTCGGGTCGAGCTGTACTTCGCAACCATCTGAAAGCAGCGGTTGGTAGGATGCTCCCCTGGAGTCGAAACACTGTCACGGCTGACGCCCTTGCACGGACGGCGGACCGCTGGACGACCAGACGGCCGCCCTGGAGGCAGGTGGCATAAGTTGTACTCCCCTCGCTTTAGAGGGTTCAAGGCGTTTTATGCTGAGTGCACTGCTGTGGGCATTGTGTTTTAGGTCCACGCTGGTAGGCGCTGCCTGAGAGACTGCGCCGTCGCAGAAGGCTGCTATGGGCCGCTGGGGCGGACCGACTATAGAAGGCTGGCTGGCGGGAGACGCCAGCCGAGGCAGTCCGGGCAGTTAACTCTGGGTCAGGTGGTAGGCCTCAGTAGGCCTCCCTGTGGGTGAGTTCCGGCATCGTGGCCCATGTGAGCGGGGAGGGTTCTCCCTAACGATGTCGGCTGCAGTAGAAACCTCGTCATAAGTAGGCCCCTAACGGCCTCCCTGTGCATGAGTCCCCAGGTAGTGACTGGATACCCAGTCCTCAGCAGACAGCCACTCTCAGCCCGACTTTGAGGGCTCGCTGAGTTTCAGCACGCCTCACATGGCGTCCCCTGAGGGGGTGACCTAGGGTCCCGACCATTGGTTGACAGGATCTAGGCCGCTTTAGGCCTCCTGTAGGGTGAGCCCCGGTTCCCAGGTCTTGCAACAGTGTGCGTGGGTGCTAGCCAGGCGGCTAGCCTGGTCTGCTACCAGGGACGGGCCGCTTCAGGCCGTCCTATGGTTGTTTCCCGGCCTTGCGGGGTTTCCGGTGGGATTTGCCATCGGATAAGCACCGTCTGTCACCAGTCTAAATGAAAAAGACCGCGACAGTTTGCACGTTGGCTGGCAGGAAGTAGGCCGCTCTAGGCCGCCTGAGGGTGAGCCCCCGAGCTGGGACGCTAGGTAGGCTAGTGTATCGGGCTGTCAGGCCTCTTCGGGCCTTTTTGGGAGGGGATTCCCGGACCAGGTCTCGGTGACAAGCTAGCCATTAGCATAGGTGGCTTCTGGCGTTATAGCCTCATGAGCCCCTGAGGACCCAGCAAAGCCACCTTCCTGCGGCTCTCAACAGCTAGCTCTAACGGTGCCAGGTAGAGGCGCCTCCTGGCCTCCCTGGAGGGGAAACGGTTCCCCTAAGCGGGAACGTATAACTGGCTTTGGGCTGACAGCTAGCGGCTGCCCGCCGTTGGGTCCCGGCCTGGGCCGGTATAACTCAAGGGCGGGCTCGTGCCCTAGCACAACGAGACTCCGTTTCTGCTGCGCAGTCCCGTCAGGACAGGGACTGGCTAGCCTACAGCATGGTTTACCTACCAAGCTGGCTTAAGAGCTCCCCTCATTGAGGGTCGTCTGCGAGCTCACGGCCGCTTGAGTCCCCCCCTCGGGGCCTCCCGGGTAGATCAGTCCATAGGCCTTTTTAGGCCTCCTGAGCACCCCTGTAATAAATGTGCTCAGTAGATCCTAGGATCGAGCAGAAGAGACTCCCCTCGATGGCAAGGGTAAGAAGCACTAAGCTGAGTACTGCTCTCCAGGATTCCCATCTCCGAGTTCCGGTCTGAGGAGGACATTGCCAGTTTGCAGTCCCTCAGTCTGGATGCTCATGAGTTAGAGCGATGTCCGGAGGCTCTGTTTTGACAGACAGGGTTGGCCAAGCTGGGGTGTCCCACAGAAGTGAGGCCTCCCTGGTGGCATTCGGTGAAGGTTTTTCCCGAATTAGTGACGGCTGGTGGCGCCCTCGGGTCCCCTAGCCACATTCCCTTAAGGGACTCCTTCCTTCGGAAGTAGTAGGTCCCAGGCCCTCGAGCAAGCCGAGAGTAGGAAACCTCAGTTAAAACTTGTTTAGGTTCTCTCTTAGGCATATAGCTTGGGCTATGACCGTAGGGAATGACGTCACTGGCAGCCTGTGTGGCTAGAGGTGGAGTGGTTCAGACTTTCCGTGAACACTCGTCCAGGCAGTTCTCACTGCCAGTAAGGGGCGTGCACTCCCCTCAGCATGGCAGCGTGGGTATATCGTTCCCCGTAGCGTCAGCTGACGCAGCGCGAGTTCCCTTTCGAAGCTGAGCGAGTTCCCTTTCGAAGGTTACGTATGTAACCTTAGTTCCCTGAGAACAGGGAACGAGACGCTGCGTCACATGGCCATGCTTCATGGATGGATATTTCACGATATCCTGGGGGACAAAGAGTGACCTCTTCAGTTCTGCGCCATGTTTCCTATAATATTATTATGTCTATGTCTAAAACACTTTTCTTAAAATCCAGGGTTTTGACTTTACATCCAAAGGTTGAAGAATTAATGCCCTGGATGTTCCACAGTGTGATTGTCAGTGGTTTCATGCGGTCAATAAACAATTTTAACATTCTTCTAGAAAGAACCAACTCAACTTAAACCAGTTGAAAATCTATATGCATTATGTAGCTAGATATACATACAGTATAGGCTACTTTTTACATGTTTTTATTATTGTTATTATTTTAATTATTTATATTAGTGTAGTAGTTGTAGTGTAGGGGTCAGCTGGGTGTGGGGAAAAGACGCTGTGTGCTGGGGCTGGGATGAAGCGTCTCTTTGGTTGAAAGTGGCTGGATTCTCTGTAACTCTTTGAGCGACTACCGGGGGTTCGGCCAAGGGCAACATCTTTAAGATTTCTTGCAAACACATTCACACTGTCTTTCCGTAGGTGGACATGGTCATGGAGATTGTGAAGGTCCAGTGTTGGGTGATGTGCCAAATGGACGTTTGGCATTTCAGCACATCCACGTTAGATGTCTGTGTTGACTCTCTGTATAGTGCGGGGGTGGAAATCAGTTCTGGGTAGCATGGTGTAGATGATTATTTTTGATGTTGGGAACGTCTGTGTTGCTTTAGTTGCCACTTGTGTGACTGACTGTGCCACTCGTTCCTGTTGTGTCCTCAGGTCGTTTGTTCCCACATGAATGGTGATGTGGCTGGGATCACCAAGTTTTTCTTTATCAAGTTGTTGAAGGGCACTCTCTGTGTTTGGGCACCAAAGTTTTAGGAATTTTTGGTTGGGAAAGAGCTGTTTTTCATTTATGAATTTGCCATTTGAGTGGATAAGAATGACTATTTCTGCCTCAATGTGACTATGTGTGGTTTCTTGTTCTTGGCTGTAGGTGTCTATCTGTGCTGTGGGTGTCTCAGGGGCCTTCAAGAGGGGGTCTGCTGGTGTCTGGGTGGCATTCGAGCTCGGCTGTGTGATGGTTTCTGTCTGCTCTCTCAAACTTTGCATTTCTCTGTCCCTGAAGATCAGCTCCTCTCTGACACTTTTCAGCTCACTGTTCAGGGTCTCTCTGTCCTGCTGCAGCTTTTTTATTTCTCCTCTCAGCTCCTCAACACTAGTTGTAAAGTCTCTGGTGAGCTGGTGAAGTTTGTTTTCCAGGTGTTGAATGCGCTCACTGGATGTTGTCTGTGAGAGCACCAGTTCTCTGAGTGGACCCAGCTCCACCTCCTGTAGGGACTGACTGCTGCGTATATGTGTGACTGACAGCTCCAGCTGCGAATCACAGTCCAGGAGAGGCTCCTCCTCCTCCTCTAGCTCTAGCCCTGCCCCTGAGCTCACAGGCTCAAAATGGCTGCCTGCTCTCTCTGTCTGTTTCTCTCTCAGAGCTGAGACAAACTTCATTCCCTTGAAACATTATTGTTCCATTGTGGTATATATTTACAGTCAGATATGCTTTGTCTCCTTCTTCTTCGTAAATTCGAATTTGCCTCCCATTACAGCTGCCGTTTTTTGTAAAGTTCTTGTAATAATTGCAGATCACTGTGTGCCAAGCATTGCAGTTTTCTGTGTAGAGCAGTAGGTTAGTGATAGTGGACTTGTCTCATTTTTGGAAACAGTCAGCCATTAAAGTGTCTGGGTTTTTCTTAAGTAGGTTGTGTTTTGTATGTTTTCTTGTCTTTATCTTCTGATGGAAAGTGATGGCTCGGGGGAGGGGAGTGGCTGCCTCTGTTCCCTCCATTCCAACTGTCACTGCTGTCACTCACTCTCTGCAATGCTGTTAGTTTAGCTAATTTAGCTTTAGTCAACAAGTTACTTGTCTCTTTCTTATCTTATTATGTTTTACTGCTGAAAGTAGTGTAGTTGAAGGTGGTAGCTTTTCTTGCCTGTTTGTTGATTGGAGTTTTGGGATGATTTCTTCTGTGCATGTCTGATCCTCCTTGATGCTCAGATACTGCTGCTCCTTCGGTGCTTAAACTCAAAATGTAGTGTTTTTAAAAAGAAAAACCCTGATCTACAGTTATCCTGTGATTCTTTCTGTTTTTATCTTCAATTTATTGTAGGATTTGTTGAGTTTGGTTCTCTCTAGAGTTGAATAAATTGTTAAATCTCTTAGTTAGTTATCAAACATCCCAATCATACTGGTGCCCTAGAATGAAAAAAATGAATTAACCTTGCCATAGTGAAATAATAAGAGTTCAGTACACGGTACATGTTCAGTACATACCGTGAGTCTCAAACACTATTGCCTCCTACTTCTTATGTAAATCTTGTGAATCAAAAACACCACGGAAAAATAAGTGCTTCTCAACATAAACCCAAAAGTGACACCAGCATTGGGGATCATTTATATGCACGCCCCCAACATTTGCATCTGTCCAAACATGTTCATTGTCAGGCGGAACTGACGGAGCCAAATAATTGAGACTGCAGGTAAAGACACTCGAGGATAGCAAAAACGGCAGCTCTCATGACACACATCATGTTTAGGCTGTCATATGTCAACAGTCATGGTTGATGTTCATTAATCGGATACCACAACAAATCGTTCGTTTGTTCGGCCCATTTCAAGCAAGCTTCGCTCAGCATCTTAAACTGAAGGGGCAACTGTATTCCTGCAAGCAGTAAGTAGTGATTTATCCACTTATTGACTAGCTGTTTAAACTATTTCTGATTAAATTGAAAGACCACAAGATGCTAGATACGCAAGATGCTAGTACAGTAGCAATAGGAAACTCCAAGTACCATACAAAACTAAATAGTGTGTCTAATGACAAAGGTTAATATTATTTTGTATTACAAAATACAACTGTAGATACGTTGCTTACAGATCGTTCACTCGATCCTTCTAGCAAACGTCACCTTTTCCCACCATATAAGTTAAAACGACAGTCATTTGACAAGGCTATACATTTTGTAAAAATATAAGTTATATATTTATATTTTTGAGAACTGAAATATGATGTTTTTGCATGCTTGTATTAAAGGTCCCGTTCTTCGCGATTCCATCTTTCAAACTTTAGTTAGTGTGAAATGTTGCTGTTAGAGCATAAATAATACCTGTAAAATTATAAAGCTCAAAGTTTAATGCCAAGCGAGATATTTTATTTAACAGAAGTTCCCTTTCAAAGCCTACAGCGAACGGCCAATTTGAACTACACCCCTGCACTTCCTTGCATGAATGATGTCACTAGAACCGTTTGTTGACTAACCCTCCGCCCACAAGCACACGCATAATAGGGGGGAGTGGTCTTGTTGCTCTCCCACGTGGAGAAGAGCACGCATTCAGCGCTTCTATCTCCCCGTTATGGTAATAGGCGGGACCTTTCCGGGCAAAGTGCGCTAAGCTGCTGTCCAATCACAACACCCCAGATAGCAATGAGTCGGCGGGCCACCGGCGGTGCTCCGGAGACAGTAGAAGCATCAGAATCGCGTGATCGCAAACACGTTTGACGGCGCACCGCCGGCGGCAGCCGCTTTTTAAATGCGGCAACCGCCTTCTTACCGCCTTAGTTCTGCCGCCGGCCCGCAGACAAACCGCCTTTCCACCGCCGTTATACCAAAAGGCGGCACGTCGGCGGCCAATCGCTTTTTTGATGCTAGCTTATATTTATATATAAAAATGGTATTTATATATTTGTTGCATGCGTTTTATCAATGATAATTATTGAACAAACCAGACAAATTCTCATTTTGCATTTTATTTCCACATTTCAAAGTACAGAGTAACTGTCAATGATACAAGATAATATAAATGAAGTACAAATAACAGAAAAATAAATAAGATTAAAATAAGTAACAGATTTTTTTATACTAGAACCAGGTTTCCAATTAAAAATTGGTTAAAAAAAAGAAAAAAGAAAACACCTTACAAGCAAATTATAACACTTACAATAATTGTTAATAACAAAGAGGTCAGCTCTGGAATGAAAATAATTACCAGTAAACATATCAAGTAATAAGGATATTTCGTACCAAAGAATGTACAGGATACCAAATAAATCGAGGCATAACATCACATTTACAGGCCATTTCTAACAATAGGATTGTTATATTTTAAATGAGGTAATAATTTAGAGTAAAGCTCTGGAGAAGAATAGGCCATTGCTGACCTGGGCACACCTGATTTTCACTGTGCTGCAAAAAGATCTGTTTCTCGTAAATGTGAAACAAAAAATATGTAAAAAAAATACTGAAGTAAAAACAGTAGTACAACAGACCATTATAAAAAGCCTGACTACGTGTTCTCCGGTTTTCTCTGACCTCTAGAATAAGGCAGCGCAAATTGGTATGTTCAGTGATTTCTCATGTGCCCAAACAACCTCACCATCCCATATCCATCCAAGGAACTGCCTACAAGCTATATTTTTATTTTTAAGTCTTTTCCACAGTAAACAGTGTGGATTGTAGTGTAGCCTGACACTTCTGGCTTCTTTAGGGGTCTTGATGTTACTGACTGCAGGATAAAGAAAGGTTTCCAGTTGTCAGTGATGCTGGGGTGTCAGCAGTCAGCCTAGGAATATGAGATCGGCTGCAGGTCCTTCTCAGCTGTGCGGCGTCTTTTTCCGCCTTTACGATCAGATGCTTCTTTCAGGTAACGCATAATGTTAACCTGGACCACTTCATCAGTGGCATCCTGGGTTGCCGGGTTCTCCCGGATGGCTCCTGTAAAAAATACAGATCGGTCATTCCATTTGAATGGCATAAGGCCATGCACATTAACTTAAATATATAAAAAATATCCAACTTACTTTGAACAATGTCCTTTAGGAACATGTCTCTAAAACATGCTTTACTCCCTACACCAGTACAGGTTGTATTAATGGAAAGGTGATTACAGAAGGTACTCTGAAGCATTTGCCACATGGTTGTCTTAAGGTCCCTTCCACATTTGATTGCCAAAAACCAAAGCTGAAAATACAAAAAGGGATTAAGACTGTACAAAATGCAATGTACACTATAAAATTTCTCTTTTTAGATTACCCTATGCTGTTATAAACAAAATCAGCACACTTACTAATCGTTCCTGGAGCTCTTTATCCCGACTCAAACTGTTGTCAAGTAACAAAAATCTTCCTGTGTGTCTATGGGGAGTAACAGATCCCCTGGCTGGGATAACTCTCCAACAGACACATTGGCACTGAAATGTTGCAGCATAGTGTCCATTTTGTTGTCCATGCTACGCACTACATCACCAAACTCTCCAAGACGTTGCAGCATTAGTGTCTGTTCTGCACCTACAGGGGTTCCCAGAATAAAAGAATAATGCAGTCAGTCCTGGTCCCTCAACTACTAAACTATGACATTTACATTTAGGTCTACTACATACAGGCAGCCCCAGTAAGAAATTGTGTTCGCAAGTTGTACCAGTACGTGCAAATGTCGTCCCTACTTGCTTCACCTGCTCTGTGAGCCACTGCCATCCAAATCTACAAAAAGAAAGGCATGTAATAATTTTTGACTTACATCTCACTCAAAAAAGTAAAATTTAAGCAAGTGCATGTACTCACCTACTCGTGCATTGCTTTCCCTCAGGGCCTGGTTCTCATTCTGAAGTCTCTGGAAAGCTACATAAAATATAAATAAAAATACATTTTATATATATATATATATTACATACCAGCTCTGTCTGCAGATGGCTCATATATATATATATATATATATATATATATATATATATATATATATATATATATATATGTATATATATATATATATATATATATATATATATATATATACACACATACATACATATATAAACACAACTGAAGTGACTATTTTCAACACTTAAAATGTGTACATACCTCCAGTGTTTTCACCCATATGCTGCCAGGGTAAATTTGCTAGAGATGAAACGATAATTGAACTGTGCAAAGCTAATAGAACGTACAACACACCTCGACACCTTTCATCCAGAAACTGCTGCAGTGAGTAACCCATCAATTCTAATGAAAAACAGATTATAGATAAAAGTATTCCTCATCTTAAATACAAGCAATAGTTTCCAAGACAAAAAACATCACTAACTTGTACTCAAACTCTTGACTCTGTGAAGTGGAGTCTGGATTACTGGGGAGAAACCTGGTTCTGCGAAAGAGGAAACAGAAACTTTTAAATCTAAAAAAGGATATAGTTTAGTGGCAGGATCTGAAACAAAATATCACAGCAATACATTACATACCAGCTCTGTCTGCAGATGGCTCAGTTTTCCTGGTTTTCTGAAATCGATGCAACTTCTGGAGCGTCGGGCAGCACTGAAACCTCTTTATTCGGATCAAAGCCCAAAAGAGGTTGTCGAAATGACAACACTGCTTGTGCATTGTATACACTTAAGTGTGAATTAAATGCAATGTTTTTGGTGCTTAATACACATTAAATGTAATTGATTTCAAATGTATCACATCTGGAAGACTAGACTCCTCTTCATCAGAACAGGCCTGGGGTCTGTACTTGGAATTTGATATTCTCTTTCCCTTCTTGTCATTGTCAGTCATTTCAATGCTGGAACCTGTTTGTAAACGTACCAAGTATCTCATTGCCTTCCAAGATTCTAGAGCAGGGAATAATGAATGAAAGAGTCAGTTACCCACCATAAACAGACAAAGAAATGAAAGATGAAATGCAGGAAAAACAAGTGCACAAAATTGACCCATTTACCTGCTTCCTTCAAGAACTTAAAATTATGTTTCTCCCAAGTGCTGTGTGGAGGTGTGCAGCGGATGGTTAAATTGTTGGCTTTTTCTTTTTATCTGAGGTTAAATGGGGGCCAATGGCACATCCCCACTGCAAATGGTAGATCCTCCTCATCGATATGTTTATTCTAACAAAGAAAAACAATTTTTTTTTGACAAAACACTTGCTAGCCACTCCAGCTACTGGACAATCATACTGGCATTCAGAAAAACAAAATTTAAACAACCCATACATCGCTATTTTTGTAAGAAAACAAAAGCTATATGTAGTCTTTGTAGATGTAAATCTGTGGCTAACTTACTTACAGTAGCTAGATATATTTTAACATGTAAAACATGCTTGAAGTGTGTAAGAAAAGCAAAACAGTACATGTTAGCTAACACTGCGTTGTGAACTACACTAGCGGAACAAATTCAAACAACCTACCGGTATAAACATCATTCTGTTTAGCTAGAAAACAAGGTATACTAATCAGTCTTTCTTGTCGCTACACAAAAAGGAAACATGTACTTACTTAAACGATCGTAGTCGATGATATCAGGGCTCTCAAGTTTTGAATTGAGTTCAGAGTGAGATTTCGGACATGGCGGCAGCGACGCACTGACGTCTGATATGACGGCAGCGACGTCTGATATGAAAAAAATGACACAAATAAAAAAAAATATTTATTTAATTAGTGTGTGTGTGTGTGTGTGTGTGTGTGAGAGAGAGAGAGAGAGAGAGAGAGAGAGAGAGAGAGAGAGAGAGAGAGAGAGAGAGAGAGAGAGAGAGAGAGAGAGAGAGAGAGAGAGAGAGAGAGAGAGAGAGAGAGAGAGAGAGAGAGAGAGAGAGAGAGAGAGAGAGAGAGGTTAGTGTTGTTTATTGTAGGTGTTAGTAGCAGGTTTTGAGGCCTTCAGCACAGGGGTTGGTGGCTCCCATTTGAAACATGGTTCCAGGCCAGCCATTTTCACTGTCATTATGGATGACAGAGTTCCATCTAGGGCCAAGCTGTTCCTGGTTTTAGTTTTATTTAGTCCAACCATGGAGAAAATCCTCTCAGCATCTGCATTTGAATGAGGGAGCACTAAAACTAATGCAGCTATATTCGAAAGCCTCCCATACTGGCTTAAACCGTAGGTGTTTCACCTTTGATAAAAGGAACCAAGAACCTCTATTACTCAAATGCTCTGCTTTTATGATTTCAATTAATTATGTGTATGTAATGTGGTACCAAATATTTCTTACCTTGCTCTTGATTGAGGACATACTGCCCCAAAACTCCTCAACATTAAAGGTCGTGGGATCTTGAAGCATTGGAATCTCCATGAGCTGATACTCCAGGAACTCTTCACTCACCTTGTCCTGTTCCTCTGGCCCATGAAAAGGAAGTAGTTCCTGGAATCTAAAAAAAAGCACCATGTGTAAAGAAATGATTAAGGATTTGGTATCTGACCATGATCAAAATTAAACTTAAAGTATTCAATATGTTGAAATTCGAAAAACGTGAAAACCTTGCCTGTCTACGAAGTATAGGGCATCTTCCACCCCACACTCAGTCCTCTGCTGCACGTCAACAAATTTGGCATGCTTTAGAAGGGCCTCATTCAGGGGCAGTTTGTTCATACCATACTCCACAGCCCTGACCAGAAACACCTGTGCTGCCTGCTGAAATAGCTGCACTTCCTGAGGTGTGATATCTCCAGTCTCAAGGAACCTGTTGAGGGTAGCTCTGGTGGTAAAGCCAACATGTAGTTTTTCTCCTACCAGACAGAGAACAGAAAGAGATAAAAGCAAATTAAGCCCAGGTAGTTTAAACAATATCTCTGAATCAAAATAACTTTTTGCTCGCCAAATTTTACAGGTAGATTACACAGGAATTTCACTTGGCAATCAGCACTTTAACTCAAAACTAGACAAACCGTAAGTGCACATAGATTCAGCAAAATATGCACAATAAGTGCAAGTGGTTGAAGGTATTCTTCTATGTAAGCAATTAGCATACAATTTTACCCATATAGACAACAACATATACATTGCATGTCTACAAGCATTATGCCTTTTCCATAACATCAGAGAGTCGCCCAACAATAATCTTTCCAAAAAGTATATTTGAGGTCAATGAGAATACAGGTTTATCTCCTTATGTGAGTTTTACCTGGCAGTTGGTTAACTGGGTCCTTGTAGGGGATGTCCTGGACCTGTCTGCCCTGTAGTGCTAATGGCATCATGAACCTTGCACACAGTTTCATGATGAACTTTGTCATCTGCAAATTTGTTGTTCATAAAAGATGTCCATGTGTTACTTGAAAAAGAACATATCAGCTAATGAAAAATAAGCACACATCCTTGGCAGCAGGATGCCCTAACCCTAGCATTTTACCTCTCCATGGAGCTGGAAGATGGAAGACCTTTCTCTCTGGAGAAGGAGGTTCAGTGTGGAGAACATTGGCAGCATTGCTTGAAAGAAGAGGAGGTAGACTTCAGTTAGAGGCTTGGAAAAAGCATCCACCAGCCTTCTAAATCTTGGTTGTTTCTCATCTGTAAATAAAAACTATTCTTGTTAAATGTATTCTTGATAGTTAAATGTGTTTTTTCTTAAAAATACACATTTAGTCTAGTGAAATGCACCTGTACTACTGTCAATGAAATAAGCAACATACTTAAAGACTTAAAATAGCTGGTAAGTGGCCCATACTGCCTCAGAATTCGTGTAATACACCTCTCCAGGCTTAACCATCTCACTGAAACGTGCAGCAGCATTTCCATGTACTCGCTGTCATGGAAGTCACAAAATTCTGGGGGGAAAAAATATGATTATATATATATATATATATATATATATATATATATATATATATATATATATATATATATATATATATAGCATAAAAAAACAAAAAAAAAAAACAATTCTGAACAGTAGAGCTGGTTGAATCACAAACCTGCCAGGTAACCTTTACGGTTGGTGCTTCCCTTAAACCAATACCCAACATCCACAGTCAGATCCTCTGGATCAAATCCGGTTATCTGCAACATATGAATTCAAATATTTATTACAATACTATCACCAAACTCTTTTACTTGACATTAGGCTTAACAAATTGGTTATAAAAAGTGTACATGTTTGAACTTACTTCAAAAAACTTCTGCCCTGCATGTTTGGCAGTGTTGTGGATAATATGGCAGGGGCATCCATGTATGTAAATGCTGCCATTTTCCCTCAGCATTCTGGCTGCAATTGAATTTTTGGCTCCTGTATTGACAGGAGCATTGTCAATAGAGAGACCTACACAATTTCTCCAAGGGATGTTACTTTCCTGCAAGGTGTCACTGATTTTTTTATAAATCACTTCAGCAGTTCCACAGCTCCGCCCAATGGTGGTGCACATATCAAGGAATCTGTGAACAACTTTGTTGGTGTCAAATATTCTTACTGTGAGGGGATTCATCTTCTCTAGACCTGTAACAATAAGGTGCATAACTAAACCTACATGTTGTTCAAAAATTGTATGAGTGTACATGTAGAAATGGATTAAAAATTACAAATTACTAGTAGTTGTTAAACTCATACCAGTATCATTTGAGCCATCTGTGACAAGTGTGAAGGGATTCTCTCTCATCTTCATCACCAGTTCTTTCTTGAAATGAGGTGCCACCGCTTCATTTATGATGCATGTTGTTTTGGTGCTCGCGCTCTTAAAGCTCTGAGCCGTGGGGGAGTCTCTAAAACATTCTTTGTACAAGGGGCTGAAATGGTCAGCAATGGCAAATGGAACATTGTGCTGCACCATTGCAACAGCAACCTTCACCTCAGCCCTCCTGGTCTGCAACAGAAACAATTGATTAAATAACTTATCTAATGTTTTATGAGTTTTCTTAGTAATCTTAACAACAATTTGCAATTCATCAAATATTGACACCAGCATTTAGTTTTTCCTGTGCTATGTACCTTGGCCTCTTGTACACTCATGCCTCCAACAGAAGTTGCTGGCGTGTAGAACTGTGCAACACTGCTGCCTGATTTTAAAGCCTGTTCTTTTGCTTGATGTCTCTTGCCTTCCACATGTCTGCTTATATCCCTCACACCTTGATGGGCACAGGAGTTCTCTTGTCTGCAGACTGAGCACCAGTAGAAGGAGCTGGTGGTTCCCATTGTGATGAATGGCCATCGGGTTGACCACTCCTTCTTAAAGAAACACCTATAGGTGGCTGCTCCACTTAATCCTCTATTTTTCCCTGTTTCCAGTGGGTTCGCCACTGTCTCCTCTATGGTGTCCCCCACAGTCTCTTCCACGTACTCATCCTCTACTGACACCCTAGCTGTCTCATCCACAGTGTCCTCCACTGATTCATCTACTGCCTCCACTACTGTCTTCTCCACAGTCTCCTCTTCTGACCTGGCTACCTTTTTAGGGAGCTGATCCTTCAGAGCAAAGCATGAAAGAATGCTCATTTGCCTCTTCCCTGACATCTTTAAAATAGACAAATGCAATGATTAATACTGCATTGTTTGGATACACTGAAATAGCCTAGGCCAAAGGTTTTCATTGAAAATTATGTCAGGGAAGAGGCAAATGGAAAATGAATATATTTCTTAATAATTTGTATTTGATTTATTTAATTTCCTTCTAAATCAGAACTAATACACAAGTGCCAGAATAGCTGCTGAAATTAGCAGTAATTCAAGCAAATAGGGTTGTGCACGAATATTCGATCTGTAATTGATATTCGAAAAATAAAAATAATATTCAAATTTTAGTATATTGCTTTGCTGGCCAGAAATCTAAATTTCGCAGTTATAACTAAATCCATTGGGTGGTGCTGTGGAGCGTGTTAATACGTTGATTGTATTTAATCACTTAATGTCGTTTGCCTTGCAATGTTTGCAATTAATTGCTTAAATAAAAATGATCTTACAAAATAGAGTTACTTTAAATATAATGAATTAATGAAACCGAGTTTGTGAAATCGTCATCAACATTACTCTGGTCAAACTGTTAACTAACCTACCAGCTGCCTGGACACAAATATTCCCCAGTAATGATGAGATGACTTACCATAGGATATGTCCCACGTCGATCACGATCACTCTGTATCCAGATGTGCTGTAGCCAGATGCGAATCAATGTGACTGACAGCTAACTAACTACTTCAGCGAGGAGCATCTGATCAATGAGTGTGAGCCCGTGAATCCCAGAAGGTGTCGGAATCAGAACGTAAACGTTGTTGTGGCGGGAATATTTAAATCTTACCCAGATACAGCAATTCTATTTTCTGATTGGCTGTTCGCTATTTTTTTTAATTATTGGATTAACTGGTGCGTGGCAGAGCCTTCTCAACTCAATGGGGAACTCGCCTGATTCCTCTAATAGCGGAGCAACTAGTGTGCGTTATGCTGGAGATTTTTCTGCGTGAGAAATACAAGGTGTGGCGTGTGAGCGTGTGAATGGGTTGAAATGCGTGTGTCTCACGCCCAATGCGTGAGACTTGAGAGCCCTGATGATATTGTTTGATCGCCTCTCTTCAAATGCTGATCAACCTGTGACGTAGCCAGGTAAATCTGCTTCGCGTGAACTCACACGCGGACTTCAGGTTTTTCTTCTGTCTTTTTTAGGTACTGCCCTCTATAGACCGGTGGAGATACTTCTCTGTTTGTTTTTATTTTAATTTTATTTAGTGCAATTATAGACAAGTACAAAAAAAAATATATGCGAGAAAAATAACAATAATAAAGCATTGTGGTACAGTTGCAAAATGTAGAACAAAGATTAATAATAATAATAACAACAAATATAATATAAAATGAACATGTATATGAAATAAATAATAACAATAATTCCAAGATAGAAAATAATTTATAATATTAAGGCAGTCACATAAAATCGAAATTTTTTAAGCTTTTTTGTTTTGCGACCTCATGCTTGACAGGTTTTAAGTATATCACTACTTTATAAAAGCTTCTTTTGAGTTATTCTTGTCTTAAGACTGTAGAATTTTTCCTAAATAATTAATCATATTTTTCCAGAAAAATATGGGTTTTGAAAACTGTTGTGAAGTTCTACGTTAAGAGTAGGCCTACTGTTTTTTTGCCATGTCTATTTTAAAGTCAGTCCAAAAAGAAATAGAAAAAGACCAATAATAAAATGAAAAAAGTTCAATATCCTCAAATTAACTTTCAAAGTTTCTTAACCCTCCTATTATGCTAAATAAAAATATAATAAAAACCTCTGTTATGGGTCGAATTGTCCCACACTATTTAAACACACTCAACAGGCAAATAATCAAGTGAAATTTTAAATCTCATTTCTAAACCTAATCATGGAATCAAGAGTCAAGATTCTGTTATAAAACCTAAAGGCTTTGGAGCAACCAGAAAAGAAAACGAATATTTAATATAATTTACATAAAGGCTATTATGATTGTATAATCTTCAAATATGAACATTTAAAATGCTGTCAGTTCAACTCCAACTCTCAACATGCCAAACATTGCCATGGCTGGTAGATGTAGTAGAAATCCTTGTATTTCAAAGCGGCTTGCCGCCAGCCGGCCGTGGTCCATTAGGCGGAGGCAACCGCCAGAGAAAAGGAAGCAGTCGGCCCGCCGTCTAGCCGCCGGCGGCATCTCGCAAGAAATGGGAGTGACGTATTCAGCGGCAAACGTTTCATCACCGCCAGCGGGACGCACCTATAGCCGACAGCTTAGGGCCGGCGGCAAAAAGAAGCCCAGCAGATATTTTTTGCTATCTGGGACAGGAAGCGCTGGCCCAATCAGAACTTGTTACGTGTTTCTGAAGGAGGGACTTCATAGAACAAGGAAATCATCAGGCCGTTTTTAGAACAGAGAAAACAGCGGTGTTCAGATAAGTAAATTGTGTAAAAAATATGCGAAACATGAACTCATGTTATATTGCACACTGTAAACATAATCAAAGCTTCGAAAACACGCGAAGAGCAGGACCTTTAAGAGTACATCACAATCACTGCATAGCCTAAATTGTGACTAATGTTATATAAACATGCAATATCGTTGACAAAAAAAACAAGTCTAAAATGTAGACTGAATGACACTTTAAGCAGAACATCTCAAATGGAGATTGATAAAATGCAGCCTACTTGTTTATTGGTGTTTTCAGATCATCCGTGCGCGAGAGAGCTATCAGAAGGCATATGGATGCCAGATTGGACATGTTTAGGTAAAACACCAGATGTGTTCTTTTCACAGAAAAGCTCTGTTTGGGGGATTTAAATGACTGAAATCTGGCACAAACACAAAAGCTCTTTCTTGCGCAAATCAATCTCCATTTGAGATGTTCTGATTAAAGTGTCATTCAGTCGGTCTGTGTTCTGTCAGGACGGTCAGGACTCATGAGCCACTTCCCTGAACAGCTGAACTGCTGTGAGCTGCTGAAATAAGCCAATCAGAGCAGAGCTCAAAACTAAAATTCATAACTCTTCCAAATAAGGCAAAAACAGAGCATTACATCCTAGGGACAATTTATAGGGTTGTAAATGGACCTGTAAAACGTACTCGGTTACTTTCGTAACCTCGGTTCCCTGAGAGAGAGGGAACGAGTATTGCATATGGGAAAAACTCCTTTTCTCGAGAATGTGAAGCAAAACGTTATTAATAAAGGTATCTATGTAAAGCGCAGTGCAGCTGCACGGCCATAGCCCGGCGCGAGGAGCGCTCTGATTGGCCGGGCCGCGGCAACTGCAGGAACCTATGGTGAGGCGGCTGAGAGGAGCGAACCAATGGGGCGCTCCGAAAAAGGGGGCTAAAAATAGCATATAGGAGGCTATATAAGACCCTGACTCACCATAGGTGTCAGGTTTTAAAATCGACTGAAGCGACACCTGAGAAGCACGAACACAGCACAATACTCGTTCCCTCTCTCTCAGGGAACCGAGGTTACGAAAGTAACCGAGTACGTTCACTTTCGAGAGAGGTTCCTCGTATTGCGTATGGGAACACAATGTAAAACGCCGTGTGCGCTGACTGACCCAAAATCCCCAACTGAATGAGGGAAAGTCAAAAAACCTTTAGAGAGACCGACACAGGCGGGCTTCAAAGGAGAATGAAAGAACCGGAAGAGTCGGTTTGTTTGAACACCTGACCGGACATAGTCGGATCTAAGGTAGAGTGTAATGGTACTATGAACGATTGTGTATAAGTGGAACGCAAAAAGCAATCGTGTTGCCAGGGCTGCAGATAGTGCCCTAGACGGAGAAAAGCACTGCTTGTAAAGCTGGGACCTCCAAATTGTAGAATCTGATAAAAGTGGGCGGAGAGGCCCAGCCTGCCGCCGCAAAAATATATTCCATGGAAGTGCCACATGACCAAGCCCAAGACAAAGCCATGCCTCTAGAGGAGTGGGCTTTAATGCCTGTAGGACAGGTTAGGTTCTAGACCTATATGCTAGTGGGACTGCATCCACTATCCAGTGTGAGAGTCTGTTTCATGAAAGCACAAACTTTAGTGCGGCCACCGAAGCAATGAAGAGCTGATACGACTGCCTGAAGGGGGTGGAGCGCTCTAGATACAATCTCAGTGCTCTGACTGGGCAGAATAGGTTCGCGTCTTATTCTCTCTGAGACGCGGGTAAAGGAAGCAGTGAAAAGACCTGCATACTGAAGGGGTTGATAGCACTTTCAGCATAAAACCATGTCTCGGTTTGAGCACAACCTTGAAGTTGCTGGACACAAACTCAAGACAGGAAGGGCTCACGGAGAGTGCAGGTAAGCCACCCACTCGCTTAACCGAGGCCACAGCCAGCAGAAAAGCGGTTTTGAGTGATATGTGCTTCAAGCTCGTGGTCTGAAGTGGTTAGGAGTGGGAACCCTTCACGGCTTCTAAAACCATGGCGAGGTCCCAAATAGGGACTGAGGAAGGGGCAAGGCGGGTTGAATCTCCTGGCCCCTTTAAGAAAACATACAATAAGATCACTTTTCCCTAGTGAATGTGCCGCGATCGGAGCGTGGTTAGCTGCTATGGCGGAGACATATACTTTGAGCATGGAGAGGGGACGACCCGTGTCTATTAGCTCTTGGAGAAAGCGAGCAGTTCCGCCAGTTAGCATTAGTGTGCGTCGATGTTTCGCGTAGCACACTGGTTAGAAAACCACTGACCACTTCAAAGCAGAGCTGCCAGATAGCGGGGGCTCTAGCTTCCGAAATAGTGTTCATAACTTGTCAGAGAGGTTCCCGGATACCTGTTGATGGGTCA
Source organism: Pseudorasbora parva (assembly GCF_024679245.1). Lineage (NCBI taxonomy): Eukaryota > Metazoa > Chordata > Actinopteri > Cypriniformes > Gobionidae > Pseudorasbora > Pseudorasbora parva. Next base: position 26,016,904 of record NC_090180.1, read on the forward strand.
TATGTGGAGGGCCCACGGCTCGGGACTGGGATGTCAGATCTTCCCTTTCGTTGGCGTAAGAAGGTATTTCCTCAGCGGAATAGGCCATGGGGCTGTGTCTGACAGCTGAATCAGTTTGGAGAACCATGTGCGATTCTTCCAAAGTGGGGCTATTAAAAAGCACAGGCTTGCAGCTGCATCGCGATCGGAGGGAGCATATAGAGGGAGTCTGGGCCAACATGGGCCAGGGCATCCCTGCGTTTGCAGAAAAATATTGGGCAGCGTGTGCTGTGCGAGCTGAATTGTTTGCAGGTGAAGGGTGATCGGTGATTCCACGATCCCCCTGGGGGCATGGGTCCTCTAGATAACATGTCCGGACCCTGATTCAGAATACCTGGCACGTGAGCCGCCCTTAGGGAGCTCAGATTGTGCTCTGCCCATAAAAGGAGATGCTGATCTCGGCTGCCCTAGCGATTTTATGTACGTTATCAAGACGTGGTGGTTCTTATGACGTAAGACGCTCGTTGAGTCTTGAGTCTATGACAGTGACTGTACTGATAAGCCTGCCCCTCGAAGGCGAATCTCAAGAATGGCCTGTAGTGGGGTGGGGGGTTATCGTAACGTAAAAGTATGCGTTTTTCAGATCTATTGTGAAAACCCAATCCCCGGGGCGAATGTGCGCGAGGATTTGTTTCACCGTCAGCACCTTGAAACGAGCGTGTCATAAGTGCTTTGTTCAGATGTCTGGAAAATAGGCCTGAGACCGCCATCCATTTTCGGGATGAGGAATTAGCGACAGTAAAAACCTGACTCGCTAGCGTCGGGTGTACTGTTTCCACCACTCTCTCCTTTAACAGTTAACGCCTCAGCGAGAAGCACGTGACTGACACTGATTCTTACTGAGGGCTCGACCACGGCTTGAATCGCGGGGGTCTGCGAGCAAAACTGTAGCGAGAACCTCGTTTTATATGTTCAACACCCAATATTATATACCAGAAATGGCCTGCCAGGCCTAGGCTCGTGAAGCCAGGGGTTGAATTAGATTCAGGGGCTGGCCGCTTAGTAATAGGGGCCTGTTAACCCGGTTGGTTGTGCTGTAACACTGCTTGTAAAACTGTGGTGATAGTGTTAGTTTTTGGCAGTGCAGGCTTTGCAGTGGGCGCGCGCCTCACATTTATATTGTGTGTGCGAGAGTGGACTTTGTGAAAATTGCTTGGGTGCAGGAGTGCAGACTGTAAAGTGGGCACATTTCCTACATAGAAAAGCTCTTTTGTGTGTAGTGTAAACAATGTGCAGTGGCGCACAACCTACATAGAATACCCATGGTGCAAACCAGTGAGCGAGTCCACAGGGGTAAATGCACACAGCATTAGTGTGCAGACGAGCGTGTTTAACACAGGCTAGTTGACTGCAATATTTCATCGCCAGTCACTTAACTTAAGGGAACTGGGAGAATGTAAGGAAGTGCGGGTGGTATGGGAGCCATTCCACAATGCCGTTATGCTCTAGTCTAGACTGAAAGCGCGCGTGCAGACAAGCGTGTTTGACCACAGGCTAGTTGACTGCAATAAGGCTAGTTGACTTTATATGGTGTAATCCGGCCACGGCGGGATTTATTTGTGATTTTGTGGGGCTGAATTAACAGTGCTTATGTAGGGCTGCACACTGTGTAGTGGACACTTTGTCTACAGTGTAAAAACCTTTCCAGCCGCCTGAATAAAGGGGACTGGAAGTGATAGAGTGAAAAAAGGGCTTAGCTTGGCAGCCATTTTCCGATGCCCTTATGCTCTGACAGTGACCGCGTGCTATGACGTAAGTCACGCTCTAGTCAGCAAACGCACTGTGGAAGGGGCGTGTGCTATCATGACAACTGACAAGGCAGCCATTACAACTTCCTTGGCAGTAAGCGCGCTGCAGCGAGAATGTTCTTGACATACCCAACAGCCCGAGCTCGCTCTTCTAACTTACTCTAGTATTCTCTGTCCGCGGCGGTTCTTAGCGCGACGGAACGAGAGAAGCGTCTGTCCGTTGCGCTTCAGAATGAGCACGGCGAGAGCTTCGGCTCGAGTTAGTTTATTTACTCCAGTATTCTCTGTCCGCGGCGATAGTGCGACTGAACGAGAGAAGAGGAAGCGTGAGGAAAAACTCTGCCCGCAGCGCTTATAGCACGGTGAGAGCTTCGGCTCGAGTTTGTTTATTCACTCTAGTATTCTCTATCCGCGGCGATAGTGCGACTGAACGAGAGAATTGGAAGCGTGAGGAAAAACTCTGTCCGCGGCGCTTCTAGCACGGCGCAAGCTTCAGCTCGAGTTTGTTTATTCACTCCAGTATTCTCTGTCTGGGGCGATAGTGCGACTGAACGAGAGAAGAGGAAGTGTGAGGAAAAACTCTGTCCACGGCGCTTCTAGCATGGCGAGATCTTCAGCTCGAGTTTGTTTATTCACTGTAGTATTCTCTGTCCGCGGCGGTTCTTAGCGCCACGGAACGAGGGAAGAGGAAGCGTGAGGACGGCTGCATCTGTCCGCGGCGCTTAGCACGGCGGCGGTAGAATGAGCACGGCGAGAGCTTCGGCTCGAGTTAGTTTATTCACTCTAGTATTCTCTGTCCGCGGCGATAGTGCGACTGAACGAGAGAATTGGAAGTGTGAAAAATTCATAACTCTCTTATGCTCTAGTCTAGACTGAAAGCGCGCGTGCAGACAAGCGTGTTTGACCACAGGCTAGTTGACTGCAATAAGGCTAGTTGACTTTAAATGGTGTAATCCGGCCACGGCAGGATTTATTTGTGATTTTGTGGGGCTGAATTAACAGTGCTTATGTAGGGCTGCACACTGTGTAGTGGACACTTTGTCTACAGTGTAAAAACCTTTCCAGCCGCCTGAATAAAGGGGACTGGAAGTGATAGAGTGAAAAAAGGGCTTAGCTTGGCAGCCATTTTCCGATGCCCTTATGCTCTGACAGTGACCGCGTGCTATGACGTAAGTCACGCTCTAGTCAGCAAACGCGCTGTGGAAGGGGCGTGTGCTATCATGACAACTGACAAGGCAGCCATTACAACTTCCTTGGCAGTAAGCGCGCTGCAGCGAGAATGTTCTTGACATACCCAACAGCCCGAGCTCGCTCTTCTAACTTACTCTAGTATTCTCTGTCCGCGGCGGTTCTTAGCGCGACGGAACAAGAGAAGCGTCTGTCCGTGGCGCTTCAGATTGAGCACGGCGAGAGCTTCGGCTCGAGTTAGTTTATTTACTCCAGTATTCTCTGTCCGCGGCGATAGTGCGACTGAACGAGAGAAGAGGAAGCGTGAGGAAAAACTCTGTCCGCAGCGCTTATAGCACAGTGAGAGCTTCGGCTCGAGTTTGTTTATTCACTCTAGTATTCTCTGTCCGTGGCGATAGTGCGACTGAACGAGAGAATTGGAAGCGTGAGGAAAAACTCTGTCCGCGGCGCTTCTAGCACGGCGCAAGCTTCAGCTCGAGTTTGTTTATTCACTCCAGTATTCTCTGTCTGGGGCGATAGTGCGACTGAACGAGAGAAGAGGAAGTGTGAGGAAAAACTCTGTCCGCGGCGCTTCTAGCATGGCGAGATCTTCAGCTCGAGTTTGTTTATTCACTGTAGTATTCTCTGTCCGCGGCGGTTCTTAGCGCCACGGAACGAGAGAAGAGGAAGCGTGAGGACGGCTGCATCTGTCCGCGGCGCTTAGCACGGCGGCGGTAGAATGAGCACGGCGAGAGCTTCGGCTCGAGTTAGTTTATTCACTCTAGTATTCTCTGTCCGCGGCGATAGTGCGACTGAACGAGAGAATTGGAAGTGTGAGGAAAAACTCTGTCCACGGCACTTCTAGCACGGCGAGAGCTTCAGCTCGAGTTTTTTTATTCACTCTAGTATTCTCTGTCCGCAGCGATAGTGCGACTGAACGAGAGAATTGGAAGCGTGAGGAAAAACTCTGTCCGTGGCGCTTCTAGCACGGCGAGAGCTTCAGCTCGAGTTTGTTTATTCACTCTAGTATTCTCTGTCCGCGGCGATAGTGCGACTGAACGAGAGAAGAGGAAGCGTGAGGAAAAACTCTGTCCGCAGCGCTTATAGCACGGTGAGAGCTTCGGCTCGAGTTTGTTTATTCACTCTAGTATTCTCTGTCCGCGGCGATAGTGCGACTGAACGAGAGAATTGGAAGCGTGAGGAAAAACTCTGTCCGCGGCGCTTCTAGCATGGCGAGAGCTTCGGCTCAAGTTTGTTTATTCACTCTAGTATTCTCTGTCCGTGGCGATAGCGCGACTGAACTAGAGAAGAGGAAGAGTGAGGAAACGTTCCGTCTGTCCGCGGTGCTTCCTCAGCGTGACGGTATAACTTAGTGACGAGAGCTTCGGCTCGAGTTCGCCTATTCACTCTAGTATTCTCGGTCCGCGGCTGTAGTGCGACGGAACGAGGCAAGAGAGTGAGGACAACTCTGCGGCAGCGGCGGAGAAGAGCCACAGCGGCGGCAGAGTGAAGAGAGCTTCGGCTTGAGTTTGCTCATGTCCTCTAACATTCTCTCTTTCCGCGGTGCTATTCAGCGGTAGAATGAGCACGGCGAGAGCTTCGGCTCGAGTTAGTTTATTCACTCTAGTATTCTCTGTCCGCGGCGATAGTGCGACTGAACGAGAGAATTGGAAGTGTGAGGAAAAACTCTGTCCGCGGCACTTCTAGCACGGCGAGAGCTTCAGCTCGAGTTTGTTTATTCACTGTAGTATTCTCTGTCCGCGGCAACGAGAGAAGAGGAAGCGTGAGGAAAAACTCTGTCCGCAGCGCTTCTAGCACGGCGAGAGCTTCAGCTCGAGTTTGTTTATTCACTCTAGTATTCTCTGTCCGCGGCGATAGTGCGACTGAACGAGAGAAGAGGAAGCGTGAGGAAAAACTCTGTCCGCAGCGCTTATAGCATGGTGAGAGCTTCGGCTCGAGTTTGTTTATTCACTCTAGTATTCTCTGTCCGCGGCGATAGTGCAACTGAACGAGAGAATTGGAAGCGTGGGGAAAAACTCTGTCCGCGGCGCTTCTAGCATGGCGAGAGCTTCGGCTCAAGTTTGTTTATTCACTCTAGTATTCTCTGTCCGCGGCGATAGCGTGATTGAACTAGAGAAGAGGAAGAGTGAGGAAAAGCTCCGTCTGTCCGCGGTGCTTCCTCAACACGACGGTATAACTTAGTCATATAACTTAGGTATAATACAGTCCCTCCGAATAGAAATAAACAAATGTCTTGAAGTATATGTTGTAATTTCAACCGTTCACTGAACTGACTACGGTCACTAACCGTTCACAGTAGACTAATTCCTGAGACAGAAGGTAGGAGATCCAAATGCAGTATTTATTTAGAGAGTAATCCACAATTGTAGTCAAAAACAGGCAAATTTGTCATATACAAGCAAACAGTCCAAAAAGGCAAACAAGACAGGAGAGACAGGCAAATGGGTAATCCGGGAAACAGGCAAGAAATCCAACAAAGCAACTGACATGAAACCAGGGAAAATACTCAGAAATGCAGTGTACACAAAACAAGACATTGCAGTGAATGACAGAGATAACCAGGCAGAAAACAGGATAATGAGACACAGGTGTAAACAGTGAGTGCTAATGAGTTCGGGCAAAGGATAATGGGTAAGGTAGTTTATGATAGAATGATAGTCGGATTGGAGTGCCCCCTGGTGGTGAGCTGGGGCACTCAGACTGCTGAATTGTGACACTAATCAGTGTTGGAAGTGTTGCTGGGACTGGCGTTGTTTCAACTGACTGCACCTGCAATAAAAAGTTACATTTAAATAATGTTACACACAATAAACAGCAATACAACCTGGAAGCTAGATCTGCATAATTATGACTAAAATAAATGTTAAACTAAAGGGATAGTTCAACCAAAAATATAATTCAATGTAATGCGTCACTAGCCAGGTTAAGATTTGAATTTATTGATTTATTAATTAATTTTTAGCTACAAAACCCCCCCCCAAAAAAACAAATATATATAACACACATTCAATAAATCCTTAGGATAAACATGAGGGCGAGTAAATAACAGAATATTAATTTTTGGGTTAACCATTGCTTTAAGCTCATAGACTTAATTAAAAATGGATGCACGCAAGAAAACTAGTCCAAACTAGTTTTAAATCATCACTCGTTTGGTGACTGTGTGCTGCATTACACATGGGATTGAAATGGTAAATATACTCAACTGAGGCTAATTTGACAACCTCCTCAAACAAATACATAATACTCCACAAAATAACCTTAAAAAGACTTTGAAATCCCAAAACCTCACTTACCTGAAGATATGGTGTGACTGAAAATTCATGAGAGCAGATGACAAAATGGTGCCGTAGTCAGATTCATTCCACTAATGAAATGCAAACACCTGAGGTGTGAAACCTCGGATGTCAGCTGCGCTTGATTTCAGGTGTCCTGTGTTTTTCCATATATAATCCAAAGGTTTACCACAAGTCAGCCTTTCTCCCTTTGTGCCATAGCTCAAACACATATGGCCCTTATGTGTACATTGTTATCTGGGCCATATACCTCAAAATGAGTTGTGAACCAAGACAACATTTCCCGCCGATTTTAAAGTTATGGCAAAACAAATATAGTCACATTCTGGCCCATATCTGTTCAGCCATGCCATATCTGGGCCATATGTGCCAGATAATACCCACATGTGGCCCAAACATGCTTGCTATCTTGGTGGGTCTGCCTCCTCCAAGGGCAGCGCTTGCAGTTTCACCATCTAGTCCCTGAAGGGAGTGGTAGGAACCTTGGGCACATATCCAGGCCGGGGTCTCAGAATAACTTAAGAGTTAGCCGGCCCGAATTCCAGGCATGCTTCGTCAACCGAAAATGCCTGCAGGTCCCCTACCCTCTTGATCGAAGCCAGAGCAACGAAGAGCACTGTCTTCATAGACAGGAACTTAAGCTCCGCTGTCTGCAGAGGCTCAAAGGGAGCCATACGCAGGGCAGTTAGGACCACTGCAAGGTCCCAAGAGGGTACCTGTAAGGGGTGAGGTGGATTTAACCTTCTTGCCCCCCAGAGGAACCTGCAGACCAGATTGTGCTGTCCCACTGTTCTTGCATCCAGCAGGTCATGGTGAGCAGCTATAGCCGCCACGTAGACCTTGAGGGTGGAGGGAGACAGCCTTCTCTCCAACCCTTCCTGGTGGGACCCCATTTGGTGGGATCTTCTCGAGAAGCACACCAGGCGACGAGAGGTTCCACTTAGAAGCGTAGGTCCGTCTCGTGGACGAGGCCCTCGCTGAAGTGATAGTGGTGACCACCGGTGGTGGTAGGCCACGCAAACCTGCCGCATCCCGTCCAGGAGCCACATGTTCCACAGGTTGGGACGCGGTTGCCATACGGTGCCCCCTCTATGAGAAAGGAGGTCGTTCCTCATAGGAATTGGCCTGGGAGGTGTTGTCGCAAGGAGTATGAGTTCGGAGAACCAGGTCCGGCCGGGCCAGTACAGGGGCCATGAGGACCTGCTCCTTGTTCTCCCTGATCTTGCTTGAGGATAAAACTTTCACTTTAGAATAGAGGGTCAAATTGCCTTTATTAGTACTGTATTAATGGTGGTTGGGCTTAATTAATGACTTATTCTGGTCAATAAACTTGAATATCACTCAATAAGTGCCATAATGGAAGAGGATAAAACTTTCACTGTAGAATAGGGGGTCAAATTGCCTTTATTAGTACTGTATTAATGGTAGTTGGGCTTAATTATTGACTTATTCTGGTTAGTAAACTTGAATATCACTCAATAAGTGCCATAATTGATGAGGATAAAGCTTTCACTTTGTATAGGGGGTCAAATTGCCCTTATTGGTACTGTATTAATGGTAGTTAGGCTTAATTATTGGCTTATTGTGGTTAGTAAACTTGAATATCACTCAATAAGTGCCATAATTGATGAGGATAAAGCTTTCACTTTAGAATAGGGGGTAAAATTTGCTTTATTACACTATTTTAGCCATTTATAATGGAAAAATCAACAGTAATTAAACATACTAGCTTATTGTTCAGTTAACTTAACAGAATGGCACAGAAATATAATTACATCGTTACACAAAAATAATATATGGTTTATTAAGTTGTAAATAATGGATAATATGCCCTTTCTATTATGTTAAGTTAATCATTAATTACTATTGTGTCCATGCTTAACTAGTGCATAATTGTGCTAGTGCACTAGTGCATTATTCTGGACCCTTAAAATAAAGTGTTACCATATATTTCTGTGCCATGCTGTTAAGATAACTAAACAATAAGCTAATTACTGCTGATTTTCCATTATAAATGGCAAAAATAGTGTAATAAAGCAATTTGACCCCCTATTCTAAAGTGAAAGTTTTATCCTCATCAATTATGGCACTTATTGAGTGATATTCAAGTTTACACACCACAATAAGCCAATGATTAAGCCTAACTACCATTAATACAGTACTAATAAAGGCAATTTGCCCCCCTATTCTAAAGTGAAAGTTCCCTTTCAGTCGGTCACGTTCGACGTACGTCGGACTTACACCGACTAATTGGGATCTGATCTCAGAGACCTATCTACTTTGAGTGTGTAAAAACGAGCCAATCAGAGACTGGCATGTGATCCGCACATTCCACGCTCCGCCCCGCAGTGCGGGTATAAATAGGAAGTGGAATGGCAGATCTAGCTTTTTACTTCGGAGCCGAACAGTACTACTGTTTCTACGAAGAGTGGGTGAAATTGAGTCTCGTGAGAGAAAGGAGAACTGCCAGTCACTGCATGAAAAGTGGGATTTTCGTCCCCGTAAACGGCCGGAAATCTCCCTGATTTTCGACAATTAACGTCAGTTTACTGTGAAGTTGCGTTCGTCTGTGCCACATATTGACGGAAACGAACCATGACGTATGTGGAGCTTGCGGAGGCATGCTGGCGCCGGCGCTAATGGCTCTAATTAGCATATGAATAGCAGCTCTGGGCGGCGCCTTGCCAGAATGGCTTGAATTTCCTCACTCAGTATTGGTTGAAACTACTACATTGAAACAAGAAATATCACCCGTGATTGGTTGGCAGATCTGTTACTATTGGTCAACCTGGGTAATAAATTAATAAATTTAAACCCCCAAATTATAATAATTTTACACCCATATATATATATAAAATTATGATTTGCATATTATTTTTTAATTGTATATATTCATATGATATGCTATTATGTTTTATATTCATGTCATTGTTATCCTATGGACTACGCTATTATAACCATCAAGGACATTCATTTATTGAGGAAAGAAAATATGCCAGGGACATGCAGTTTATTCACAGAAAGAGCTTTATTAGAACAAACACAAACACACAACCAAATGCAAAACGTGTGAGATCTGCCCACACAACAATAGGAAGCTCACGAGAAGCCCAAAATCCTACAGCACCATAAAGTCTCTGTTTTCCGCTTCAGAGCTGTAGGTAACTAGCGCCATTCTGTCTGTTTTAAGTCCATTTTTCAGACGTCTGTCGTGCGTTGCCCTGTTCTTTGGAATCGCCTCTAATCTCGATTGCAGCGTGGCACAGAGCTCGACGAGCTCCTGGCTGGTCAAACAGTCCATCCAGACACCGCGCGAACGATGCCGTCTTCCTCATCAGACATCAGGTCTATGGTAGCGCACTTCCAAAGGCCCACCTCATCCTCAGCTACAACACTCTTTCTTGCTTGTAGCAGCTGTAAAAACAAACAATAAAGACAATCAGTATCGCACGATGTACTGCGTAAAATGCACCTGAAAAATAGTCACACTGACCAAAAACGGATCTAATCTAATAAATCTTACCCTCTTTCTTCTCAATCGACTCCGAGCTGAACTCAGCTTCTGCGCGCGATGCAAGAACTGGATGTTTGTACCTGAAGCTCCTGCGTACTGTCTCTATGTCTTACATGCAGCTGGAAAACAATTAAATGAGTGTTATGACGAAGTTGTGAAGACGGCGTACTGCTTCCTGTAAAATGACCAGAAAAAGAAAACACTTTTATAAAGCAACTTACATTTGTTCTTTTACAAGGCTAATTTCAGCTTGTGCTACTTAAAAAGCTTTGCTTTAGGTTACTTTTGCTTAGATAACAGTCTTACCGCAATCTTAGGACTGGTCTTCTCTTAGGCACTCGTCTTCTCTTCTTAAAGTTAGTATCTTCCACACAGTTTTTCGACTCCAAAGCAAGCAACCTATCATCTATGGACAGCAACCTGGAGATTACTAAAGTTAACTGCTCGTTAAAATCGGCAGCAAACTGAGCAAGCTGACGAGATTGCATTCAGCTGTTTCTTCCCGCCGGTGTTACGGATCAACTGGGGATCATGTTATCTGGGGACGGGCGCGTGCACGCAGCTAGTTTTACCTGGATTTACAGCAGATGTTAGACGAGGACAGATTCGTCACAGCGGATTTTCCACTGAACAGATTTAAAACGCTTTCCACATTATTGGTAAATGTTTGCATAATATCAGGCTCTGTGTTTTCCTCTGTCGCTGCTTTGCTGTATGTTTCCAACGCAGTTTAAGGGAATTTTTAATGTGGTTTCATTTCACAACACAGACCACGCCCACATTTTTTTACATTCTTTTCGATGAAAGTCGTATCCAATGACAATTACATTCAATAAATTACATTGTGTCGTATTAGTATCGGAATTTTTATTTTTAACAACTATTGTTTTTGTAATTTGCTTAGGGTATTTTTTAAATTATATATATATATATATATATATATATATATATATATATACACACACACACACACACACACACACACACATATATATATATATATATATATATATATATATATATATATATATATATATATATATATATATATATATATATATATATATATATATGTATTAGGGGTGTAACGATACGCGTATTCGTATTGAACCGTTCGGTACGAGGCTTTCGGTTCGGTACGCGGTACGCATTATGTACCGAACGGTTCTTGGACTAATTAATTAGATTTGGAAAATAAAAAAGTGTGTGAAATATAATAATATGCGTTCAACAAGGTAGCCCAATAACCAAAACGACATAACAGCCAATGCCCCTGACACCGCCGAAGTGAAAAAAAAACAAAAAAAAAACACCAAATATGTTTTAGGCTGCTCAGTCAGGTGCTTACTCAGTAGGCTACGCGCTGAATGCTCGTGGCAAAATGGCTATTGCGTTTAACAAACCAGAAATAGAAGATCCTCCAATAACCAACAGGTCTGGTGTTTGGGTGAACTTTGGATTCTTTGTAAGCGATGGTGTTGGCAAGAGCGATGGATTAAAAAACAACGGTATGTCGCATTTGCTGATGGTACAGCAGCGGGAATAATTTATGTCATGTCAATCAACTCATTTACGCCGACACCAAGACGATAAAAAGAAGAAACAGCCACAAACTATCCCCGCAGCATTTAGACAGACATTTCCAACTTATTCAAATGGCAAAAGACATCACCGCGGCGAGTGGTCATTTATAGCCGCGGATATGAGAACTTACGCCCGTTTCACACATACTCCGTGTGCGGTGCGTATTTTTTTCAGTACCCATGTTAGCGGATGACAGCTACACTGCACGCGGATGCTGTCCGTGTCCGTTCCAGGAGCGTTGCGTCTGCAGCAGCAGTGCACGGATCGTTTTCGTACCGAGTCTATTTTTTGCTGCGCTGCGTTGCTGCATTAAAGTGATAGAACATTGTTCGCATTAAAATAAACATGTACTGACGCGAAAATCTAGTAATTTCACCACAGATGCATATCATTTAAAATATATTCTTGTTTCAAAGTCAACACATGGCTTTTTTTTCTCAAGTAAAGCAACAAAACGACACCTTACCTGGCATTTAGGTTAAAAAAAAGTGAATAAAAAATGTGCCATAATGGAGAGCACTCGTACTTTCTTAGAGGTGAAAAGCAAAGTTATTTTTGACCTGCAGGATTTCTTTTAAAAGGGTGTAAAAACGAAAGAAAAGTCTTTTTGAATAGACTTTTGTAAGTTTCTAATTTAAAATGTTTGTGATTTAAGGCTATAAACTATGTTTAAATGTTTTGCCACTTGTGTGAGCTAAATCTAAAGTATATAAATATGAATAAATGAATTTAATAAAATGTTTTTTAAATGTAGTAGGCTACCTAACCTGACTTCTATTAAAGAGTAAACAAAGATAATTTGAATTCTGACGAGGCATGTTCAGTAAAAACTTTTGGATTTTAAAAAATAATGAATAAATGCTGTGTTTGTGGTGTGCAACAGTGGATCAGTTGCGGACTGCAAACGCAGCATATGTGAAAGCACTACAGGGTGTGTGGCTCCTGCAACGCACACGCAACGCAACACGCACAGCACATGCTAATGTAAAGAGCTAATGTCTTATTCCTGTAACTACATAGAAGATGGGTAAAGTATAGCTCCATCATTGTTCAATGTAAAAAAAAGAAATCATACTTTGTTAGTTTTAATAAAAAAATAATAAAAAAGGTAATTTATCTGCCAATTTTTTCTTTTTGCTGTATCTAAAACATACCGAACCGTACCGAACCGAACCGTGACACCAGTGTATCGTATCGAACCGAACCGTGAATTTTGTGAACCGTTACACCCCTAGTATGTATGTATATATACATATATATATATATATACATATATATATATATATATATATATATATATATATATATATATATATATATATATGTATATATATATATATATGTATATGTATATATATATATATATGTATATGTATATATATATATATATGTATATGTATATATATATATATATATGTATATGTATATATATATATGTATATGTATATATATATATGTATATATATATATATATGTATATATATATATATATATATATGTATATATATATATATATATATATATATATGTATATATATATATGTATATATATAAATGTATATATATATATATATATATATATATATATATATATATATATATATATATATATATATATCCTAACTAAAATAACTCATAGCCTGTCATATTACCTTTCTCATATTAGCCTATTATATTCTATTATAATCTATTATATTGCCCACCCCTTGCCCACCTGCACATCCCAGCTGATATACAAGATTTGGGGGGTCATTCTGCATTTGAAAGTTTGAAAGGGTTTTAAATCTTCTAAATAAAGTAAAATGATTCAAAATCAAGTAATTTATATATGCCAAAGTCAACTTTAAACATATACAATGTAATTTCCAAACAGCAAAATTGTGACCAGTGAAAATGCTGAGTGGCTAGTAACTTTGGAAAACCACTAGCCACGGTGGCCGGTGAGCAAAAAAGTTAATGTCAACCCCTGTATGTATATGTATATGTATATGTATATATATATATATATATATATATATATATATATATATATATATATATATATATATGTAGTGCTGTTAAAATTAATTTGTGTTAACACGTTCATTTTGACAGGCAATGATATATAAAGTTTGCTGATGTATGACGCCGCTTATTAGCAGGAGACCGCAATGATTGGTAAAAGTTGCGGTGATTGGTCAAAATTGCGAGTCGCACTGAATTCACGGGGACTGATTGCAAATGACACACAATAAATAATCTAGAATACTTTCATCAAATATATAAATTCAAGCTTAAGTTTAAGATTTTACAATTAGGCTATACTGAGCCTGATCTATCTAAGAGATTTTCTTAGAAGGAAGTTAATACCTTTTAAATGTCACATGGGTTAAAACTCCTGCTACCCTGATTTGCATTTGTATAGCTCACAGCATGTTCATTTACATGTTAAAGCCTCCCCTGGAGTTAAGGGAAGGGGGGTCTTGGGGGGGACAACTGCCAAGCAAGGCCCACGTCAATTTCTGACAATTCACGGCAGTTTTCGGTGTCGCCTGCAAACTGCCGTGTACAGTCGTAAACCTGATCTTCCACGACAATCTACAGTGCCGCTTACTGACGAAAATCCCACTTTTCATGCAGTGAGTGCGGGTGAAACGGCGCTTCAGCGAGTGATTGACCAGTTGCAATTGTCTTCATTCATAAAAGAGCTTTTATTGTTTCGCTGGGCGTATTCCATTTTGAGTGCTACGCACAGGCTTGCACTGTGGACTGTGTGCTAGCCACGGTCATCTCCCTGAGTGCTTCAGCACGTCTAAAAGAGCAGTTTTTCCATTCTAAAAGAGCAACACAGTTTGACCCTGCATCTTTTTCAAGATGTCATTTAAACCGTATGTTTCTGGGTGTGGTCGCTTCTTGTCCCCGCTTGACAGTCACGTTCAATGTCTAACGTGTTTGGGCGTTCAGCATGCTGAGGCTGCGTTCGTGGATGAGTCATGTTCCCACTGCAGGAATATGACCATCACAGTGCTTTGGTCCAGACTCCAATACCTCAAGGCAGGTGAAGCACCTTTGCGCATCCCCTGGTCTAGCGGTCCTTCTGCGCCTAAGCAGAGGGCTGCTACTCTGGCTGATGACATGGGTGGGGACCTGAGGGTGGCAGTCAGGGCAAACCCGATGGGTCAGATGGCTTCTCAGGCCCCTTCCCCCTCTACTGTGCGGGTGGAGTTTCCGGAAGGGCGTGCTGACCTCTCGCGCGGAGTGCCAGTCTTCACTTTCGGGGCTCCGGCGGAAGACAGAATGTCGGTCGCAGCATTGGGGGACGAGCTAATGGGCTCTGAGTATGAGGATTCGGCTGCGTTGCCCCCTTCGGGTGTGACAGCGTTGCCCGAGACGGACCCAGAGCTTATGGCTATGATTTCCCGGGCCGCCGCAAGCGTAGGGCTCGAGTGGAACCCTCCACCGTGTCCCGAACTTTCGCGGTTGGATGATTGGTTTCTCGGGACAGCCCTTGCTGGTTCTCAGCGCCCTGCCCCGGTGCCTTTCTTGCATCAGGAGATCACAAAGTCGTGGGCAGCGCCGTATAGCGCTCGCAAGCGATCGACAGACTCCTCCGTCCTCACTGCCCTCGATGGTGGTGCGGCAAAGGGTTACGTTGGAATCCCCCCAGTCGAGCGGTCGGTCGCGATGCATCTGTGTCCCAAGACCGCTGCGGACTGGCGGGCAGCCCCGCGCCTCCCCTCCCAGGCGTGTAAGTTCTCGTTCGGTATAACGGACAAGGCTTACACAGCCTGCGGAGAAGCCGCATCAGCATTGCATGCCATGGCGCTCCTGCAGGTCTACCAGGCCAAGGCACTCATGGAATTGCACAAGGGCAGTTCCGACCAGGGCGTTATGCAGGAACTGCATGCGGCGACGGACCTCGCCTTACGAGCAACAAAAGTCACCGAACGCTCCCTGGGTTGGGTGATGGCCGCGTTGGTGGTGCAGGAACGCCACCTGTGGCTGAGCCTGGCAGATATGAGAGATGCGGACAAGGTGAGATTCCTGAACGCCCCGATCTGCCAGGCCGGCCTCTTCGGCGACGCCATCGAGGACTTTGCCCAGCAGTTCTCGGTGGCTCAGAAGCAGACGGAGGCTATTAAAAACATCCTGCCCCAGCGACCCGCTGCTGCCTTCACCTCGTCACCGGCCGCAGCTCCGCCGTCTGCCCGTCGCCGCGGGCGTCCCCTGGCGTCCACCTCTGCTTCCGCCCCTGCCAAGCCAAAGCAGCAGCCTCCACCGGCCAAGCAGGGTGCCGGCCGCAATGGTGGCGTCGAACCTGTCCAGGGCGCTAAGCCAGCCGGCAAGTGTAAGGGGAAGCGACCCGGAGACAGGCAGCCCAGGGAGAAGACGAACTGCTCTGAGGGAGAGGATGTCCGCATCCCTCCCCCACCCCCCGGAAAAGGACCGGGGCGCCCCAACTGGTTCTTTACATCTGCCGCCAGCTCTCCAGAGGTACCCACATTTTCACAAAAATAGCAGTTTCCTATCTCCCTGGGCCCCAAGAGGACGACACCTCCGGGCCTTGTCTCTCCCTCCCTCCCCTCCCCTCACCAGGGGGCAGCAGAGTGGGCTTCGAGGACGCCTCCGGGCCTCCTCACCAACTCTCTGTCCCATCTGGGAACACTCAGACAACACTCCGGGCCGCCCTCGGGCCTCCAAAGTCGGGTCTGAGTATCCTGCCTCCGGGCAGCAGGCAGCTGAGTGGGCTCCAAGGACGCCTCCGGGCCTTCTCTCCCACTCCCTGCCCGTACCAGGAGTACTCGCGCGACACTCCGGGCCTCCAGAGTCAAGCCTGAGCACTCCTTTCCGCTGGCATGTCTGTGGTGTCGTTGGCCCCGCTGGTACGGTCCCTGGGAGCTTGGTTACAGCTCCCTCGACCGTCCCATTGGCTCATCCGTACCATCAGACTCGGCTATGCAAGTTTGCCCGCCAGCCACCCAAGTACAAAGGCATCCTCTTCACCTCGGTGTGAAGCAGCGACTCCCAAGTCTTGCGGTCAGAGATCGAGGTCCTACTGGCCAGATGAAGACAGAGTTTTACAGCCCCTACCTCATCATGCCCAAGAAAGGGGGTGGGCTACGACCAATCTTGGACCTGCGTGTCCTGAACCAGGCCCTGCACAAGCTCCCGTTCCGGTTGTTAACGCAGAAACGCATTTTTCAATGCATCTGTCCCCAGGATTGGTTTGCAGCGATCGACCTCAAGGACGCGTACTTTCATGTCTCTATTCTCCCTCGACACAGACCGTTCCTACGTTTTGCGTTCGAGGGGAGGGCATATCAGTACAAGGTCCTGCCCTTCGGGCTGTCCCTGTCGCCTCGCGTCTTTACAAAGGTTGTGGAGGCAGCCATTATTCCACTACGAGAACGTGGAGTTCGCGTTCTCAACTATCTCGACGACTCATTCTCGTCTCATTCTTGCCCAGTCACGGGAGCAGTTGTGCGAACACAGGGACATGGTGTTCAGTCACCTCAGCCTGTTTGGCCTTCGGGTAAAGCAAGAGAAGAGCAAGCTCTGTCCTACGCAGAGAATCTCTTACCTTGGTATGGAGCTGGATTTGGTCAACCAGGTCAACTCCTCATGGAGGAGTGAGTCTGGTCGGTGTGAACTGCTTGAATTCATTCAAAGGCAGGACAATGGTCCCACTGAAACTCTTTCAGAGGCTCCTGGGGCATATGGCATCTGCAGCCGCGGTAACGCCGCTCAGATTGCTTCATATTATACCGCTTCAACACTGGCTCCATGGCCGAGTCCCGAGGTGGGCGTGGCAGAGTGGTCAATACCGGGTCCCAGTGACCCGGTCTTGCTGCCAAGCTTTCAGTCTTTGGTCAGACACGACGTTTCTCCGGGCCGGGGTGCCCTTAGAACAAGTGTCCAGGCATGCTGTGCTATTCACAGATGCATCTACCACAGGCTGAGGGGGCCACGTACAACCGGCATGCAGTTGCGAGTCTGTGGACGGAACCCCAATTGCATTGGCATATCAATTGCCTCGAGTTGCTGGCAGTACATTTGGCACTGTGGTGCCTCAAGGGGCTGCTGCGTGGCAAACATATACTGGTCTGTACGGACAGCATGGCGGCCGTTGCGTACATCAACCGCCAAGGTGGTCTACGCTCCCGTCACATGTTCCAACTCGCCCGCCACCTGCTCCTGTGGAGTCAGAAGCAGCTGAGGTTGCTTCAGACCCTTTATGTCCCAGGTGCGCTCAACCGGACAGCCGACAAGCTCTCTCAGCAGCCAGCACCTTCGGGAGAATGGCGACTCCACCCCCGGGCGGTCCAGCTGATATTGGACAAGTTCGGGGCCGCACAGGTAGACCTGTTTGCCTCTCCGTACTCGACCCATTGCCAGTGGTACTATCCCCTGACCGGGGGTACCCTCGGCACAGATGCACTGGCGCACAGCTGGCCCCAGGGCCTACGCAAGTATGCGTTTCCCCCAGTGAGCCTTCTTGCACAGACTTTGTGCAAAGTAACGGAGGACGAGGAGCAGGTCTTGCTAGTTGCGGCTTACTGGCCCAACCGGACCTGGTTCCCAGAACTTACTCTCCTCTCGACAGCCCCTCCGTGGCCCATTCCCCTGAGGAAGGACCTTCTTTCTCAGGGACGGGGCACTCTATGGCACCCGCGTCCAGACCTCTGGAATCTTCATGTCTGGTCCCTGGATGGGACGCGGAGGTTCTAGATGGACTGCCACAAGCAGTCGTAGATACCATCTCTTCAGCTAGGGCCACCTCTACGAGGCCCCTCTATGCGCTGAAGTGGAACCTGTTCGTTGAGTGGTGTTCTTCACGCCAGGAAGACCCCCGAAGTTGTTAGATTGGTGTCATGCTTTCCTTCCTGCAAGATGGGTTGGTCTCACTCCACCCTCATAGTGTTCGTCGCCACAATAGCGGCGTACCACGACGCAGTCGAAAGTAAGTCCGTAGGGAAGCACGACCTAATCGCCACGTTCCTCAAAGGTGCGAGTAGACTAAATCCTCCTCGCCTGAACTCGATACCCTCTTGGGACTTAGCTCTAGTGCTCAGAGCACTTCAGAGCCCTCCCTTCGAGCCTTTGGAGTCAATTGAGCTTAAAATTTTGTCAATGAAGACGGTGCTCCTGACCGCATTGGCTTCCATTGGCTTTCTTGGGTGCTTACATTGGCCGAACCCAAAGCTTTCGGACCTCAGAGCAACTCTTTGTCTGTTACGGAGGCCAGCAGAAGAGAAAGGCTGTCTCCAAGCAGAGGTTAGCCCACTGGATAGTGGATGCTATAGTCTTGGCTTACCAATCCCAAGACGTGCTTTGCCCGTTTGGGTTGCAAGCACACTCCACAAGGATTGTAGCATCCTCCTGGGCGCTGGCTCAAGGCGCCTCGCTGACATACATTTGAAGAGCTGCGAGCTGGGCGACACCTAACACGTTCGCTAGATTCTATAGCCTCCATGTGGAGCCGGTATCTTCCCGCATTCTCGCCCCTAGTTGCCAGTAGCGCTAAGTGCCCATTCTAAGTGTCAGCTTGCAACGCCACTCCCACCCTCTGGGCTGGATACGTGCGTCTCTTGTCTCCAGTTGTGTTCCCTGGTAAACGGCTAACCCTGTCGAGCTCCTCCGTCACCCCTTACAGTGTAGACGCTGTGGACCGTCTGACGCTAGGCCTGCACCCGTATGCTTGTGGAACGTGGTTGAAGGCTGGGTCCCATATGTAGCGGTTCCCTCACGGCAACCCCATATGTGTATTCTCCACGGTATTCGCTACCCTAACGGTTAGCCCCGTGTCTTTCCCGTGACAGAGCCCACTCTGTTGTCTCTGGGCGAGTTCTTTCCCCCCTTCAATTAGGTTGGAACCACCCCAGAGACTGCCATATGTTGCACTACACTGCCAGATTAGTACTTATGTGTATTCCGCCACCAGGCCTTCTCTGAAGGACGTGGCTCCGCAGCGTACCTTCTCCCGAGACGGGCACGCTTTCCCAGCGTTCAGTAGCCACACTGAGTGGGTCTCACAGAAACAGCAGTGACTGACCTCCCTGCTTGGAGCCCTGACTTCCGTACCATACTAGACGGTCCAGTGCGCTCAAGCAGGAGGCTGGAAGGGCCAGCCTCCTGGCGTTTTCAATAGGGATCCCAATTCGTTGGTCTAACGCCGGCTTCACACTGCACGCGTAAGCAGGGCGTAGGCAGCGCCGAAGTATCGCGTGTGTAAAGCAGTAGCAGAGTGCGCACTTTTTCCTTTCATACAGGCAGCGTTTGTCACGCGCAGTTGTGTACAGAGTACTCTATAATGGATAAGTTTGCATTTCTCTTTAATTTATTTGAAATGAAAATAAAGCAAAGATTTATCATGAACGTAATTTTATTTTAAAAAATCGTTTTCACTTGTTTCTGATGTTTTTTATCTCGTTTCACTTCGTGCGAGTTTTTGATAGAAGAAAGGCCATCGAACTATATGTCCATGAAAAGCACACTGGTAAAAAGAGAAACTTCAGGAAATTGTCTTGAAATATTGGATAGGTATCAAATTTACATGCATTACCCATCATAAACCTATTAAAGATAATTCATAAATGACTGTAATAACTAAGAGGAAACGGCTCGGGTTATGTATATAACCCTTGTTCCCTGAGAGGGAACGAGCACTGCGTCGAAACGCTTTGGGGATGCTCCCTAAGCATCAGCGAATCTGAAGTCTGAATAAACACTAGTCAAATCCGATTGGTCGTGCGTGATGACGTCATTGTGACGGCGTACCCGGAAGTATAAAAGGGGAGCCGGCGCATAATGGCAGCAGTTCTTTGCTCTGAAGCATGCGCTCCAGGCGTGCCGAGGTGTGGCGGAACGACGCAGTGCTCGTTCCCTCTCAGGGAACAAGGGTTATATACATAACCCGAGCGGTTCCCTTATCGAGGGAACTTCCCACTGCGTCTAAACGCTTTGGGGAACGAGTACCCACTAGGCCACACCGAGGGTAGCGCCTGTCCTAGTTCGAAGCCGGAAACCGGGCACAACTAGGGTTGGAGCACCCTCGCGCCAGGCGTCGCAGGGAGATCCAGGCTGTAAAACCTGATAAAAGTGTGTGTGGGGTAGCCCACCCCGCCGCCTCGCAGATATCCTGCAAGGGGACCCCAGAAAGGAGTGCCACTGAAGAGGCCATACCTCTGGTGGAATGTGCCCTCACGGCTACAGGTGAAGGCAAACTGCGCACCTGATAAGCCATGGTTATCGCCTGGACAATCCAGTTACTGATTGTCTGAGTAGACGCAGGCAACCCCTTCTTGGGTGAGCCGAAACACACCAACAGTTGTTGTGATCTCCTCCACTGTGCAGACTTCGCCAGATACACCCTGAGTGCCCTGACTGGGCAGAGTAGGTGAAGTCTCCCCTCTTCCGCCGTCACGTGAGGCGGAGGATGAAATGCCTGCAGAACCAAAGACCTGACCACCCTCGATGGGACCTTAGGCACGTAGCCTGGCCTAGGGTGTAAGATGGCCTTCACTCCACCCGGGCCAAACTCCAGGCAAGTCGGCGTTACTGCCAAGGCCTGGAGATCTCCCACTCTCCTCAGAGAGGTAATGGCGAGGAGAAAAGGCACCTTGAGGGTCAGATTTTTCGGTTCTGCTGACTCTAATGGCTCGAAGGGGGCCTCAGCCAGCCCCTCGAGAACCACTGCCAGATCCCAGGTTGGAACTCTGGACTGAGCCACAGGCCTCATCCTCCGAGCCCCAAGGAGGAACTGTACAACCAACTGGTGCCTACCCAGAGGCCCATCACCCAGAGGAGTGTGGAAAGCCGCAATGGCAGCCACGTACACCTTGAGTGTGGATGGGGTTAGGCCCGCAGAGAAGCAATCTTGGAGGAACTCCAGCACTGAAGCCACTGGGCAGTTAACTGGGTCCACCTCATGCCCCCTACACCAAGTGGAAAACACATTCCACTTGAGGCTGTACAGTCTCCTTGTAGACGGAGCCCTGGAACTGAGTAAGGTCTCTACCACCTCTGCCGACAGGCCAGCCTCTAGGTACCTGGCCCCCTCAGGGGCCAGACCCAAAGGTTCCAGATCTCTGGCCGGGGGTGGAATATCGTACCCGCCGCCTGAGACAGGAGATCCCTCCTCAGAGGAATCTGCCATGGATGACCTGCCAGCAGGGCTATGATATCTGAGAACCAAACTCGAGTCGGCCAACGGGGCGCTACCAGAAGTAGACTGATCCCCTGCCGACGGACCCTCTCCAGGACTCCCGGGAGCAGAGCAATCGGGGGAAATGCGTACAGATGCAGCCTCGGCCACGTCTGCACCATGGCATCCAACCCCAGCGGGGCTGGATGCGTGAGGGAGAACCACAGTGGACAGTGGGACGTCTCTCGAGACGCAAAAAGATCCACTTCCACTGGGCCGAACCTCTCGCAAATGGCCTCCACCACCTCGGGGTGGAGCCGCCACTCCCCGGGCCTCAGCCCCTGCCTTGACAGGATGTCTGCTCCCTGATTTTGAACCCCCGGGACGTACATTGCCCTGATGGACAACAGTTTCCCCTGGGACCACAGGAGGATTAGATGCGCCAGTCTGAAAAGAGGGCGCGACCTTAACCCTCCCTGGCGATTGAGGTACGCTATGACAGCCGTATTGTCTGTCCGCACCAGGACATGTTGGCCGCGGAGGTCCGGGAAAAAACTCCTGAGAGCTTTGTAGACCGCCATCATCTCCAGGCAATTTATGTGCCAGGAGGAATGACGGCCCTCCCACGGGCCCCTCGCAAAGCGGCCGTCCATGACCGCGCCCCAACCAGTGAGGGAGGCGTCTTTTGAAACGGATTTCCGGCAACAGGACGCTCCCAACACTGGCCCCTGGGACAAAAACCAAGGTTTCTTCCATATGACTAGGGAACGAAGGCATCTGCGCGTTACCCTGATCATACGAAAGGGATTCCCTCTGGGGGAAAACCACCACTGGAGGGGTCTCATGTGCAGCAGGCCGAACGGTATCACGTTGGACGCTGCTGCCATGTGCCCCAGCACTCTCTGAAAGTGCTTCACAGTGGTGTGCTTAACAGTGAGGCCGATGGGAAGAACCCGATATTGGTACGCCTCGCCCCCGAAAGCGAACCTCAGGCCTCCTGTGGGCAGGAAGGATGGAGATATGAAATATGCGTCTTTAGATACATCGTGACGAACCAGTCCTCGAACTGGCTCTGACTCACGATGGAATAATGAGCATCTTGAACCTGAATCTCCTCAGAGAACGGTTCAAGTACCTCCGATTTAATAATAGACGCACCCTTCCATCCTCTTTGGGAACCATGAGGTAGCGACCGTAAAGCCGGACTCCCTGTCTGGCGAAGGGATACACAATATAGCCTCCTTTACCCTCAGGGAGCACACTTCCTGTTCCCTACCTGCCACTGGGCTGGGCACACCACTATTCAGGCCACACCGATGAACCCCGGTGGTGGAACGCTGAACTGCAGTCTCTACCCTTTGCCCAAGGTACACAGGGCCCCAGCAGATATATTCGGGAGCATAACCATGCGCCAATATATTCTACTAGGGGAACCAGCCTCTCAAGGCTGGTCTCTGGTACCCACCAAACCTCCTGCCTGACCCCCTGAAGCGGCCACCCGGCAGGGCTTAGTCGGGGAGGATTTTCGGTGTGCGAACACGTTCGCTGCCCAGCCGAGGTCTCCCTAGAGGCGGCTAGAGTAGCATGCATTCGCAGGAAGTCAATGTGGCCCGAGCGTCATAGACGGCGGATCGCAGCATCGACTTCCAGAAAACTCCACAGAGGAGGCGACCTCGATCGCTCCTCTGGAGAGGGGGCTGGCCAGCAGGCCACTGGGCTGGGCACACCACTATCCAGGCCACACCGATGAACCCCGGTGGTGGAACACTGAACTGCAGTCTGCACCCTTTGCCTATGGTACACAGGGCCCAAGCAGATATATTCAGGAGCATAATGACTATGCGCTGATATATTCTACTAGGGGAACCAGCCTCTCAAGGCTGGTCTCTGGTACCCACCGAGCCTCCTGCCCGACCCCCTGAAGCGGCCACCCGGCAGGGCTTAGTCGGGGAGGATTTTCGGTGTGCGAACGCGTTTGCTGCCCAGCTGCAGTCTTTCTAGAGGCGGCTAGAGCAGCATGCGTTCGCTGGAAGCCAATGTGGCCCGAGCGTCGTAGACGGCGGATCGCAGCATCGACTTCCAGAAGACTCCACAGAGGAGGCGATCTCGAACGCTCCCCGGGAGCAATAAATATACAAGCGAACACAATTTGGATGATAGGCTGAAATACCTAACTCCTCAAAGTCAGGTAAATCCCATTTAATTGCACAGAATTAAATGCCACCAAAAACACCCAAAAAGTGAACACAACTGGGATGATAGGCTGATAATCTAACTCCTCAAAGTTAGATAAATCCCATTTAATTCCTCAGAAATAAATGCCACCATAATCACCCATCACGTGAACATGCTGAATGATAGGCTGAATAGACATATCTAACTCCTCAAAGTCAGATAATGTTTAATTTAAATTCCTCAGAATTAAATGCAGCCCTAATCACCAGACCATACTGTTTAAATATGTATTCAACTACTCGTCATCTACACGCTGCATCAGCAACGCGAGATTCGAATCGTTCCCAACATATTTGGCTTTCATCCCTCGAGATGAAAGACCACAGGCGCGAGGCTGAAACACTCGAAAACGCATGTTTCTGTACGCTACGAGACATTTCTCAACGACCACAACCAGCACCCTCAGGGGCTGACTGTAAGCCTCGCTAAACAGTATCACATGTACACATATAGCGTGTGTTCACTTCTGTTGCAGACCCTTAATGCACGCGCTGCCTCGGCAACGCGAGATCGAGCCTGCATTATGAGGTGGCGAGCTCTCGTTCGCTTCACTCCGTCGACGCTGAGCACATCTAATTCCTCAGAATCAGATCGCTCAAGCATCTGGTTCTCCCTTCCGGGGAAGAGCCGCATCGCGGGCTTCCGCACGGGAACGGAGAACACCGGGTTACTACAGGCAGCCCCCTCGGGGACTGCCTGAGCACCTTATTTTATGAGTGAAGCAGTGTGTATGGTGTTTTAACGTCACCCGCCTCGATGCTGAGCACATCTAATTCCTCAGAATCAGACAGCTCAAGCATCGGACCCTCCAACCCGGGGGAAGATGCCGCCAAGCGGGCTTCCACACAGGGAGGAAGATCGTCGGAACTGTCAGAGGAGGATTGGGAAAGTGCCGCGGCAGTCCCGAAACCCTCTGACAAGTCCCGCTGTGAGCCCCATGATCTGCGACGCCGAGCCGCCTCAGCGACCGCGGGTCCAGAACCACGGGGCTCACGAGGCTGGCCGGTCTCATCGAACACGGCCAGCCGAGAGCGGAGCAGTCTGAGTGTCAGCCGCTCGCAGTGTTCACAGGCGGCTCCCTCGAGAGCCGCCCGAGCGTGCTGAACACCCAGACACTGCACACATAACAGGTGTGTATCCGATCCCGAGATGTAACGGGGACACAGATGCACACACTGCCTAAATGCACTCCTTCTCTCTTCCATACTTTTTAAATAAATCTTTCACACACACACTCGCAACTGGACAGACAACAGTAAATAGACAGACCAAACAGAGAGTGCTATGCTGAAGAGCAATAACTGCCGCCATTATGCGCCGGCTCCCCTTTTATACTTCCGGGTACGTCACAATGACGTCATCACGCACGACCAATCGGATTGGACTAGTGTTTATTCAGACTTCAGATTCGCTGATGCTTAGGGAGCATCCCCAAAGCGTTTCGACGCAGTGGGAAGTTCCCTCGATAAGGGAACTTCTTAATGATATATTGTAGGCTAAATGAGCAAATTATCTAAAAACCTTTTTTTTAAAAATTACAAAATAACGCACATCATATTCTATCTACATGTCTATACTGTATGTGCTATATTAATGTGTGTACATTCTATTTACCTATCCATATTTATTTGTTCGTTCGTGAGACAATGAAAGATTCTCAAAAACACTTTAAAATGACTTACCATCAGCACCAAGAGTTCTGCACCCGCTTACGCTCACCAACTTGCTCCCATGCTTTTTCATTCACTTGCAAGTCTTTATAAAGCAAATTGTGTGGATCATAGAGAACTGTGTGCTTCTCAACCTTCAAGATGAGACGAGTGTCATCCATTGCTGTCTTTCCAGGTGCACGCTGAAGAACACTGCCTGTGACACCACGTGCTTTTGTTTATCGTTTCTGTTTTTATGCCAGCATATAGTTATAATATATACATAATTTAATTCATATTTAATTTAAGCTAAACTGGCATACATTATTAGGGGTTCAAGCACGAAGTGCTTGAAAACCTATTGTATTTTGTGCCGTTTTTTATTCTGCCGCAAAATGCATCGTGCAGACCAAACTATAAGGGCTAGAAACTTGAAACTTGGCCAATAGGTAGTACAAAAATCGAGGAGAGGTTATCAAATTATGATCCAGATTGGCCCATAGGTGGCGCTATAGCGATCAATTGCGCAAAACTGCTCATAACTCCTAGACCGTTGGCCGTAGCCTCAAGTGCCTTATATCGTTGGAATCCTTGGCTCGAGACGGACCAACCTACTTTTGCAAACTGGTCCCTGGTTTTTTGACCGATCGGAACCAAACCAGTGCAGAAATATTCTCTGGAGTCAGATTATCAATAATCATTGAAAAAAAGTTGAAACTTTGATTCAATTTTGCTAAGGGGCGTCAAAATGGACATTCAAGGCGGAGCCTATTTTATTAAAAGGGCTATAACTCAAGAAAGAAATGAGATATCATCACCAAACTTGGTGGACTTTTGTATGGGCTCAATCTTTGGTCACGATAAAAAAATCGCGATGATTGGGCTCTAGGTGGCGCTATAATGTTAAAAAAACATAAAAACGACTATAACCACCTGACTGTTAGTCTGATTGACTTGAAAATTGGTATGCAGTTCTTGGTCCAAGGCCCCATGTATGTATATGAGGACATCAGCGTATCTCAATCAATATGGCCGCCATCGGCCAATGAAGTTGATACCTATAAGACAAGGTTAACGGAGGCCAATCAGAACGAAACTTGATGGGCATGTTTGACTCATGGCCCTAGAGGTCTGTAAGAATTTTGAAAGAACTCAACCACTAGTTGGCGCTAACGAGTTTTATGGCTCTGTAATCATGTGGTGTTTGACATATCCACACCATATGCATATCAATTGATAGATCTCCTTGTGTTAAATAACTTTGCCTCTAGAGCCATTGCTGTCAATCAAATCGTTCATTAAATATTTGCAATTATGTTAAAAACCTACTTTTGCAAACTAGTCCCTGTTTTTTTACCCGATTGGAACCAAACCAGTCTAGGAAAATTCTCTGGACTCTCTAGAGCAATCATCTTTGAAAAAAAAGTTGAACTTTTGGATTTGGATGGCCATAACAGGGACATTTAGAAAAGACGTGTGGCAAAATACATTCAAAAGCCTATAAATCCTAAGGGAAAACTCAAAACTTCACGAAAATTGTTGGGTATATGTGGCATAACATGCTAAAGAAGCATGCAAAGTTTTATGGAGATCATACCATAGGTGGCGCTATACTGTTAAAAAGCTTTAAAACCATGCATTTCCTATGGTAAATTCCCTTTATTGGCTGTAAATGGCCTTTTCCATCTGTTATCATATAATGTTCAAATCATTTGTTAGATCTGCTCATTCTGACTCTCTAGATCAATTGAGAATGAGATGTCGTCACGACACAGTGCCCCGCCCATAGAGATCACGGAATCCTCCGCCTTCTGCCATTTTGGGAGGATAGTACTCGCCTTAGTGGATTCGGACAGAGACTGGAGAAGAGATATTCTGATGATTACTAAGTTAATCATTTTCTAAACTCAATGTAACATGAAGTTTTAATCCACCCAAGCCGAGCTGAGAAAGCAGCTGCTGATAAACATACGCTATAATTCACCACAGGGTGTCAGTCATCGTCTAAACTCGTGACCGCGAAGCTGAAGTGTGTAACACCTGATGAATACGATCCTTTATTTATTTGTAATAAACATTTTGATCACTATTCTGTCATTTTCACTATCAATCATTTTACTGTATGTAATTTACATGTTTATGCCCAAAACGCTTAATTAATATTCAAAGTAGGCCTATAGTTGACAAATTTTCCTCTAACGTTACATTAATTTAAGGCACGTACTGAGCATTTATTCTACTTAAGAAGGCTGGACTAAAAGCACCAGCACACACAAGCGATCCTTTTTATTAGTCAAATTAATTTACAAATCAAAACTCAACAGGTATTAAATATGATCAGTACGAGAAAAACTCTTACTGAGAGGACGAGCACTGGACTGCTGCAGGATAGTGGGGAGATTTATTTATTTATTATTCAGAATGCACAGAAAATATATGTATAGAAACATTTCAGGAAGGTAGTAAAGCGTCTAACGTTAGGTCTCTGTTCCATTGTGCTGCAGGCAGCTCGTATGGGTCGACTGTAAGAGGCCTCCATTTCTCCGTTTAAACGCGGTGATGATAATTCCTCAAGCCGTCTTTTCTGCTCCGATCTCTGTATCGCTCTTACAATGTTGCCCCTGGCAACCGATAGCGTAGGATCCCAAAATGGTGGACGGGCTCAGACACCGCCCAATTCGTCACGTGACAGCAAGCTACCATGACATATGTCCTCATTCTCAATAATTATCCAAAAAAATTACTTTTGCATTTGGATGGCTATAATAGGGTCATATCAAAATGTGACTTTGACCAAGTGTACCTAAACCTTTAACTCCTCAATAAATGTTTAGATCTTCTCAAAAATAGTTAAGTAAATGTGACATGTGACTCTAAACAAGCATTCAAACTTTTATGGAGATTGGTCTATAGGTGGCGCTACAGCTATAATTGGGTCATTTCAATATGTGGCCTTGACCAAGTGTCCCCAAAGCCGTTAATAAATCCTCAATGAATGCTCAGATCTTCATTTCATCTCAGTTTTAATTAATTTAATGCTTAAAGGCCTTAAATATAAAAGACCTTAACTGTTTAAAGGCCTTAAATGCTTGAACCCCGCTAAATGCTGCTTGCAGCTTTAATTTAAAATTAGTTTTGTAGTTCAGGCAAGAACTTATGGCAGTGACTTTTTTTTTCTGTAGAACTTTTTTTTTTCCACAGCGCCGGATGTCATATGGTGACTGAGAAACACACGGAACACTTCACTAAATTATTTCATGGTTAAATGTGTTATTTTTCATGTTAACCAGGTTAATTTTGATCAGAACAATGTACTGTGGCTCTAATTCATCGTGAGCAGCGCGTCAAAAATAGACCCGGCACCGAAACGATTGCGGCACTGACGCTTCTGCTCTGCTCCTGCTATGCGCTTGCTGCGCTGCCTCTGCTGCCGGTGTGAATGCACTCATCTGTTAACATGAGCGCCGAAAAAAATACGCACTGCTTACGCCCCGCTTACGTGTGCAGTGTGAAGCCGGCGTAAGTCCAACGTACGTCGAACGTGACCGACTGAAAGGGAAAGTCTCGGTTACGTATGTAACCCTCATTCCCTGAAGAAGGGAACAGAGACGTACGTCCCGTCGCCAGGTGCTGTGCTTCCGCTAGGAGCCCAGTAGCTAAGTCGGCTCCTCAACAGAAACAAGCATTGATCTGCCATTCCACTTCCTATTTACTATTCCACTTCCACTTCCGGGGCAGAGCGTGGAATGTGCGGATCACATGCCAATCTCTGATTGGCTCGTTTTTACACACTCGAAGTAGATAGGTTTCTGAGATCAGATCCCAATTTGTCTGTCTAAGTCCGACGTACGTCTCCGTTCCCTTCTTCAGGGAACGAGGGCTACATACATAACCGAGACGTTTTATCCTCATTAATTATGGCACTTATTGAGTGATATTCAAGTTTATTGACCAGAATAAGACAATAATTAAGCCTAAATACCATTAATACAGTACTAATAAAGGCAATTTGACCGCCTATTCTAAAGTGAAAGTTTTATCCTCAGTAATTATGGCACTTATTGAGTGATATTCAAGTTTACTAACCAGAATAAGACAATAATTAAGCCCAACTACCATAGGGGGTCAAATTGCCTTTATTAGTACTGTATTAATGGTAGTTGGGCTTAATTATTGGCTTATTCTGGTTAGTAAACGTGAATATCTCTCAATAAGTGCCATAATTAATGAGGATAAAACTTTCACTTTAGAATAGGGGGTCAAATTGCCTTTATTAGTACAGTATTAATGGTAGTTAGGCTTAATTATTGGCTTATTGTGGTGAGTAAACTTGAATATCACTCAATAAGTGCCATAATTGATGAGGATAAAACTTTAATTTTAGAATAGGGAGTCAAATTTGCTTTATTACACTATTTTAGCCATTTATAATGGAAAATCAGCAGTAATTAAACATAACTATTAGCTTATTGTTCAGTTAACTTAACAGCATGGCATAGAAATATAATTACATCACTACACAAAAAATAATATATGGCTAATTAAGTTGTAAATAATGGCTAATATGCCCTTTCTATTTTGTTAAGTTAATCATTAATTACTATTGTGTCCATGTTTAACTAGTGTGCATAATTCCGAACAAGCAAATTATTAATTGCTAGTTTAACTAATGCAGAATTTCAAAAGAACACCTCACCTTTTTTACAATATACACTCAAGCTGACATGGTTTGTACATAGCCTGATGACCATTTTATCAAGTATTATTTAAAAATGTTGCAAAAAGAATGAGGTGCGCATCTAACCTAAGCAATGACATGATTTCATAATTTCAGTACAAACAGCTTACAGGATACTTTCCAGTGCATATGACTTCTAATTACAACTTCATAATAATACATTTACATGATAGTAATTTCTCAACAGACAATTTGGTAGAATTGCTTCCAAATATTGTGGGACAAGCATTTGACCCTGTCAATATGTTCTTCTTTATTATCGTAGAAGTACATGAAACACATCACTGCATAAATGTGTTATGTTCTAATCTGCAGCTTATGTCAGCACATCTATGATCGTCTGAGATAATGCTTGTGAGTGTAATGATCTTGGTCAGTGATGACTATTATTACTGTCAGAGCTGAAGTGGGGAGGCCTTGGGTGTGAGTTTGCTGAGTTCATCTAGAACACTGCAACTCCGCTGGGCCCCTGAGGAGGAGATGTGGCTCAGTGTTACTATTAAACCCTGATGACCCTAAAGTGAAGACGAGTCCTTGGGTTTTGCCTGACCCCCACATGACATGGGCAATTTTGACAAGAACATGTGAAAGAGAAAGAACCTTAGGCTTGCTCAAGTTTAGTGTTAAAAACAATTCCGAATGATAATTGCAGTGTCTATGATTGTGTTGGCATGCATGCAACAGTTGCATACAGCATGTACAAGTTTGGGTTGAGCTCACCTGAGAAGAATATCGCACGTATCCAGTCCGTGGAGTGGAATGGCGAGCAAGCGAAGACACCCGAGCCAATCCATTACCGGCCACTTGTAGAGGCGAGTACATAGTCGGATACAGGCTCCACTCGGAGATTATAGAATCTGGCGAATGTGTTTGGTGTCGCCCAGCCTGCAGCTCTGCAGATGTCTGTCAGCGGAGCACCATGCGCTAAAGCCCAAGAAGAGGCCACGCTCCGAGTGGAGTGTGCCCTGACCCCAAGGGGGCATGGATGCCCTTCGTGCTGGTAAGCCAAAACAATGGTGTCCACTATCCAGTGAGACAGCCTTTGCTTTGAGAGAGCCTTCCTTTTCAGCTTCTCACCATAACAGACAAAGAGCTGGTCTGAGGTCCTGAAACACTGCGTCCTGTCTACGTAAGCGCGAAGGGCGCGTACTGGACAGAGCAATGCCAAGGCTGGGTCTGCCTCCTCCAAAGGCAGCGCTTGCAGGTTCACCACCTGGTCTCTGAACGGAGTGGTGGGAACCTTGGGCACATATCCAGGCCGGGGTCTCAGGAACACGTGAGAGTCAGCCGGCCCGAATTCCAGGCACGCTTCGTCAACCGAAAATGCCTGCAGGTCCCCTACCCTCTTGATGGAGGCCAATGCGGTCAGGAGCGCTGTCTTCAAAGACAAGAACTTAACATCTACTGACCGCAAAGGCTCAATTGGGGCCCTCTGCAGAGCACTTAGAACTACTGAGAGGTCCCAAGAGGGTACGAGAGGAACCTGATGACCAGGTCGTGCTTACTTACCGTTTTACCGTCCAAGAGGTCATGATAAGCGGCGATAGCGGCCACATAACCTTCAGGGTGGATGGAGACAGCCTTTGATCCAACCCTTCTTGGAGGAAGAGAGCACAGACCCGATCGGGCATTTCCAGGGGTCTTCTTGACGAGAAGAGCACCAATTGACGAAGAGGTTCCACTTCAACGCATAGGCCTGTCTCGTGGACTCGGCCCGAGCGGAAGTGATGGTAGCCACCACCGTAGGTGGTAGGGTACTCAAACCTGCCACGTCCCGTCCAGGAGCCACACGTGTCAAAGATCGGAGTGCGGGTGCCACAGGGTGCCCCGTCTCTGAGAGAGGAGATCCTGTCTCAGAGGAATCGGCTAGGGAGGGGCTGTCGCAAGGAGAACTATTTCTGGGAACCAGGTCCAGCCGTGCCAGTACGGGGCGACCAATGTGACCTGCTCCTTGTCCTCCCTGACCTTGCACAAAACACGTGCAAGAAGGCTCACTGGGGGAAACACATACCTGCGTAGGCCCTGCGGCCAGCTGTGCGCCAGTGCATCCGTGCCGAGCGTGCCCTCGGTCAGGGAATAGTACAGGCTGCAATAGGACGAGTCGTGGGAGGCAAACAGATCTACCTGTGCGTCCCCGAACTGATCCCAGATCAGCTGGACCATCTGGGGTTGGAGTCTCCACTCCCCAGGGATTGGCTGAAACCGTGAGAGCTCGTCGGCTGCACGGTTCAGGATCCCCGGGATATGGACAGCACGAAGGGACCTCAGGTGCTTCTGACTCCATAGAACGAGATGGCGGGCGAGTTGGGACATGCGGCGGGAGCGTAGACCGCCCTGGTGGTTGATGTACGCTACTACGGCCGTGTTGTCCGCCTGACTAGAATGTGTTGACCCTTCAACAACGCTAGGAAGCGGTGCAGGGCGAACCGTACTGCCAGCAACTCGAGGCAATTGATATGCAGGCGGCTCTGGCTCTCTGACCAAGAGCCGGTGGTTGCATGTCCATTGCACATGGTACCCTAGCCCGTGGTGGACGCATCTGTTGACACAACAACATGCCTGGAAACTCGTTCTAAGGGCACACCTGCCCGTAGAAAGCTGAGGTTTCGACCACTGGGTGAGTGTCTGTCTGCAGGCCCGAGTCACTGGGACCCGGAGCGTGCCAGACTGCCATGCCCATCTCGGGACTCGATCGCTAAGCCAGTGCTGAAGCGGTCTCATATGAAGCAATCCGAGCGGCGTCACCGCGGCTGCAGATGCCATATGCCCCAGGAGCCTCTGAAACAGTTTCAGTGGAACCGCACTCCTGCTCTCTATCTGACGGAGGCAAGTCAGCAGTGACTGCGCGCTCTCGCCGGTAAGCTGCGCACACATGGCGACCGAGTCGATCTCCATGCCGAGAAAAGAGATCCTCTGCACTGGGCAGAGTTTGCTCTTCTCCCAGTTGACCCGAAGGCCCAGATGAGCTAAGTGGTGGAGAACCAGGTCTCTGTGTTCGCACACCCGGTCCCGAGAGTGGCCCAGTATGAGCCAGTCGTCGAGATAGTTCAGGATGCGAATCCCTTGTTGCCTGAGGGGCGCAAGGGCTGCCTCGACAATCTCCGTGAAGACGCGAGGGGACAGAGCTAGCCCGAATGGGAGTACGGCATACTGATATGCCCGCCCTTCGAACGCAAACCGTAGGAACGTTCTGTGTCGCGGAAGGATGGACACATGGAGTACGCGTCCTTCAGGTCGATCGCTGCAAACCAATCACATGGACGAACGCATTCGAAAAGGCGTTTCGCAGTCAACATCCTGAACGGAAGCCTGTTAAGGGATCGGTTCAGGACGCGAAGGTCCAGGATCGGCAGTAACCCACCGGAATACTTCGGTCCAATGAAGTAGGGGCTGTAAAAGCCGGACTTCATCTCGGCTGGAGGGACGAGCTCGACCGCGCCCTTCGCCAGTAGGGTCGCGATCTCCGCACACATGACAGGGGCATTGGACCCCACCATGGTGTACCGGACACCCCGGAAGCGGGGAGGAACTCGCGCGAACTGAATCGCATAGCCAAGCCGGATGGTCCGCGCGACCCAGCGGGACAGACCCAGCAGCTGTAGCCACGCTCCCAGGGAGTGTACCAACGGGGTCAAGCGGAGCACCGGCGTACCCTCGGTGGGGCAGCGAGGCAGTGTTACCGGCCTGGACTCGGGTGGCATAGCGGCCCGGTGTCGGGGCGGCGGTAACAACTGCGCCCTGACAGAGGAGACCAGGGAAGGACTCGCGTTCCACTGGGGTCTGCTCTGAGAGGGGCTGGCGACAGAGAGGGACGAGAGCGGCCTGGCCCGGCGCACACTGCCGTCACCGGTCTCTGGGTGCTCAAGGATGGGTTAATCAGTTCTTTCTTACAAAGGGTGCTGCTGACCCGTGGGCCAGCAGCTGGACAAAGGATTCTCCCCCGGCCCTCCACCGGGGGAAGGGGCGGACCTGCCACCGTCCCATGAAAGAACTGCCCATCCCAGAGCTGTCTGCGTCCGGAGCGCCGCTCGCCTTTTTTCAGCAGGCTGCGGGGCTGGCGCGGACTGGGACGGCTTCCTGCAGCGCGGTCCGCGGCGTGGCGGCGAAGAGGCTGAGGCAACTGTGCCGGCGGCGCTTAGGTGCAGCAGCGGGCCGCCGGGGCAGATGGCCTCAGTCTGCCTCTGCGGACGGCCAAGAACTGTTGGGCGCAGTCCCTGACCATGCCGCCGATAAGGCCGGCCTGGGATATGGGCGAGCTGAGGAGGCGGGCTCACTCAGCCTTCCCACATCGACCAAGTAAGGCCAATTGTCTTTCCCGGACCACAGCTGTGGACATCTCCTGACCCAGGGGGCATGTAGTCACCTACGCCGCGCTGGGTAAGATCGGTGGCGGCACGCCTTTCTCAAGGCAGTGTTACCAGCCCGGACTCGGGTGGCATAGCGGCCCGGTGTCGGGCCACTGGTAACGACTGCGCCCTGACAGAGAAG
Organism: Pseudorasbora parva; assembly: GCF_024679245.1. Taxonomy (NCBI): domain Eukaryota; kingdom Metazoa; phylum Chordata; class Actinopteri; order Cypriniformes; family Gobionidae; genus Pseudorasbora; species Pseudorasbora parva. The sequence continues at coordinate 26,051,506 of NC_090180.1, forward strand.
ACCAGGGAAGGACTCGCGTTCCACTGGGGTCTGCTCTGCGAGGGGGCTCGTAAGCCCTGGATCAGCTCTGTCCTCGTGCATACGCATCAGGGCGGCAGCTTACCCCATAGCACTGCTGGACTACGCCACCGAAGTAGACGAGCCAACAGGCTTGGGAGGGTGCTTAGGATAGCCTCACCGCGTCAGGTCAAAGCACTCAGTGGACACAGTAGTGCGCAACAGAGCACCTGACTGAGGGGGAGGGACCCCAGTGTACCCTTAGGCCGCGACCCCTCGAGGGCAGAGAAGGCGGAGGAGGCCACCGAACGATCGCGGGAAGACCCGGAGATCTCCCGGACCGCGTGCACTCCTCATGCATCTCGGGAGCGAAATGGCATTGGGGGTGGGGCCCGCAGCTGTCGGGTGCCACCTCCAAAAACCAATCGCCCAACCGCGAGCACTCGTGACAGGGTGGAGATTCAAACACCAGCCCGAGGCTCGCGGCTGCCCGAGATAACATGGCTGTCAACTCTAGGTCAGATTCTACAGTGCTACCACACCCGGAGGCGGAGCATAGCCAAATCGTCATCCCCAAAGGACTCTAGCCCACCTTGAGATGTGGCAATCGACCTCTCGCCGCTATCTGGAGTATGAACGAAACGAACGGGGCGTCAGCAGACGGTCCCGCTGCTTCAGTCCAACACTCACTGGAAGCGATGTGCAAGAGGGCGGGAGTGGCCCGAGGAATGATCGTCGGGGTTCTTAATACCACAGCACCGCCCTCAGGTCACCCTGGCCACCAGCCAAAGTACCACCTCTCTCGGAGATGGTAGATCGGGGTGTGGCAGAGGGGACTCTCTCTCTTAACAGAGATCATTGAGTCTCGACCACAACATTGCGATGGTCATGTTCCCACAGAGGGAACACAGCACATCCACAAACACTGTCCGAACGTGCTGCCCAAACACGTCGAGCAGTGAATGCGTCCCAAAGACAGCAACAGATATCGACCGCACCCGGAAGTGGCAAACCGTCTTGAAAAAGACGTGCCACACGCAAGCTCTTTTTGTGAGAGGAAGCTCTGCAGAGTGCCGAAGCGCCCAGGGAAAACACACACAGCTGTTGCAGATCACTGCACAGATCAGCAGGCAGGCAATGTGAGATCGCTGGAACGCGCCGTACACCAACACCCTGGAGAACCGCTCGTCTCGAAGACTGAAGAGAGGACTTCAGAATTCAGGCTTGCCGGAGTGAAGAGATGCTCTTGGCTCCGAAGCAGAAACATAATGCGATACATGCCAGCTACTTCCTTATATACCCAGGTGGGTAGGCGGAGTTACGCATGCAAATCTCGCATGCCCATGGCATTGGCACTGCCATTGGGCGTTTTCTAAGATCTCGAAGATGATTGGCTTCTAGGCGAAACCCCCCATTCGTCAGTCGCTGACGTTACGTCGGAGTGACTGAACGAAAAGGAACATAAGTATGTAAGTGGTTTAGAACTAAAAAAGAACAAAATGTGGAGAAGGGGTAAACAAAAATGGAGGTAAGATGGCTGCGTATATATACTTCTCTTTTGTTGATTAGCTGAGTACTCTCCACCTGTGTCAATTATCTGAACATGCTCCTCCCAAACCTTGTTTAAAGGTGTCACATAATCATACATGCACTTTTACAAGTTGATTGTATAGAAATGTGTTTTGGCAGTGCCTGTACACAACCATCCTATAATTATAAAAATCCATCGAATGTTTAAAAAAAAAATCTCCTTATGTTTTCCCCTTTCTCAAATCAAGCCGTTCAACCGTGTGAGGTCGGACACCCGTCCCACGATTGTTGATTGACAGCAGTGTTTCAACACAGCCCCAACCTGAGCGAGCTGTCATAGTCCATCATGGTTGATACACTGGAGCAGAATAGTGTCCAAGTGATTGTGGTGTTCTGTTCTTGGGTGTAATAACGAACACAGCAGTCATTTTGATGTTTCTCAATCCGAACAGCAGGAAACACAGTGGCTGTAAATATATGAAAGTGAATAAAGATGTGTGTGTGTGTGTGTGTGTGTGTGTGTGTGTATTTGTGTCACATGTCTGCCTGTTGCTACCATCATCCCTTGTTAGTTTAGTTCAGTACTGCTGTGTTTAATTAATTAGCATCTGTGTCACCTATCAACTTTTCCGTCTATCCGGGTCTGAAGATTTTAAATCCTCTGTGAAGCGCATGTTGTTATCTTTAAGAAACTGAAACTTCTTGGCTGCTTTCCACAAGGCATCGCGGACAACCCGTGAGGTGAATTGCATGATGATGGCGCGAGGTTTCGTGCTGTCATCTCTCCTCCCTACCTGATGCATCAGGGTACTTGCTCTTGGCCTCGGGGTAAATCTTGCTGCAGATTCGAATTACCACGGATCTGATATCTTCCTTGTGAGATTTAGGAACCCCAAACAATCTCAAATTCCACCTACGGGAGTACCTCTCCAGATCAGACATCATCTTTCATATTGTTCTTTAGATCTTGAACTTCGGCACATACAAAGTCTATTAGCGTTAGCGCTAATCATTCCTTCAAGCGTGTCAGATCGAGAATTGATCAACAAGGACAGTGTGTTAATTAGGGCTGTCCTCGACTAAAGATTTAGACATTCGAATCAGAATTGTTGAATCTCTCTATGGTCGACTGATAGTCGAATCATCTGTGTGTGTGAATGGGTTGGGAGGGGCACGAAACTTTTAATAAAGCAACAACTTTTAATAAAGTGACCAAAACTGCCTGCCAACTGACAGACGAACTGACAATGGCTTTCTTATTTAGGTTTAAATAGCCTAAAATGTAATGTGGTGGATAAACATTAATGTTTTTCACTAGTTTTGTCAAATTGTATAGGGTCACTCTCGACCCGAGGTGTGTAAGATTGTACGTATATATTTTTGCACAATAATAAATTAATCTATAATGACAAAATACGGCACAATTCACCTTTATTCCACAAGGTGGCAATGTCTTATACCCAATGATGAAGTGACATTCACTCAGTCACCTCTGACAGGAAACAAAACAATAATAATTATAAATCTGCAAACTTGAAATGGCTCAGTGATTTACAGCAGAGAGCAAGTACTGAACACAATCAAATATTAGCGTCACTGTCTCTTGATGATGGATGTGGTCAAGAAGCTGTCAGCGATCAAAATATTGACTTTCAAGATATTGAAAATGAGTTTGGAGAATATGCTGGAGACCGCGAATATGAGGCAGATGCTGAATATACTGGTAAACGAGCTCTGATGAGGACAGATAAACATGGTATTAAACATCTGCTCAACTGAACCCTTCCAAGCTCCAAAAGGTAACAAAATAGGTTATCTTATTCTTCTGTAGCTGTTACTCTAATATCAGGAGTTTTATATATTATCACGACAGGTAGAGGTCTATCCATGCTAAATATAGATCTGGGTTGCTAACGACCCGGAAATGTAAGGATGTTGGTGAACAGTCATGCATTAAGGGTTAAACTGCTAAAATATCGTCAAGCTTAAGTTTGGTCTCTACATCAGGAGAGTTCATGCATACATGTTTGATCAAAATTATGGGGATCCCATTGTTGAAAACATATTACATGGCTTCCTTCTATGAGGAAGAAATGTCACAAATGCGCTACTGAAGATGCTTTCATATTGAATTATAAACATGCACATTTATTAATTATATTGTATTTATAAATTAGTTCAATAATTCAATAATTGGTTCAATAATTAGTTCATAATCAAATCAAACACGCATCTTTTGTAATTGTGTGCTTTGTCTTTGTGTTACTCCTGGTAATTTAACTCTAGCTCTGTTCTATTCACCTACTGTTATCTGGAAATTCTGTTTTACTAGTAGTAGTAGTAGTAGTAGTATTTTAGCATTATTAATACTATTAATTTATTTTAAAACGTTATAGTTTGCGTATATCACTCAGCCTCTGTGCTCGGACCCAGTGCTTCAATTATAATAAAACTCAAACTCGCTCGTACTCACAGCACCAAATGTTGGCTAAGGCTCGTATTTAAAACAAGGTTCAACTAGAAAATAATTGATAGCAGCACTAATTATCTGTGCCCAATTAACTGCTTCACAATGATTGCATCCTGTATAGCAACTTAACCACAGCGCAGGAACCAAATTATTCAATCTTTAAGAATTCGGTAAGTGAGCGGATGGTGCTCCCTTTAATAATAGATTTTAATTATATTGCAATTTTCATTCCGAAGTATCTCTAGAATATAGTACAAACAAACAACACATAAAGCTTTCTGAACAGGAACAGAGCTGATGGTGGAAGTCTCTGTAGCTCCACAGGACACTGTGGTCCACTCCATGTTTACATTCTCCAAGCGCTAGTTGCTACATATTCCCAATGCGGCAGTGTCTGATGGCGCCGCTGAGGCATGACGCGCAGTTAAGGACTAGATGAAGGGGATCGCTGCAGCACCATGCAGGAGGCAAACAAAGATTTCCGGGCACTTCTGTGGACCAAGCCGTTCTACAGCTGCAATGCAAGCCCAAATCAGTCTCTAATGTAAACTGTATGGTCTAATCTGATTACACTGTGACTTGAATATATTGCATGTTCTACTCTTCATGGATCGAATGTGTTCCCTTGCAGGCAGAATTAGCAGTTAAAAAAATTCACAGCAATCGGTGAGCGTCAAAATAACTATCAAAGACATGTTAGCCTTGGGTAAAAGGAGTTTTCAGGATTCTGATATTTGTCTCAATTGCACAGTTCGAACCCGGATTAGGGTATCTATGACTATTGCATTATATTTTTCATACGTTTTACAGGGTTCAGTAGCTAGCTATCATCATTAAGCTTGTAAGTGTCATCATATAATACATATATCTTTCTGTAAAGGCACATTCTGACATTCTCAATAGTCTATGTTTTGATTATTTCTTTTACTCATCGGTCATGCTGTTCTGTTGTTGCAGTTCTCCAACTCGTATATGAATAGGACATTCTCTTGGATCGGGTTGCTACAAATGCAGCTCAAATGTGCAGAGTCTGCTTCCTCTTTCAAGGTGCCGTGTACATGGTCATCATCAGTATTATAGTACAAGCCTACCGCCGTTTAGCTTTGGGGCTTTGTTTCCGTAAAAGGAAATATCTTAAGCATAGTATCCCTAATCATTCTGCACTTTTCCTAATCTCCAACGGGTCTCCCATATCAAGAAGGCATTTTAAACTCACCTAATGAAAGACCTACAGAACTGCAGACCATCTCATCTGAATAACGGACATTCTGCAGGATTATGTTGAGCCACAACTACTAAATGATTTTATGATGGTCAAGATGGTCTTCTTCAGCACTCTAATCCTATAGTATGCTCATCTTCAGGTAATACTAAGAATTTCCATGTGTTTTAATAAGCATCAGGTAAGTTACACTTTATTAATGTACTCGTTTTAATTAAATCTTATACGGTATGTATCCTACCTTCACGTCCATGATCAGTTATCTTTATGTTTGGCTAAGACTTATAATTATTTTACCCAACAGCGCTCCTCTCTCTAAGACGGGTTCAGACCCACAACTCTTGTTGTCCTGCGGTCTTATAAGCTGCAGTTTTTCCCCCTCCTTCTATACCGGCCATTCATTCAGAATCGGGGCAGCTACAACAGCTGCTGAACGAGGAACCTCTACATAAGCAATTAAGATCATGGGCAGATGGTCTTCCTCAGCACTTGAATCATACATCAGACCTGATTCAAAAACAATTCTCGAAGCTCAGCAAGCTCTTTAGTAACAATCAGGTAAATTTTATGCAATTACTGGTGGTGGTTTATGGCTGTAATGGTCTTGCGCAACCATATATATTTAAAAAAAGAAAAGAAAAAAAGGTAACACCAAAAAGGTAACACTTTACTTGAAGGGGTGTGCATAAGACTGACATGACACCTTTATAATCATGACATGACACGTGTCATGAATATGAAGGAGTTGTTATGCATGTTTATGACAACTGTCATTAAGTGTCATTCGCTTAATTATGTCATTTTTAATGCGATGATGACATTTCGAAATTGTCTTTGTTATGACAACTTGACATAAACCAATACATCATAACGTGTCAGTGTCTTTGTCATGACAACTTGACATTACCAAGACAACATAACCTGTCATAAACATGACATAACAGATTATCAAATTTAAGAAATTTACTTAGCTTATAGGGTTAACCTTAAACTGTCATGTGGTTGGTTTTGATGTTGACTGAGGCTATTATAATGTCATACATTTTTTTCAGTGGCACAAGTTTAATTTGTCATTAAAATGTAATTAGGTGTTAATACGCTGTCAAATTATTTTTTAATAACAGCATCATTAATATTTTTCAGTTCATAATGTTTTATTTTATGTTTTAAGTTTCCTCCACCAGCTTCAACAGAAGGTTAGATAATAGACAATTTCAAATGTCTTAAAAATATGAAAAGGAGTTCGAGAAATAAAATCAATCATTTAATTTTTAAGACCTGCCCTCTCACAGAACTGACTCTTAAAAACACAAGGCATGAATTTATACACAGGTGACCAGCACCAATTAACGCAAAAAGGGGAAAACACGTACACAAATATTGGCCATTACACAAAATAAACATATATATATATATATATATATATATATATATATATATATATATATATATTAGGGCCGGGACTTTAACGCGTTAATTAAGATTAATTAACTACGGGACTTTAACGCGTTAATTAATTACGCAAAAATTTAATCGCACTTATTTTTGCCCCGCGGAACGTTTATACTGGAACACCAACTAGCGCTCATGAGTCACGACAACAACCATGACAACAACAAACCATAGTGAACATGAACGAAGAAGCTGATGAGACCGCTTTGCTTGGCCCCGTGGATGGGAAATTTAGTTTTAAAAAACGAAATGATGGAAGCGTCGACAAGAGCATGGTTGTGTGCAAGCTAAACAACAGGGGTATCCAAAGTCGGTCCTGGAGGGCCACTGACGTCCTGCAGAGTTTAGCTCCAGCTTGCCTCAATACACTGCTAAAGTTTCTAGTATCCCTAATAAGACCTAAATAAGCTGGTACAGGTGTGTTTAATTGGGGTTAGAGCTAAACTCAGCAGAACAGTGGCCCTCCAGGAGCAGGATTGGACACCCCTGCTATACAACAAGGAATTAGCGTATCACCGCAGCACATCGAGCCTCAAATATCACAAATATGCTTTTGCTACACTTAATGGCAAACATTGCACTGGTCTGCTGGACTGAAATAAATAAACAATATTTTGTTGATTAAGCTTATGTATTCAGTCATTATTCAATGGTATGCTAAAAATCCATGTGAAAAATTGGGCTACTTCTCATTGTTCCAGGTCAAATATTTATATGCAATTAAAATGCGATTAATTTCGATTAATTAATTACAAAGCCTCTAATTAATTAGATTAATTTTTTTAATCGAGTCCCGGCCCTAATATATATATATATATATATATATATATATATATATATATATATATATATATATATATATATATATATATATATATATATATATATATAATATACACACATAAACAAACACAGAAAAATAACACTTTGTCAAATGACTTCACTTTATAAATTATCTTCCGATGTATAAAAATAAGAGGAATAGTCTTTAGAGCCCCACCCCGGGCTGAATGGTTGCGACTAGATCCTAGGCCGGAACATTATATATAGGGCCAACGTTTCCGCCCGAACCACATTTGACGGTGCACCAGCACACGGGACTCCGCCACGCCATGACAAACAGACAAACAAAAAAAAAATGGTAAGAATAAACTCAAACTATTCGTTAAAGAGTGAGCGAAAGTTAAATAAAGTATATTAAACCCAAAATAACGTTGTTGTGAATTGTTTTTACTTACTGCAAACTAAATTGACATTAAACACCTAAACAAACTAACCTGACTGAGGCTCTGCCAACAACTGTTACAGCGTACACATAACCAGTGGTGCCACCATAGACATCATCATATAGGTGTATATGTCTATGCCACTCTATCATTTTGAGTTATATTAATAGTTTTTAATGACTCTGTACGATTTCCTCTATGATGCCATATTTCAGGTCAAGCTAAATATTCATGACACTGTTATAAAATAATTTGACTGAGTATTGACACTTAATGACATGTTAATGACAAATTCAACTTGTACCACTGTAGTTTAGGTCAAGAAATAGATTCATGACAATGTTATGAAATAATTTGACACAGTATTGATGCTTAATGACATGTTAATGACAAATTCAACTTGTACCACTGTAGTTTAGGTCAAGAAATATACTCATGACAATGTTATGAAATAATTTGACACAGTATTGACACTTAATGACATGTTAATGACAAATTCAACTTGTACCACTGTAGTTTAGGTCAAGAAATAGATTCATGACAATGTTATAAAATAATTTGACAGAGTATTGACACTTAATGACATGTAAATGACAAATTAAATTTATAGAAAAATCATGACATTATAATAGCCTAATGACAGCCAACGTCAAAACCAACCACATGACAGTTTAATAATAATAATAATAGATTTTATTTATAACGCACTTTTCATTCCGAAGAATCTCAAAGTGCAACAAAGGGAAAAAAAAACAATACATGAATAAACATCATGCCGGACGCTGATGACGCTAGCCTGGTGCAAACTTCAGCCACCATGCAGTTCAAGCCCGAGGGAGACCACGAGCCGACACCCAGAAGAGAGAGCAGCCGCAGCGAGCAACATCAAATGTCCTTCAAATCAAAACCAACCACAAATTCAAATTCATTCAAACAAAAACAGAAGAGAAGTGGTGAAAAAAGGGCAAACAACGTCCTCTCAGTGGCTGCCAGCAATCAGCAACTTGTAGCTCTGACTGTTAGTCTAGTCACAAACATAATAAAATAAAATAAAATCTAAATTTAATAGTAAAGTTAACATGATTTGTGGGTGGAGAAGCGGCGAACAGACAACGCCAGCGTCCTCTCCCCCACGTTGCCTAGCAACTAATGTAATGTAAACCCAAAAAGCGAAGTAGTTTCTTAAATTTGATAATTAATCTGCTATGTCATTTCATGTCTGTTTATGACAGGTTATGTTGTCTTGGTAATGTCAAGTTGTCATGACAAAGACACTGACAGGTTATGATGTATTGGTTTATGTCAAGTTGTCATAACAAAGACAACTCTGCAATGTCATCATTGCATTAAAAATGACATAATTAAGCGAATGACACTTAATGACAGTTGTCATAAACATGCATAAAAACTCGTTCATATTCATGACACGTGTCATGTCATGATTATGAAGGTGTCATGTCAGTCTTATGCACACCCCTTCAAGTAAAGTGTTACTGAAAAGAAAGGCAGAGGTCTGTATATATCTGTCGGCCTATCGAGGTCTGGCCTAACGCGGCCATATCTGTCCGGTCTATCAAGGCCTGTCTATGTCTGGCCAAGATGGCTATACCTGTTGGCCAATCGAGGTGTGTCTATGTCTGGCCTAACGTGGCTATATCTGTCGGCCTATCGAGGCCTGTCTATGTCTGGCCTAACGTGGCTATATCTGTCGGCCTATCGAGGTCTGTCTACGTCCGGCCTAACGTGGCTATATCTGTTGGCCTATCGAGGCCTGTCTATGTCTGGCCTAACGTGGCTATATCTGTCCGGTCTATCGAGGCCTGTCTATGTCTGGCCTAACATGGCTATATCTGTCGGCCTATCGAGGTCTGTCTACGTCCGGCCTAAACGTGGCTATTTCTGTCGGCCTATCGAGGCCTGTCTATGTCTGGCCTAACGTGGCTATGTCTGTCCGGTCTATCGAGGCCTGTCTATGTCTGGCCTAACGTGGCTATGTCTGTCCGGCCTATCGAGGATGTCTATGTCTGGCCTAACATGGCTATGTCTGTTAGTCTATCGAGGATGTCTATGTCTGGCCTAACGTGGCTATGTCTGTCCAGTCTATCGAGGATGTCTATGTCTGGCCTAACGTGGCTATGTCTGTCCGGTCTATCAAGGATGTCTATGTCTGGCCTAACGTGGCTATGTCTGTTGGTCTATCGAGGCTGTCTATGTCTGGCCTAACGTGGCTATGTCTGTTGGTCTATCAAGGTCTGTCTACATCCGGGCTAACGTGGCTATATCTGTCCGCCTATCGAGGCCTGTCTATGTTGGCTACGTAAGGCAGAAAGGTATAAACGAGAAAAAAAAAGTGTATATATAAAACTGGTTAATTAAACAGTCATGGTAACCCCTTCTTTGTATATAATTATTAATTCATTTCTATCTTCAGGAACCTCAGGATTCATGTCCGGTGTGTATTCTTTCCGTTTATCATTTTGGGGGGAAGGCTGGCCCCGTCCGGTGGATCTTAAACCACCTACTTTTAGGGGTCTGCTGCGCCCCTGCCTTCATCTTCAGGCAGGAATATACTGATCCGCTACCCTCGGATTATAAACTATGGACGGGGCCTATGCCAAAACTTTATTATGCTTGCTGGGCTGTCAATAAATGTATGCTTCATTCATCATTCTATCTTCCGAGTGTTTCTGGTAGAAATGGAAGCTTCAGCTTAAGTTCTGCCAGGAAGACTTAATCACTTCGTCACTTATTAACCTAATCTCTGGCCAATCACGTCTTCATATTTTCTGTATAAAGGTCGTACTTACACATGTTTGAGTTCGCAGATGCCGACGCGACAATAACCTCCATCCTCCCCACCACCACCAGGATAGTTCTGTCCAATACCTCCAAAGGGGGCTCTGCTGCGCCCCTGCCTTCATCTTCAGGCAGGAATATGCAGATCCGCTACCCTCGGATTATAAACTATGGACAGGGCCTATGCCAAAACTTTATTATGCTTGCTGGGCTGTCAATAAATGTATGCTTCATTCATCATCTATCTCCCGAGTCTTTCTGGTAGAACCGATGTGGCCCGAAGCGTCATTGACGGCGGGATTACCACATCGATTTCCAGAGGGCTCCGCAGAGAAAATGGCCTCAGCCGCTTCTCCCCGGAAGGGACAGCCCTCAGAGGTCTTACCACGGCTAGGACCTCTTTCCCAAAGCCTTCTTAGCCTGAAGGACGGCCCTCAGGTCGCCCTTCTGCTGAGCCGGATTTGGGCGAGAACGCCGCCTCTGTTGCCAAGCTCCCTGGGGAGGGGCTGTAGAGGCGACGCTCTGCTTTTGTACCTGCCGGTACGAGGAGCTCGATGACGGCTGGGGCTGGAACTGCTGTAACGTCGCAGATTGCCTCTTCGCCTCCTGATACCTGTCGACAACAGTGTTGACAGCATCGCCGAACAGGCCAGAAGGCGAAAGAGGAGCATCAAGGAGGAAAACCTTATCTTTCTCCTTGATGCCCGACAGATTCAGCCATAAATGCCTATCTCGTTGTGTAAGTCTGGAAAAAATGGGAAACCCCGGTTGAGGTTGTGCTCTATGCTGCAGTAAGCGCTCATCAAGCTTACTACTTTCGCTTCCTGCCTTTCTGATGGCCAGCTGATGTTTAATATGGCCACCGCACGAGTCACAACCTCGACGAGCTCCTCATAAGTGGGCACGTGAGGTTGACGAGTGAGCCTCAACGTCCCCCGCCTCGATGCTGAGCACATCCACATCCTCAGATGCAGACAGCTCAAGCATCGGACCCTCTCCTCGTGCAGAAGAAGCCGCATTGTGGGCTTCTGCACGGGGAGGAAGGGCATCAGAACTGTCTGATGATGATTGGGAAAGTGCCTCAGCAGTCCCAATCTCACCAGCCAGTTCCCATTGCGTTCCCCACGATCTAAGCCGCCACAGCGCCTCGGCGGACGCGGGACCTCAACCGCGAGGAGTGCGAGCCTGGCCGGCCTCGTCAAACACGGCCAGGCAGGAGCGCAGCACTCTGATGGGGAGTGCTTCACAGTGCTCGCAGTCAGTTCTCTCGAGAGCTGACTGAGCGTGCTGCGCTCCCAAAAATTTCACACACATTGAGTGCGTGTCCCCACCCTTGAGATAATGAGGGCAGGGGTACACACACTTCCTGAACTGTTCACTCGTCATACTTGTTTTTCTCATTCAAAAGATTTAAGTCAAAAACACAGTCTCTCGTCTCATACACACACACACACACACAGCATTTGCTGAAGAGCGAAAGGCTGGCGCTATTGTGATGACACACCTATTTTCTGAATGTTATAGTTCTTAGAATTTTTTATTTTTTTTGCTGCTGCTCCATCTACCCAATTTCTCAGTTATTGTACTTTCACTCTCAATTGCCTACTGTTGTTCTGTCTGCCCTTTTTGTCAATTGCATTTATTGTTGTTTGTATATTGTAACGTGTCCTTGAGCTCTGGAAAGGTGCTATATAAATAAAACATATTATTTTTATTATTATTATTATTATTATAACTGTTCAGCATTTTGCATTGAAAGCATCCCAGCAGGCACAGGACGTCAGTATAACGTCAGATTGACGTTGGACCCAAAATACAACGTCTGTCCGACGTTGGATGTACACGTCACTCTGACGTTGGGTTCTGACGTCAACCGATTTTCATTTTCAACCAAAATACAAAATCCGTCCGACAATGGATGTAGATGTCACTCTGACGTCCTGTGCGTGCTGGGTAGAGATCACTGTTTCCACAAATCCCTTCACTCGATAGGGATGTTCTCTTTTATTCTAGATGGAAAGTGTAGTGACTGTATTTTTAGAGCATATTTTGCAGTATTAAACACATTTATACCAATTTTATCAGGCTCCGAAAATTCTTCAAAAACAATACAAAGAATGGCCTTCTAAGCTGCCATAGTTGCAAATCTTGCGTCATCAGAACAGGGTGTTCAACGCAGCACTGTTTCCGTTTAAAAAACAAAACAATTTGAAACGTTTTGTTGGGGATGAACGCAGACCTAGGTTTCTTTTTAATCGGTATAAGTGTGTTTAATACTGAAAAATATGCTCAATGTTAGTCACTGCCCTTGCCATCCAGAATAAAAGAGAACATCCCAATCGAGTGAAGGGTTTTTTGGAAACTGTAGTTTCTAATTATTGTGATCAAACATTTGCCTTACAATTCCGGATGAAAAGACAAACTGTCTTTTAATATCTTTAATTGTACACATTTGTAAACAACTTTACAAGTTGGACCCGCTGTGCCCCTGCTGTCATGCTACTTGGTTGGCGTCGTGTCATAGCTCGTTTTGAGCAGCAACCCAGCTGATTTTTATTTTTTTTAAATATGCAAAACCAAGGTGGTTTAGGATTCATTATAAAATTGTTGATAAAAAATACCAAACCAATGTGTGTTGTTATGCACATCCTTTACAACAGTCTTTCAGATTTGTGTTGCTTCTCAAGGTTGCTTGTAGGGAGTACTGCATTCATTTTAGATCACCACACTCCTGGTGAAGTGCTTGTTTTTGTGACAGGGAATACACTTGGTCAACTTGATCAGTTACACTGGAGCAGAAAATACCACTGTATGGATAATCTAGACTAGGGCTGCACAATAATGGTAAAAATGATAATCGCGATTATTTTGCTCAAAATCATAATCATGATTATTTTGCTCAAAATCATAATCATGATTATTTTGTCAAAAAGGGTAATGTTGTTTACCAATCTACACTTCACCCAAAAGGCCTGTAGGTGGCACACTGACTTCATTTAACCAACTATGATAACTTCGTTAGATGGCAAATCAATAAAAAACGTCCCCGGTTACGTATGTAACCTTAGTTCCCTGAGAACAGGGAACGAGACGCTGCGTCAGCTGACGCTACGGGGAACGCCTTCAGTGAGACAGGTGTCTGAAATCGCTATCAAATCACAATCCTACTGACCGTCGGCAGCTGGTGATGTCATCACCGTGCGACCAGGAAGTATAAAAGGGCACCGTGCCAACATGACGCTATCCGCTTCGTCTGAAGGGACTGTGGGCAGGCACACCTTGAAGCATGGCCATGTGACGCAGCATCTCGTTCCCTATTCTCAGGGAACTAAGGTTACATACGTAACCGGGGATGTTCCCTTTCAAAAGGGAACTTGCGCTGCGTCAGCTGACGCTACGGGGAACGATATACCCACGCCGCCATGCTGAGGGGAGTGCACGCCCCTTACTGGCAGTGAGAACTGCCTGGACGAGTGTTTGCAGGAAGTCTAAAACCACTCCCCCTCTAGCCACACAGGCTGCCAGTGACATCATTCCCTACGGTCATAGCCCAAGCTATATGCCTAAGAGAGAACCTAAACAAGTTTTAACTGAGGTTTCCTACTCTCGGCTTGCTCGAGGGCCTTGGACCTACTACTTCGAAGGAAGGAGTCCTTTAAGGGGACGTGGCTAGGGGACCCGAGGGCGCCCCAGCTGTCACTAATTCGGGAAAAACCTTCACCGAATGCCACCAGGGACGCCTCACCTGGCGTCACTTCTGTGGGACACCCCAGCTTGGCCAACCATGTATGTCAAAACAGAGCCTCCGGACATCGCTCTTACTCATGAGCATCCAGACTGAGGGACCGCAAACTGGCAATGTTCTCCTCAGACCGGAACTTGGAGACGGGAATCCTGGAGAGCAGTACTCAGCTTAGTGCTTCTTACCCTTGCCGAGGGGAGTCTCTTCTGCTCGATCCTAGGATCTACTGAACACATTTATTACAGGGGTGCTCAGGAGGCCTAAAAAAGGCGTTTGGACTTATCTACCCGGGAGGCCCCGAGGGGAGCCTGCCCGTCTGATCAGACTCAAGCGGCCGTAAACTCACAGATGACCCTCAATGAGGGGAGCTCTTAAGCCAGCTTAGTAGGTAAACCATGCTGTAGGCTAGCCAGTCCCTGTCCTGAAGGGACTGCACAGCAGAAGCGGAGTCTCGTCGTGCTAGGGCATGAGCCCGCCCTTGAGTTATACCGGCCCAGGCCGGGACCCACCGACGGGCAGCCGCTAGCTGTCAGCACAAAGCCAGTTATACGTTCCCGCTTAGGGGAACCGTTTCCCCTCCAGGGAGGCTGGGAGGCGCCTCTACCTGGCACCATTAGTGCTAGCTGTTAAGAGCCGCAGGCAGGTGGCTTTATTGGTTCCTCAGGGGGCCCATGAGGCCATAACCCCAGAAGCCACCCATGCTAATGCTAGCTTGTCACCGAGACCTGGTCCGGGAATCCCCTCCCAAAGAGGCCCAGAAAGGCCTGACAGCACAATGCACTGGCCTACCGAGCGTCCCGGCTCGGGGGCTCACCCTCAGGCGGCCTGGAGCGGCCTACTTCCTGCCAGCAAATGTGCAAACTGTCGGGAGTTGCTGTGTTCCCGGGGCTCGCCTCCAGGGAGGCCTGTTTGATGCCTACGTACAGTCCGGTCTTTTAGGGCGGCCTGGAGAGGCCTGTTGCCGAATGGCAGTTCCCTATTAAATTGGTGACAGACCGTGCTTATCCGATGGCAAATTCCACCGGAAACCCCGCAGGGCCGGGAAACGACCTTAGGACGGCCTAAAGCGGCCTGCCCCTGATAGCAGACCATGCTAGCCGCCTGGCTAGCACCCATGCACACTGCTGCAAGACCTGGGAACCGGGGCTCACCCTACAGGAGGCCTAAAGCGGCCTAGATCCTGTCAACCAATGGTCGGAACCCTAGGTCACCCCCTCAGAGGACGCCATCTGAGGCGTGCTGAAACTCAGCGAGCCCTCAAAAGTCAGGCTGACAGTGGCTGTCTGCTGGCTGATGAGGACTGGATATCCAGTCACTACCTGGGGACTCATCCCCAGGGAGGCCGTAAGGGGCCTACTTATGACGAGGTTTCTGTTTCTTTAGTATTCTAAAGTGAAAACATGAATGGGTTCCTTATGTTTTTACTTTAGAATACTGTTCCAGGTTCTAAGTAATTCCTTGAGAACGATTTGGTAGTTCTTCATTAATTATGAATGGGTTTCTTATGTTTTCACAATACTGTTCCAGGTTCTAAGTAACTCCTTGAAAACTATTTGGTAATTCTTCATTATTTATGAATGGGTTCCTTATGTTTTCACTTTAGAATACTGATACTGTTCCAGGTTCTAAGTAACTCCTTGAGAACTATTTGGTAATTCTTCATTAATTATTAATGGGTTTCTTATGTTTTCACTTTAGAATACTGTTCCAGGTTCTAAGCAATTCCTTGAGAACTATTTGGTAATTCTTCATTAATTATGAATGGGTTTCTTATGTTTTCACTTTAGAATACTGTTCCAGGTTCTTTTTTTTTAAATTCTTTTTTTTATTAGGAGTGCAAAACTTACAACAGAGTAAACACAGAACACAACACAACAGAGTAAATACAGAACACACACACAAAAAAGTAATAGTAATAGTAACAGCAATAAAACAAAAATAAGCAGAACTGACAAATAATAGTATAAGTATTTTTATTTTATTTTATTTATTGTTTATTTAAAAGGGACAATGCACATTCATTAACATTTTTTGTTTTACACTCAAAATGTAAATGCGCCAGAGTTAGCTAGAGAGCTAATTTTCATCTGTAGTCCCTTGGCAGGTAGACACAGCATCATAATACAGAAAAATAAAAGTAAAAAAAAATACATGAATGAAAAAAAAAAATTTTTTTTTTTAACAAAATGGATTTGTAACTGCTCTTGTTGCCCTGCCACTACTGCTTTTCTGCTGTATAAATTCACCCAGGGGTGGAGGTGCAAGTCCATGTAAAATTTAAAAAATAAGGCAGGCATCTAAGTAATGTAAAAAACTATCAAAATTGAATACATTATATTTTGTAATAATATTGCAATGATGATAGCTAATAGGTTTTTGATGTAATATTTTTATGGTTTGCTTATAAAGGGTTTCTATTGGTTTAAGAGTTGTCACATTCGCTTGGGACCAGCTTGTAAAACAATATGATATGTGAGAAAAAATCATGGCATACATAAAAAGTTTAGCTGCCTCTGTTGTTAAAAAAGGCCTTATGTGTCTGAAGTTAGCCAGATTATATCTAATGGTATTAGCCACCTTTTTGACATGCTTTTTAAAAGTTAAATTAGAATCTAATATAATACCAAGGTATTTAAACTCAGAGACCACCATGAGTTTTTCTCCCTCAATAAAAACATCAGCCTGCTGTGCAGTTGTGGACCTCTTAGAAAAGAACATACAGACTGTTTTGTTAATGTTAAGATGCAGATCTGACATTTCTGGCCATTTGGAAACATGCACCAGTGCTTCGGTTAATTTAGCTGCAGCCTGTTGTTTGTTCTTGGTATGCAAATAAAGAACTGTATCATCTGCATACATTTGCACATGTCATGAACAGATTGACAGACTGAAGGCAAATCATTAATGTACAGGCTAAACAAGATAGGGCCCAATACTGACCCCTGGGGTACACCAATATTACAATCAAGATATGAAGAGTAAGAATTACCAATATGTACACTCTGTTTCCTGTTAGTTAAATATGACTTCATCCATTTCATGGCCTCATCTGAGAAATTAAAAAACGATAATTTTGATAATAGTGTCCGGTGATTCACAGTGTCAAAAGCCTTTTTAAGGTCCAGAAACACTGCACCTACTATACCACCCTCATCTAAATATAACTCAATATTTTCAAGGAGGAAACAGTTAGCTGTCTCTGTAGAATGGTTTTTGCGGAAACCAAATTGCATTGGATGCAAAGGGGTGTAGCCCAAGTTTAGATGTTTTTTCAGCTGTTCTGCTACCCATTTTTCGGTCACCTTGGATATCACTGATAAAATACTAATGGGTCTATAATTTGATACCATTGTTTTATCACCAGACTTATAGATCGGAGATACTACTGCTTTTTTCCAGGAGCTTGGAAAATAACTTTGCCTAACTGACAGGTTAATCAGATGTGCAATAGGGCGAGCAAGTGTGTCCCTGTGTCATTTTAAAAATGAGGTATCCAAACCATGTGAATCCCTTGCTTTTGAAGTTTTTAGCGAGGTTATGATTTTTATAACCTCTGATTCAGATATTTCCTCTATTTTAAAAATAGGTTTAGCTTTATCAATAGGAATTGATGTTATAGTTTCAGTTGGGATTCCTTGATCCAGCTCCCTAACTGAATTTATAAAGAAATCATTAAATGTTCTTGCTATCAAGTCATTATCTTGGGTCAGGATTCCATTCACTTTGAGTTCAGGTAAAGTTATCCTTTGTTCCTTATTCCGACCAGTTAATTTATTAAGATTTCTCCAAATAAGTTTCCCATTTCCTTGAGCTTCATTAATGATTCTAATAAAAAAACTCAGCCTTAGACTTCCTTAAATTCCTTAAAGTGCAATTTGTGAGTAGCTCCCGGAACAAAGTTATGAATAAAAGAATAAGTGCAGAAACGAAATGTATCTTCCTTCTAATAATTAATACACCAAGCAATACAGAAAATACAGAGTATTTTGGATAGACTTACTTGCGATTCGAGCTCCTTCTCTGACCGACGCGCTTCTCCTAATCTCCTAACTTGCTCGGCTTTAAAAATACAGTGTAGCAATAATGCTGCCTATGAGTTTAATGTCTCGGGGAATAATTAACTCAAAAGGGATTCAATATTCATGAATTTATGAATATAATTTGCTAGTCGTTCATTACGTATTAAAATTTTCCGATAGGGAAAAATGTTTAATTAAATACAAGTAACCCTTTACGGAATTGCTTGAAATTATCTTACTAAGTTTGTCCTGCAAATTAGTTATAGACTTTCAAATCAATTCTCAATAAGGGATTACTGCTTTACGAGCGCATAAGAAACATTAACTTTACTGATCAGGACAAAATCAATATTTCAAATGGTCGTACAGTTTACTTTACTAAAATAGCATAAGCAGTTTAGGTAACGTTTAGGATCGTAAGTTTTATTGACTTCGTGTATGTAGAAGAATAACAGATTCCATTCATTAAATGTCTTTTGGAAGTTTAATAAACACAGACTAAAAATAACACTACAATTCACACAGAAAGTACATACTAAATATGCATCAAGAGAGTAGAAATATAGATAGTAAACGAAAGAATATGGTACATAAACGAAAATAATGAATAGACCAAAATGAGAGAGAGAGAGAGAGAGAGAGAGAGAGAGAGAGAGAGAGAGAGAGAGAGAGAGAGAGAGAGAGAGAGCTTCAATTCGTTACACAGAGACCTCACGGAGTTGTCCCAACGGGAAAATAACACGACCCTGTAACGCTGTTCGTAGATGGGAAGGAAGGAGGTGGGAACCGGCGAACGTTCAAACAACTTTTATTCAAAAGAAATAAACAAACCGAAAGTAAAACCACGGGCAGCCCCTCACGGACGACTGCCCGCGAACACACAAAATAAAACGTGGGCAGCCCCTCACGGACGACTGCCCACAAACACATAAACAAAACATAACATAAAATCCAGGCCTGGTCCTCTCTCGTCTTCCGCAGCCCTTGCTCCTCCTTATATGCTCCCGTCACATGGCCGCGAGACGAGACCGGTGTGCCACGCAGCTGGCACTCGTCAGCATTAATCACCGGTCCGCTCTCGCAATCCCTCGCCCCGCTGCCTGTCACACCACAGACCCTTTTAACAGCAGTTTGGATTTTAGAAATAAGAATACTTGCTTTAGTTTTGGCTTCTCGCGTGTGTACGTGTGTTCTGAGTTCCAATGTCCTGCGTGTCCGGCGGTTCTTTCCGAGGTCGGTGTGGAGCGGAGGGTCTCTGGAAGTGGGCTGCGTTCTCTCTCTTAAGAAAAATGCCCTCAGGGGCTGGAAAGTTGGTGGCCGCTCTGAGGCGTTTGATGCGAGGCAAGAGAGGAAAAAGCCAGCGTTCTTTCGAAGTTATGGAAGTTCCTTGATGGTGTTCAGTGCCTTTGTCCAAGGACTGAGTAGCGGAGCGCGCTGACTTTAAAGGAAACAATCACTCTGACTTCACCTCTTAGCCAGGGCCAAAGCCTCATGGCAAGAGGTGAGCCGGCTTCAGAGGACGGGCTGAAAGGTCCGAGGACCAGTAGAGAAGAGAAGAAGGAAAAAGCAGCAAAGAAATGTTTCCACTTGTCTTTTAAGACAATTAATCCACACCCCTTCTGGGTTAGTTTACCCAATCCAGAGGGTGAATTTTGAGCGGGAAAAATTCTCTTTGTCTCGGTTTACGACCTGCTTTGCATGTTGTATCAGGTGTCGTAAAGGGTGTCGATTTTATACAGTTTTACTCCCAAGTTTGCTAAACGTATTAATTATACATTTCATAATCCTATTCTGTGCGTCGTTGATTAAGACAAAGAGAGAGGAACATTTAGATATCAAACACGTTATGGCTGGGAGATATTAAATCAGAGATACATTCTTAGACAGGAATACAAGCATTTAAAATGAACTTACATTGTTTATACATCATGATTAGGTTGGTATGACCTAAGGAGCATGCATACACACAAAGATACATCGTATACAGTCTAGAATAGTCTTAATTAAAGCTTCATAAGGAAAGTGTGTGTGTGTGTTTGTGGGTCTGTGTGTATTGGGAGAATC
Source organism: Pseudorasbora parva (assembly GCF_024679245.1). Lineage (NCBI taxonomy): Eukaryota > Metazoa > Chordata > Actinopteri > Cypriniformes > Gobionidae > Pseudorasbora > Pseudorasbora parva. Next base: position 26,072,024 of record NC_090180.1, read on the forward strand.
TTGGCGTCTCTCTGTCTGAGAGAATGTGAGGGGGGGAACAGGGTTCAAGTCATGTGACCTGATAACAATCTGATTGAAGTTCTCACAGTTTTCCAAAGAGGCTGCCTGTCTCATTTCAATTCGGCCACAAACCTGTCGAAGATGTCACTTGCCCAGACTCGATGGAATCGGGCCCCTAATTTATATGTGGCTAAAAGCTATCCACCCTAAACATCAGAATTGACTCATCTTTGATCCTGATGTGAGAGAGACCACAGACGCTACAGTCCCCCTTTTCATCCGACGAAGTCCGGATGACATCGTCGGATGACAGTTATCGTTTTGGTCGGATGACAGGTGGATCATGATGGTCAAGTGGCTAGTGGTTTCTAATTGTTTTCAGCCTTTGGTTCCTCCGGAGGAGAGTCCATCTCGATGAGGGTAGGCGTGGTCTCTTTCTTGGTACCTATTTTCTGTGGGTTTCGTTTGAAACCTAGGGGGAGAGGGACCTTGTTCTTGGTCATGGACTCTCGCGTCTCGCGGACCCTCTTGAACAGAATGAAGGCCAGGCCCAGTGTAAGGGTATGTGTGAGTGTGGCCTAGTGCTGTATAGGAGGCGCTGTTTTGGCGATGGCCCACGCTTGGTCAGGATGGGCAGCCTGGACAGTGCCATGGGGGCCGTGTCGATGGGAGTAATGACGATTAGCAGGGACCCCCTTTTCTCACTCTCCAGCTCCAGTTCTGGGTCTAGAGTGAAGTTGTGATTTTTGAAGAAGGATGGGATTTACAGTTCTGACAAGTTCTCTTCACTAGGGTGATGATACACTGCCGGATCATTGAGGTGGAGGATGGCACCTTGTGGTACCTGACTCCACCTACTCTAGTTGGCCAGGTTGATGCTGGTCGTACTGTCATGCTGATCGTAAGTCAAGGTGGCCATACAAGTGGGAGTGTTGGTGAGCCACTGGTCACCCACGAGCTCAGCTCGAGTTCAATGTCTTGGGTGCGAGATGTGGCCTTGGCAGGGCCGCGAGTGTCATTTCTCATGGGCTGCAATCTGCAGATTACTTCAGTGTTGGACTTGAGGCAAAGGTAGTGAATGTCTTTGATCAAAGTACACATATGCAGGTTTTGGGGCCTGGTATGGCACTTTCCGGTCACACTATGCTTTTCAGCCTTCAGTGCTCTTTCGAGGCAGTTGCTGCGAAGGTTGTCTTCCGGTGCCGGTGTCGAGGTACCGGTAGGTGGTGTAGGCTGTGACAAGGCTGGAGTATCCCGTTTGTTGCAGCCGGGGCAGCAGCAGTGTTATTTGTCACCCAGTCATTAGTTCAAAAGGTGATGCATGAAGTGATTCATGCTAGGCGGCCCTAATGGCCATGAGCACCAAAGAAAGTTTCATATCCCAGTCTTTCTGATTGGCAAACACATACCTTCTCAGCCTGTTGACCACAGTTCAACTTGTTCGTTCCACTTGGCTGGATGAGATGGGCAGTTTGATGCTGGTTCTCCCAAGAGTTTTTCAAACCTGCTGCACATTCTCAGCTGTAAAGTGAGCGTCTCTGTCCAAGTTCACTTTAAGTGGCAGTCCGAAACTGGGGAAGATGAGGTTTAACAGGAGGTATGCCGTGGTCTGGGCGGTGTTGTTGGGTGCTGGTAGACACTCCACCCACTTGGTAAACTGGCACACCACTGTGAGAAAGTATTTGTTGCCCCTCGTCGGTGTGGGCAGAGGTTATATCCAGTCTCGTTGGAGGTCTGACCAAGGAAATGTGACTCCTCTGCATTGCAGTTGGGCTCTGTGGTTCGGGTTTGCTGGTTGGAACTGACAGCACACCAGACACTCTCTGACGTACTCCGCAACATCTTGTTGCATGCCGGGCCAATATGCCACCTGTTTCAGTGTGTCATACGTGGCTCTGGTGCCGTGGTGTCCCGCACATGGTGTGTCGTGGGCGAACATTAGCATCACCCCCCTTTGCGATCGTGGCACCACAAGCCGTGGCGTTGTGCTGCCATCGGGTGCAAACCACAGAATGTCGTGCTGTATACGCATCATGTGTTTGGAGTTATGTAGATGCTTGAGGCTTGAATCCTCTGAGAGGTCAGAGTCAGAGTTAGGGTGGTTGGAGGGGTCAGAGAGGTGGTCGAAAATTGTCTTTATTGACGTGTCAGAGGCTTGCATTTCCGCGATGTCGTTGTGTGAAATCTGCGGCGTGAGCGCTAGTGACTGTGCGGCGGCCATCGTGGCGGGTGCTGGTCACTTGCTGCGGGTTAGCACTGCCACGTCGGGGCTGGGTGTGGGGTTTGGAGGTTCCCACATCTCGCCGTGTAGTGTGCCCGTCTTTGCGAGGGCATCGGTTTGGTCATTTAAGTCCTTGTCGAGGTTTGGATTGGACTAATGAATGGTAAGGTGAGTTCAAGGTCATGAAAGTCATGACTCATTAGCCATCCCGGGTGGTAGGCCTTGTTAATCCTGATGTCCATTGCTGTGCAGTTGTTGAACAGGATGTAGACTACACAGGATGACAGTTCAATGAGTAGTGTGGCTTTCAGACCGAGTCCAAGTTCCACACATTCAGGTGACAGGTGGAAGAAGCCCAGCATGTGGTTTAGTATTTAGCCACATTATAGGTTGAGCCGAATAGCACCCCCTTTGGTGTAAGCAGGTACTGCAGTGTCCTGTTCGTTGGTTAGGGTACAGACCTTTGGAATAGTCTGGCCTGACAGGAGGTTCACCGGGTTGACAGGAACCACAGGGGGCTGTGACATTGGTGGGGCTCACGCAACCCCATTGATAAAGTCCACATTAGCCTCGAGGCTAACCGAGGGGTCTGGTTCTATGTAGACATTATGCAGCGGGTCTGGAAGGACCAGGAAGTAGCATGTGAGCATGGGTGCCCTTGACAGTTTACCATGGTTGACAGGTAGGAGTCCAAAGAGCAGCAGGTGAGCTTGCTTGCAGATGGAAGGTCAGGTATTTCTTCCATGAGGACTTGAAACAGTGCTAGACTGATGGCTGAATTGTCTGACCATAGTGCAAGTATGATGTCTTTAGTTGTTACATCACTCAGCTGGAGGTCAGTCATGACCTTGGGGCAGTGAAAGTCAGAGTCTATGTTGAGTTGAAAAGTGCAGAGTAGCGAACTTGAACTTTGTTCTGGTGCTGAGATTGTGTTCTCGTGGCTGGCTGCAAGATTTCTCTTGACCTCTGTGACCTGACCGTCTGGCTCAGGTGATCTGGTGGCTGGAGAGGCAAAGATTCTCGCACTTGAGCCCAAATTTTCAGCTGTCTGAAGTCCAATAAGGGCTCAAAGCAATCTAGCAGATCTTTGCAGACGAAATGCAGGTACGTGTCCATTGGTGAGATGTACACCGGGTGTACCAGACTCATAAGACCAATCGTTAGATGAATGGGAGCTATCTGTTCAAGTTGGATCTCATTTTGGCTGTATGAGTGCACATTTAGCTCACATTTCTGGGCTTTCAGAGTTCGATTTTGTCACTTAGATTCAATTCAAAGTCTGTTAAAAAAATTGGGGTGACATCAAAGGGAGATCAGCTGCGGTGTCGACCAGGGCTTCAAATCTCACCTCGTTCTCCAATGTGATGGCTAGATAGAGCTTTCTGGCCACTCTCTTTTCGATCAGGTTTCCCAGAAGTCTTGGTGTGGGGACCTGTGTCTTGCTTGGTAAGCCGTCGGGATATGTTTCAAGTGTCTCATTGTGAGTGCAGATAATCAAAACAGCGCTTTTTGGTACTCTGGGCTGCCCCATGATGCTTTCTTGATCAGAGGCTGTTGCTGTCAGCGGTAGTGAGTGTGTGCTGCTGACGTGTGGGGGTGCAATAGTTAGTTCACTAGTCTGTGGTTGGGGAACAGTGTTCAGGGTGCATGATTCAGTTGCAGGAGGGTCGGGAAGGTTGATTTCAGGTATCAGGTCTAGTCATGCTGTACCTGGTCCGTCCTTCTTGTCTTCCTTGTGAGGTTTCGGAGAAACTCTTTCAGGGTTTTTATGAGCTCTGTAACTTCAGAAGCGGCTGCACTTTCTTTGTCAGACGTGGGTTCAGGTCTGGGCCTACCATTGTCCCGTCGAGGGTAGCCTCTTCGCTGGCTTTCTGGGCTGGGTGGTCTTGGAGGTTCGTTTCGGCTCCGTCTGGGTTGTCGGCCAGCTTCCCAGGTGCTCACCCCCTTTTGGTTGTGAAAGGGGCGAGGCGGGTCCCAGGATCCTTCATAACGATCGCTCTGGTGCCGTGGGCGGTCGCCACCATGACCACGCTGCCCTCGGCTGGCTTGGAGTGGTTTGGACTCTCTGTCGACAGGTCTGTAACGGTGGTTCTGTTGGGCGCCCTCTAGGGTTAGCTCTGGGCGGTGCTCAGAGACAGGGCAAATGGTGGGCTGTCTTACAGTCTTTTCAGAAATGGTTTTCTGTTTGACGTAAGCTTTGTGAGCTAAGTCTCTTAACTGTTGCGTATCCATACTGCGCGGGCACGCCAGCACCCCCAGGTGGTGACTGATGGTAGGGTGCAGGTTTCAGAGGAAAAGAGTTTTGAAATTGATGTCCTCCTCCATGCCTGGGTCGTTACGTGCCCCAAAGTAAGCATGTCGCAGCCGGTTATAAAAGTTCTGTGAGGTCTCAAGTCGGGCTTGCTTAAGGTCCATAGCAGTGATGAGCCCCTGGTCTGACTCGGGATCGGAGTACTCACGAATTAGAGCTTGTTGTAGATGCCAGTAGTCCGCTTTGATGGCCTCTGGTTGTCGATCCAGAAAGCGTCACGATTAGACGTGGCCCTGAGCAGGTACAGTCTGTCCCAGTTGTTCGCGTGAGCGACAGTTTGCAGGTAAAAGTCTATGTCTTTTAAGTATGCGTGGACGTCTTGTCCTCCTGCCGGGTCTGGGCTGAAGGTAGGAATATTTCTAGCCAGCTTGTCAAGGTTCTTTGAAGCTTCGTGGCTGTTGACCTTGACTTCCTGGAAGGGCGTCCTTTCCTCTGCTGCTGACAGGGATTCGTGGAGACTGGCGGATGACCTTTTAAACAGGGGGCTGTCGTCCCCCTTCGTAGCTCTTGCTTCTTGGTTAAAAGGTGCGGAGTAATCGGTCAGGGGAAACTCTGTGTTGTGTGTTTCCCCCTTCCGGTCACGTTGCACTTTATATGATTGTCTCAGTTCTCTGTGCACCATGTCAAGTTCATCTTTGAGCTCGTGTCTTTGCTGGATGAGCTCGTCGATTTGCCGACTGCAAATGTTTTGCATAGGCTTTAGCTTTAACGTCTCTGTCTTTAAGTTCATCATTGGCTCTCTCCAGGAGGGATTCGCCACGCCGAAGCTGTTCGTCGAGGTTTTTCCTGGCGTCTTTCACTGACTGTACTCGTCGGTCGGCGTCACGACGGAGCTCCTCCAGGGTCTTTTGAAGTCTTTCTATTTCTTTTCTTTGTTCTTTGTCTGTTCCGTCATCTTTCTCTGTATCTAGAAGCTGATCTAGACGAAGCTGGGTGAGGGCTTGGTCTCTCCGGGCCTCCTCGGCTTGGAGCTTTAGCGTTGCTGCCTGCTGTTCCCGATTGGCGTAGCTCCCTTCGCTTAGACGTGCCTGCGCGATGAGGATGTGGGCGAGGCTTCCGAGGATCTTGGCCACTTCCTTGTTAGAGTAGCTCTGCGTTGGATCATGTGTCATCAGCTGGTCTAGCTCGGTGTTCAGTTGCTCCTGGCTCAGCTGCCCCAGATTTCCTTGACTGGTGGCCGTTAGCGCTTCCAGCCATGTCGTTAGGCGATCCCACGGGACGCGGGACTGGATGAACGGGACATGCCGGCTCACTGTGGATGAGAGAAACACAGCACACACACACACACACACACACACAGAGAGAGGCCAATGCAAGCTTGTTCTAAAGCTGACGAGCTATCGTACGGATAGCTAGGAATTTTGGCTAACTGATGTAGACAGTTAGATAATTAGATAATTACACAATTTAGACAATTAGGTGGGCGGTAGCCCTGGGGGGGTCACTTGGTGAACCGCTGCTCGGTCGTCCCGGGACTACCTAATTCTCCTTGGGGTCTCTTGGTGAACTGAAAGAAACACAATCGTGATAGTCCAACAGTGAGGATAGGAAAGAGCACAGTGGAAACAAACACAAGATGAATTGGTCTGTAATGAAAGGAACGTCAGCGTGCGCGCCGGAAGTGTTAGGGAAAATTCAATAGGCTAAATGCTCAAGATATACTAAAATTCGGCTTGTACTATGGGTTATCCCATTTAGCTCATCCGGGGTGAATTGAGGTCGCTCAAGTGGAAAACCCAGCGGTGTGGTCGGCCTTTCAGACGTTTCCAAACACCCAACTGCAGTGTCCCCGGTCCCCTGCTACTCTGTGTTGTGTTGCGCCCACTCAAACAGCTTATGACTTTAAACACAACCCGACACACCAATCCATCAACCGCCAGCCCGCACAGCAAAATCGGCACGTTCCCCAGAACCCTCTCTTTCGAGAGTGGCCCCCTATTAGGCCCTGGTTTGGGTATTGGTCCCAGAAATTGCCTTGCGTGCGTGAGCTGGACTGGTTGACATCTTTGGAGTGTCGAATTGCTGATGTCGCCACTGCGGGCTGCAGCCGCAGACAGAGATACAAGAAACCGAGACTCACACACAGCCGGTGCTGGTCACGTCGGTCGGGCCACCCCCCCTCTGGAGACCAGCCTGGGATGATTCTCAATGCACCACAGACGCGTGAGCCCTACAATGGATACACAAAAGCCCTATTCGGACTGGATTAGTTTAACATGGGGACATGGGGGTAAAGTCATTTTAACTCAGGACGTCTGTAATATTAATGGCCAATTCGCACGGGATAAGACATCTCAGTAATACTAGCAGAAGTGGAAGGAGTAACTGGCTTTACGCACCTCCTTGACGTTATGTGCGTATGACGTTACCGTTATAACGTGAGCAAACACATAACCTGAGCGCCAGTCTGAACTCTGTCTCCAATATATGTGTTTTAATAAACAGTTAGGTCCAGTCTAACGATTCTGATTGGATTATGTTGGTAGTAGAGACTTTCCTAGAGCTAAAATGTGTTGTGCCTCTAATAAGTGCTTTTGATCTTCTTTTTGCTTTAAATGATATGCGGAAAATACTGGACATTTTCCACAGATTTGTCCCACCACCTAAGTTACAACGCAACCGAATGCTTCAAGCGCCTCCAAGGTCGCAAAATGTGCTCTTTTTTAACTTTTAAACAGGAAATGACGGAATTTTTCCATACTTTTTTACAGCAGGTCTATTCGAACAGGATTAGTATTACCTGAGGTAATTTTTCCGGACCTTTTTACAGAAGGTACTGACATTGTCCGTAATGATTACCGAGATGGCACATTCGGACGGGAATAAAATCACAGAGAACCTCTGGTAATAATTACTTTACCCCCACGTCCCCATGTTAAACTAATCCAGTCCGAATAGGGCTAAAGAGGGTAAACAGGTGGAATTAAAATGAATTAAAAACTCTCCTGTTCACCGGATCAAAGGCCTTTTGATTGTAGGCGAGAAGGAAGTGGAAGATTAAATATCAAGAGCAATTTAGAAAAAGGCAAAAGTTTCTGTCAAGTATGATAAAACAAAAAGCACTTTTCATACCGTTTTTAATTACCAGACTGAGCTTTATTCCCAATGGGAGGGGAAAAGAAAAAAAAACTTTTGCAGAGAAAAAAATTAAAAAAACAAAAAACAAAAACAAAAAGTTAAAAAAACAAAAAAATAATTGAAATTAAAAAATAAAAGAAATAAAAAATAAAATAAAATTATATATAAAAAAAAAAAATTAGAAGCTCAACTTAATTCAAATTACATTCAAAGCAAGTTTAAATGAAATTTAAATAAGCCTGTAAGGAAAATCAAATAAAAGAAAGCAAATCAAAAATCCTATCCTATAACGATTAATCTCTAAGTGGGAGTTATCCAAATAAAATAATTAATCAGAAAGGGAGTAGGGATTTAGTGGTGCGCTGACTTAGCAGGGTATAGCCACAAGGTGGCGTCCTTCCTTCCAAGTGGACTGTCTGTGATTTGAACCTAATTTCACTTTGAATAAGAGGAAGTTATGTTTCTTTTTAAACTTCAAATTCGAATAAGGGTGTTTAATCAGCGAGAAACGAGACTTGGTTGTTGCTAGACAAATTGTATAAATGAAACTGTGTGCAACAGTAAGCAATAAACAATTTATAGGTTCAAACTTATTTTGTTAAGGCAGAATCAAATAGCGGAGAGTGAAACTATCCGAATTTATCCACACGATGGCGCTGTTGTGCCCGCCCTAGACTAGACTAGAGAGCGGAAATGCTCACCAGATGGCGTTGTCTGGTTTTAGAGTCGCCCTCTGGCGTTCTGCAAGCGACGTTGCAATTTTTGAGTCGCCCTCTGGCGTTCTGTAAACACTTTTCTTGCTCACAGTCACTCAAAATGACTTTGGTTATCTACGGTGCTGTAAGGGCACGGAAAATGAAACTGGTGAATACAGGGATTTACCGTCTGTCTATTCACGCATTTACAAGGACTCCAATATACATTTATCAATATGGCTGACGGTTTTCAGCATCTTTGATTCAAATGTTTTAGGTCTCGGGTCTTTGGTTAGCTAAGCCAGACTTAAACCAGGAGTTATTGTTTATCTTAACGATATTATAATTATCATTAGGCCTATTATTGTACAGGAGAGTCTTGTCCTGTTCCAATCTTCCGCAACGATAGAGACTTTTCGTAGTTCAGATCAAGCGGGATAACGCACGTACATGTCTACAGACTACATCAAAATATCATTATTTTGATGGAACATGTAAATATTGCTCGAGTCAAATGTATTGGTTTCCTACAATAGGCCTACATTTGTTTGGAAATCACGCGGATAAACCCTATTGCGCCTACGGCTGCAGAGGTTTTCGGAAATCACGCGGATAAACCCTATTGCGCCTACGGCTGCAGAGGTTTTCGTTTCAATATTTGGATTTACTACAATACATTTGTTTGGAAATCACGCGGATAAACCCTATTGCGCCTACGGCTGCAGAGGTTTTCGGAAATCACGCGGATAAACCCTATTGCGCCTACGGCTGCAGAGGTTTTCGTTTCAACATTGGATTTACGTGCCGTTTATACTTTCATTAATATAACCCGGCTACTTCAACATGTTTCAGCATCTGTTTATGCTTGGGTTCGCTTTGCGCGGTACCTCACAATTCAAAAATGCGCGTGCGGGTTATTAATACCCCAAAAATACACAATGAATAGAATATGAATATCGTTCACACATACACAAACGTGTGAAACTTGCTCGGTAATATCTCGACCATATATCTGTAACAAAAATGCTGCCTATGAGTTTAATGTCTCGGGGAATAATTAACTCAAAAGGGATTCAATATTCAATATTCATGAATTTATGAATATAATTTGCTAGTCGTTCATTACGTATTAAAATTTTCCGATAGGGAAAAATGTTTAATTAAATACAAGTAACCCTTTACGGAATTGCTTGAAATTATCTTACTAAGTTTGTCCTGCAAATTAGTTATAGACTTTCAAATCAATTCTCAATAAGGGATTACTGCTTTATGAGCGCATAAGAAACATTAACTTTACTGATCAGGACAAAATCAATATTTCAAATGGTCGTACAGTTTACTTTACTAAAATAGTAGCATAAGCAGTTTAGGTAACGTTTAGGATCGTAAGTTTCATTGACTTCGTGTATGTAGAAGAATAACAGATTCCATTCATTAAATGTCTTTTGGAAGTTTAATAAACACAGACTAAAAATAACACTACAATTCACACAGAAAGTACATACTAAATATGCATAAAGAGAGTAGAAATATAGATAGTAAACGAAAGAATATGGTACATAAACGAAAATAATGAATAGACCAAAATTAGAGAGATAAAGAGAGAGAGAGAGAGAGAGAGAGAGAGAGAGAGAGAGAGAGAGAGAGAGAGAGAGAGAGAGAGAGAGAGAGAGAGAGACCTCAAGAGCTTCAATTCGTTACACAGAGACCTCACGGAGTTAACTTGTCCCAACGGGAAAATAACACAACCCTTTTATTTTTAGTTTTAGTTTTAGTTTGGATTTTAGAAATAAGAATACATGCTTTAGTTTTGGCTTCTCGCGTGTGTGCGTGTGTTCTGAGTTCCAATGTCCTGCGTGTCCGGCTGTTCTTTCCGAGGTCGGTGTGGAGCGGAGGGTCTCTGGAAGTGGGCTGCGTTCTGAAGTGGGCAAGATTTGATGCGATGCAAGAGAGGAAAAAGCCAGCGTTCTTTCGAAGTTATGGAAGTTCCTTGATGGTGTTCAGTGCCTTTGTCCAAGGACTGAGTAGCGGAGCACGCTGACTTTAAAGGGATCCCCTGGTGTTGAGACTTGTATGGCTTAATATAACATAAATGATGTCTCTAAACATAATGATGTTTAAATAATCTACGTTATTTAAAAAATCGATTTTATATTTGGACCATGGGCGGCGCCATTTTGTTTGCGTTCTAGGTTGATGACGTAGATTGGTTGAACTCCTCAATCAGCTGGCGTTACCCGTAGCTATTTTTACCACAACGCAACTCGAAAATTGTTTCAGAGTTAAACAAAACCAATGAATTGCTTTGTAATTGTACTTAAAACACACTCAAACATACATGTGCACACAAACTCACCTACACAAACAGATCGGCGGCCGGGCACACACACCTGACAGACTGCTGTCTCAATCGAGATGTTGGGCTGCTCAGTCTCCATGACAGGGGCTGAATCTGAAATCGACCCCCTATACCCTGAAATTGGGCATTATTTAAAGGGACGGCCATTTGTAGTGTTGTCCGACATCATAGTGGACATGTTCGAGTGCAGTCATTATAATTCACAATTTATATGTGGCTAAAAGCTATCCACCCTAAACATCAGAATTGACTCATCTTTGATCCTGATGTGAGAGAGACCAGAGACGCTACACAGTCCGCCCTTATAATTATCCCAAAGATTAATCAACGCAACGGTCTGCCAACGACTCAAATCGAAACCAAACTATCACTCACTACCTGTGCTAAAAGCCAACAATTATTATTTAATAACGGCTGGTGATTGCGTACAGTGCGCTTCAAACTGCCCTGGTTAAAGTGCAATTTGTGAGTAGCTCCCGGAACAAAGTTATGAATAAAAGAATAAGTGCAGAAACGAAATGTATCTTCCTTCTAATAATTAATACACCAAGCAATACAGCAAATACAGAGTATTTCGGATAGACTTACTTGCGATTCGAGCTCCTTCCCTGACCGACGCGCTTCTCCTAATGGCCGGCTAACTTGCTCGGCTTTAAATATACAGTCCGCCCTTATAATTATCCCAAAGATTAATCAACGCAACGGTCTGCCAACGACTCAAATCGAAACCAAACTATCACTCACTACCTGTGCTAAAAGCCAACAATTATAGCCAGTTAAACTTCACTGACCACATTACTGCAACAGCCCGGTCCTGCAGATTTGCTATATAGAACATTAGAAAGATTAGTCCCTTCCTATCAGAACAGGCTGCACAACTCCTGGTTCAAGCTCTTGTTCTCTTCAGACTGGACTATTGTAATGCTCTTCTGGCTGGGCTTCCAGCATGCACTATCAAACCCTTGCAGCTGATCCAGAATACAGCGGCGAGAGTGGTCTTTAATGAGCCGAAGAGAGCTCATGTTACACCTCTCTTCATCAGACTGCACTGGTTGCCAATGGCTGCTCGCATCACATTCAAGGCACTAGTTCTCGCCTACAAAACAACCACTGGCTCTGCACCAATATACCTAAACATGCTTGCTCAACTTGCGTTCTGCGAGTGACTGACGCCTCGTGTTTCCATCCCAAAGAGGCATGAAATCGCTCTCACAGACATTTTCCTGGACCGTTCCCACCTGGTGGAATGAACTGCCGATCTCAATTCGTGCTGCCGAGTCTGTAGCCATTTTTAAAAAACATCTTAAGACACATCTCTTCCAATTGCATCTGACCAATAAAGAATAGCACTTAACTATCCATTCATTTTTGTTTGTTTGTCCCAAAAAAAAAAAAAAAAAATGTGTACTGTGCTAATTAACTGAGACTTCTTACAGCTCTTACAGGTTGTTGGCCTTGTTTGTTTCTTTGCTTCTATTGCTCTCCCCTTTTTTGCATGTTGCTTTGGATAAAAGCATCTGCTAAATGATTAAATGTAAAATGTAAATGTATCTGTTTGCCTCCCACTGTACTATTCCCTGAACAAGGGCACGCTCTGCACAGATGCACTGGCGCACAGCTAGTATGCGTTTCCCCCAGTGAGCCTGCTAGCACAGCTTTTGTGCAAGATCATGGAGGACAAGTAGCAGGTCCTTTTGGTCGCGCCTTACTAGCACGTCTGGACCTGGTTCCCAGAACTCTTACTCCTTGCAACAGCCAGTCCATGGCCTATTCCTCCTTTCTCAGAGACAGGGCACTATGTGGCACTCACGTCCCAATCTTTGGAACCTCCATGTATGGCTCCTAGATAGGACAGGTTTGAGTACACTGCCAACTGCGGTGGTAGCTACCATCACTTCTGCTAGGGCAGAGTCTACCAGACACTCCTATGCGTTGAAGTGGAACCTCTTTTTCGCCTGGTGTTCTTCCCGCCAAGAAGACCCCTGGAAATGCCAGAACGGGTCTGTGCTCTCATTTCTCCAAGAAGGGTTGGAACGAAGGCTGTCTCCTTCCACCCTTAAAGTTTATGTGGCCACTATTTCTGCCCACCACGATCTCTTGGGGAACAAAAAGGTAAGTCAGCACGACCTGATTATCAGGTTCCTGAGGGGGGGCGAGGAGAGCCACACTACCCCAAAGGGGGATGCCATGTGGAGATTACACATATGGACTGGCCGTGGGCAGTACAACATATGGAAGTCCCAGGGGTGGCCCCAGCCCTCTTAGGCGGGGGTAGAACGCCGCACTGACACGGCAGAGCGGGCTCTGCCGAGGGGAAAACACAGGCTCGCCGTAGGGAGCCGTACCGTGGAGAATACACAAATGGGACCACCATGGGGGTCAAAAGATATGGAACTCAGACTAACACAAGTTCCACCAATGCATACGAGTGTTAGACAAGGCGTCAGACGCTCCACCACGTCTGACTGCCGCAGGTTGCGGAGGACTCAACAGGGTTTGCCAGTCTGGGGAACTCGACTGGAGCATATAAGCGCACGTATCCGTTCCATGAGGAAGGGAGTGGCGCAGCAAGCCGACACTAGAACGGGCACTCCGGTGCTACCGACTATGAGAAGTGATTACACGGAAGGATACCGACTCTACACATAGGCTATAGAACCAAGCAAACACAGAACAGACGAAGAGCTACTCTGAGGTCCTAAAGCTTTGCGTTCTGTCCACGTAAGTCCGAAGGGCTCGGACGGGACAGAGAAAACCCAGGGCTGGGTCTGTCTCCTCCGAAGGCAGCGCTTGCAGGCTCACCACCTGGTCCCGGAAGGGAGTGGTGGGAACCTTGGGCACGTATCCAGGCCGGGTCTTTGGATCACGTGAGAGTAGTCCGGCCCAAATTCCAGGCATGATTCGTCATACGAAAATGCCTGCAGGTCCCCTACCCTCTTGATAGAGGCCAATGCAGTCAGGAGTACCGTCTTTTAGAGACAGATTTTTAACTTCACTGACTGCAAAGGCTCAAAGGGATGTCTCTGCAGTGCGTTCAGCACCAGATTTAAACTCCTCGCGCCCCTTAGGAACCTGATTATTAGGTCATGCTGCCTCAAGGACTTACCTTCTACTAGCTTGTGATTGGCAGTGATTGTGGCCATGTACACCTTGAGGGTGGAGGGAGACAGCCTTCTCTCCAACCAATCTTGCAGAAAGGAAAGCACGGCCCTGACCAAACATCTTCGGGGGTCTTCTCGGTGAGAAGAGCACCCATCGACTTTCTTTCTTTTTTTTAGATGTATAAAAGTCCATCGAATGGACTTTTATACATCTAAAACCTTTTTTGTACGGATTTTTACGGTTTTTCTCCTAATTTCAAAGACTTTTACTCACCCCTGCTATCTCTTCTAACATCAGCTGTTTGCTGGAATTGCTGGGAGTTGCCGCATACACTCTGCTGTGGTATGGACCATCATCTCGCTGTGCCTGACAGTGTTCCAGATCTGTGTTTCTATAATGCATAGCGCTAGTCAAAACCTTCCAGCGGCCGTCATGAAGCTTAAATATTCCATCCCACAGCTGCTAAATTTCACCGACCGCACATTTCCGGCGTGCATCGCGGTCATTAAGGAACTTGGACTTCTGCGCAGACGGCGTTACATCCATAGAGGCTCTCGTCGCGGGCTAGTTTATCATCAGCCTGAAAACTCTGCATCAGCCATACCATCCATCTGGACCTCCGTCGCACATCTGCCGCGTCATCACAACAGTTTTGCTCTCCGTTTTGGTAACACGGGAAACACGGGAATCACCGCGAGATCTCACCAATCTAAACTGGATTGCACGGGAAACACCGCGAGATCTTTTAGCACAGTGCATGACAGAAAATGTGGAGTAGATTTTAGTGTTTTACGGCCAACAACGAGATTCACCACCCCATCAACGCTCAAAATAGAACTTTTTAATGCACAATCCCTCACAAATAAGTCATCTTTCATCCAAGACCACATCATTGATAAGAGATTAGACCTTATGTGCTTAATGGAAACATGGCATCAGCCTGCAGTTTACGCAGCACTTAATGATGCCTGTCCTCCTGGTTACAGCTATCTGGAGAAAGCCCGCTACACTGGTCATGGTGGTGGCTTAGCTGTAATTCATAGACAATCATTGGAGCTGTCTTTTCTCCCTCTGCCCACAGTGTCATCATTTGAATACCTTGCTTTTAAATGTAAACCCCCTTTTTCTTTGACAATACTGCTCATTTATCGGCCCCCAAAAACAAATTCAGTTTTTATCTCTGAGATGCATGACTTTCTCACAACACTCTGCTCTACTTCTGCCAACATTTTAATATTAGGAGATTTTAATATTCATGTAGATACCCCCTCCTGCCACCTGGCCGCTGAATTTATGCAATTATTGGACTGCCTCAATCTCCAACAGCATGTGGATGGACCCACTCATTCTAGGGGGCACACTCTGGACTTGGTCATTTCCAACTCTCCTCATATTAGAAACCTCTTGGTGTATGATCTGGGTGTGTCTGACCACCAGGCCATCTCATTGGAGCTGCCACGCCCCTCTTCCCTTACCAAAGATTCCCGTCAAATTTGCTTCAGGAACCTGAAAAAGATTAACCAAGACTCTTTAACTACAGACCTTCAGCAATTCTCCTCTGTTGATCTCTCCTCAGTCTCTGAGTCGGTTGACTTCTACAACAAGTCTCTGAGCAGCCTTCTAGATCTTCACGCACCTGTCATAACTAGAATGGTCACCTTCTCGCGCTCAGCACCCTGGTACACCAGCGAACTGCGGAAGATGAAGACGGTTGGGCGCGTACTTGAGAGGCGTCTCAAGCTCTCAGGACTCACTGTTCATAGGCAAGCCTATAGAGTTCATCAGAAGGCCTACGCAAGGTCTTTAAGAGATGCTCAGTCACAGTTCTACTCTAGCATCATCAACAATAACCCTGGAAACTCCAAGAAGCTTTTCTCCACTATAAATCACATCCTCAAACCGCAAACTCACTCTTTTTCAGAAGCCACAGAAGAGAGGTGCAATAAGTTCATGACCTTTTTTAGGAACAAAGTAGACAACATCCACTTGCTCCTATCTAGCACCTCCGCTCTGCCTGTCCCGTCTGTTGATCCACAGCCAGGGACCATCCAACATCTCTGCTGCTTCTCCATCATCACACAGCTCGAGGTTGAGGACATCATCAGAAAAATGAAACCATCCACCTGTGCACTGGATCCTTTTCCTACAGCCTTGGTAAAATCTAACCTCAGTGTCTTAAGTCCATTCATTACCAAGATTATTAATAATTCCCTCCAGGCTGGCCATGTTCCTTCATCTCTTAAAACTGCTATCATCAGACCACTTCTGAAAAAACCTACTTTAGACCCAGATGTTAATGACAACTACAGGCCCATCTCCAACCTCCCATACCTCTCTAAGGTGCTGGAAAAAGTTGTTGCTGCACAGCTTCAGGTCCATTTGGAGCATAACCATCTTTATGAGAAATTTCAGTCTGGTTTCCGCTCAGGCCACAGCACAGAAACAGCTTTGGTCAGGGTCACAAACGATCTTTTGATGGCGGCAGATGCTGGTTCCCCATCCCTTCTCATCCTCCTGGACTTAACTGCAGCTTTCGATACAGTTGACCATAACATCCTCCTTCACCGTTTACATTCCACCATTGGTCTCTCTGACTCGGTCCACAACTGGTTTTCTTCTTATCTCACTGGGAGAACTGAATATGTTGCGTTAGGAGAAGCTACATCCCTGTCACACAATGTCACCTGCGGTGTCCCTCAAGGCTCTGTGCTCGGACCCACCCTGTTCATACTCTACATGCTCCCCCTTGGCCGTCTCATCAACCAGCATGGGATTTCTTTTCACTGCTATGCTGATGACACTCAACTTTACTTTAGGACAAGTTCATCTCCCTCTGCTGACCTCACACCATCCACTTTGATCACTTGCCTGGATGAGATAAAGGCGTGGATGAAGCAAAACTTTCTGCAGCTAAACAGCTCCAAAACTGAAGCTATCCTAGTCGGCACTCCACTTCAGGTCCAGAAGTCCGTTATCACCAGCATTACTTTCTCTGATCAGGTCATTCCTCTTTCCACTTCAGTCACGAATCTGGGGGTCAGAATGGAATCACAGCTTACTTTTGAAGCGCACATCAAACACCTGTGTAAGACCTCCTTCTTCCACCTCAGAAACATTGCCAAACTTCGTCCCATTCTATCACTGGCTGATGCGGAGAAGCTTGTCCATGCCTTTATCTCCTCCAGGCTGGACTACTGCAATGCGCTCCTTATTGGCATCCCTAGCAAAAATCTCCAGAGGCTGCAGTGTATTCAGAACAGCGCTGCTAGGATCCTCATGAGGGTGCGCAAATACGACCATATCACCCCCATTCTAAAATAACTCCACTGGCTTCCTGTGTCGTTCAGGATCGAGTACAAGATCTCTCTCCTTACCCACCAGTGCATCCATGGTGATGCTCCCTCCTATCTCAAGGAACTCCTCACCACACAAACAGCCACTTGTAACCTCCGCTCTGTTTCGCTGTATCGCCTCAAAACTCCCACAGCCAATCTCCGTACTATGGGGGATCGGGCATTCTGCTCTGCAGCCCCCAGTCTGTGGAATGCTCTCCCTGACCACCTGCGGACTCCACAGACTATAGATACTTTTAAGCGTGGTCTTAAAACCCACCTTTTTAGCAGAGCTTTTAATTGACTTGCTACTTGTTTAATTTATTTTATTTTTCGGTTTTATTTATTTATTGTTGTTGATTGTTTTGTTTTTTTAAATTCTGTAGCACTTTGAGATTTTGTTTAATATAAAGTGCATTATAAATAAAATGTATTATTATTATTATTATTATCGACTAACAGGTTCCACTTCAACGCATAGAGGAGCCTCGCAGAGGGCGCTCTAGCGGAAGTGATGGTGTCTACCACAGCCTTTGGCAGACCACCTAGAACCTCCACGTCCCATTCAGGGACCAGACATGGAGTTTCCAGAGGTCCGGACGTGGGTGCCAGAGGGTGCCCCGTCTCTGAGTCAGGAGGTCCTTCCTCAGAGGAATGGGCCAAGGAGGTTCTGTCGCAAGGAGCACTAGTTCCGGGAACTACGTCCTGTTGGGCCAGTATAGCGCCACCAACAGGACCTGCTTCTCGTCCTCCCTGACCTTGCACAGTGTCTGTGCAAGAAGGCTCACTGGGGGAAACAAATATTTGTGTAGGCCCCAGGGCCAGCTGTGCGCTAGAGCTTCCGTGCCGAGGGTCCCCTTGGTCAGGGAATAAAACAACTTGCAATGGGCCCGTGTCCGGGGTGGCAAACAGGTCTACCTGTGCGGCCCCGAAACAACTTCAAATCAGCTGGACCACCTGGGAATGGAGTATCCACTCTCCCGGGAGCACTGGCTGTCATGAGAGCTCGTTGGCCGCATGATTGAGCAGGCTCGGAATGTGAGTGGCACGAAGTGACCTCAGATACTTCTGACTCAATAGCAGGAGGTGGCGGGCGAGTTGTGACATGCAATGGGAGCATAGACCACCTTGTTTGTTGATATACGCTATCGCCACAGAGCACTGTCCGTACGGACCAGAAAGTGGTTGCCTTGAATCGGTGTCTTAAAGCGGCCTAGGGCAAGATGAACTGCTAACAACTCCAGGCATTTGATGTGCCATTGCAGTTGGGGCCCTGTCCACAGACCCGACACTGCAAGCCCGTTGTACGTTATACCTGCTCTAGGGGCACCCCCGCCAGTAGAAATCCAGGGTCCAAACACGGGCTGAAGGTTTGGCGGCACCTCGGTGTAACTGAGACACAGAGGGACCTGCTGTGCCACGCCCACCTTGGGACTCGGTCGTGTGGCCAGCGTTGAAGTAGTCTCATATGGAGTAATCCGAGCAGTGTGACCGCAGCTAGGGATGCCATTTGCCCCAGGAGCCTCTGAAATTGTTTCACTGGGACCGCTGTCCTGCGTTTGAACGAATTCAAGCAGTTCAACACCGACTGGACGCACTCATCGGTGAGGCACGTTGTCAGGGCGACCAAATCCAGCTCCATCCCGAGAAAAGAGATCCTCTGCGTGGGGCAGAGTTTGCTCTTTTCCCAGATGACCCGAAGTCCCAACTGGCTGAGGTGCCTGAGCACCATGTCCCTGTGTTTGCACAACTGCTCTCGCGACTGGGCAAGAATCAGCCAGTAGTCGAGGTAGTTGAGGATGCGAACACCACGCTCGCTCATGAGAGCATTGGCCGCCTCCGTGACTTTCGTGAAGACAGGGAGAGCCCAGAGAGTAGGACCTTGTACTGATATGCTCGTCCATCGAACGCAAAGCATAGAAATGGTCTGTGTCGAGGGAGAATCGGGCCATGAAATTACACGTCCTTCAGGTCGATCGCTATAAACCAATCTTGGGGACGGATGCACCTGAAAATGCATTTCTGCGTTAGCATTCTGAATGGCAGCCTGTGAAGGGACTGGTTCAAGAATAGCAGATCCAAGATCTGCCGTAACCCGCCACTTTTCTTGGGTACAATGAAGTACAGGCTGTAAAAGTCGGTCTTCATATCGGCTGGAGGGACCGGCTCGATCACGTTCTTTGCCAGTAGGACTGCTATCTCCAAAGGTACCAAAGGTACCACAGACGTGCGGGGCAGTGCATCGGCATGCAGGGACCCGGCCCGCGGCAGGGTCTGCGTGCGCGTGGCAACATTTTCCTGCATTCGCTGGCGATTGGAGAGGTGCCTGACGGTGACAAGGCATGGGAGCATCGAACACCGCCAAGCACGCTCTCTTGGCACCCAGAGATTTTGGAAACTGCTCTTTTTGTGAAGTTTTGTGTACCATTGGCGCTGAGGCCAGTGGCGGGACAGATGTTAGACACAGAAATATTCCCCCCAGCCCTCCTCCGGGGGGAGGAAGTGGTGCTGCTGCCACTTCCTGTAGAGCAGACTCCGCCATCTCTGGGTGGCCCGTCTCATGGTCTCTTATGACGGCGCTTGCCACCTGGCTTGGCAGCGGCCTGAGCGGGCTGGACGTCCTTCCCATGGCCAGCTCCACGCCTACGCCCGGGTGGTGGCTGCTGCTGGGCTGGGGAGGGAGCAGGGGCTGCGGCGGGTGGGTGTTCTCGGCGACAAGCAGGCGGGGGTGCTGCCGCCGGCGGCGGGGTGGAGGCAGCAGTGGACTGCCGGGAGAGGATGTGCTGGATAGACTCCATCTGCTTCTGGGTGGCTGAGAACTGTTGGGCAAAGCTCTCGAACTCGTCGCAGAACTGCCGAAATAGAGTCCAGGAACCAGGTCTTATCGGTCTCCCTCATATCGGCCAGGTTGAGCAAGAGATGCCGCTCCTGGACCACCAAGGTGGACATCGCCTGGCCAATAGCACAGGCGGTGGTTTTCGTTGCCCGAAAGTCAAGGTCCGGAGCCGTCCGGAGCTCCCGGAGGAGCTCTGGGCCAGGACTACCTTCGTGCATGTCCATGAGTGCCTGTGCCTGGTGCAACTGAAGCAACGCCATGGCATGCAGGGCGGACACAGCCTGGCCACAGGACCTGTAGACCTTTGCGGTCAGACCGGAAGAGAACTTACAGGTCCTGGACGGGAGCTTCGGGTCCCCCACCAAGTTGGAAGTGGTCACCGGACACAGTTGCATCGCGATGGCCCGCTCCACTGGCAGGAGACCCTCATACCCCCTGGCTTGCCTGCCGTGAAGGGTAGTGAGGAGGGAGGAGCCACCAGGTCGCCCTCGGGTGCTAAATGTTGCTTTCCACGACCTAGTCAGCTCCTCATGCACCTCCGGGAAGAAAGGGACCAGGCCGGGATGCTGAGAACCAGCGCAGGCCGCCCCGAGAAACCAATCGTCCAACCTAGAAGGTTTGGGACGTGGTGGAGGGTTCCACTCTAGCCCGACCTATTTGGCGGCCTGGGAAAGTATAGCCGTCCGACTCAACCGTTGCCACTCTCCCAGAAGGAGGCAGTAAAGCCGAATCTTAATCCCCCGAGGACCGAAACTCCCCCTCCGATGCAGCGATCTGCTCGTCCGCGGGTGCCCCAAAGGATACCATCGGACGCCCATGAGAGGGGCCGACGGAATCCTCCGGAAGCACCACCGGTTGCAGCGCTTGTGAGGGATTAGGGTCCCGCGGAGGATCGTTCGACGGGTTTTCCCTAACCGTAATCCTCAGATCACCCCAGCCATCCATTGAAGTAGGCCTATTCTGCTGGGCAGGAATAGACCTAAATCGAGCCATGGGTAGGGGGACTCCACCCTCCCGAAGGTAGGTGAGTCTCGACTTAAGCGCAGAGATAGTCATGTTCCCGCAGTGGCAACACGAACCATCTACAAACGCAGCCTCAGCGTGCTCCAAGCCCAGGCACGTGATACAGCATTTGTGACCGTCAGCGAGCGACAGGGAACGACTGCATCCAGAAACGCACGGGTGGAAAGACATCTTGAAAAAGACGGCACGTCACCCGTGTAGCTCTTTTTGTGAGGAAATCTGGTCTTTTAGTGCTGAAACACCCAGGGATAGACCGCGGCATAATCACAGGTTTGTAGTGCAGCCTGTCTCTGCTCTCACCAGAAAGGAACACGCCCACCGAACTAACTGTGTGTCGTGTGTGTGTGTGTAGTGCAATTTGCTCAGTTTCTCAGTTTTGCTGTTAAAACAGCAGCTCTGACAGCGCGGTCACGCTGTCTTGTGCCGTCTGGCCAACACGAGCGATTTCCCCCGGCACACGCTTTCTCTCTCTCTCTTCGGTGTAGGAAGGCAGTCAGATGCTTCATCAACCCCTTTCGGCTCCAAAGTGAATGACAACAGTGCGTGGCGATCACTTCCGCTTTATACCCGCGAAGCTGATAGGGGCTCCCAGAAGTGATCCCCAACGTCGAAGTGACTGACTGAAAGGGAACTACTGTAGTTGTAGCTAATTTTAATATATAAATTCAGATAAATCATTGAACATTTATATGACCTGCCAGTGACTTGCTTGACCCAAGCTATGACTTGACTTGACTTGCTTGACATAAATCAGTGACTTGACTTGATTGTCACAACAAATGACTTGGACTTGCTTGCGACTTGAAGGTTAAGACTTGAGACTTGCACGTGTGTGACTTACTCCCACCTCTGGTGAGTAGTGAGTATTATGCTATGAATGTTATTCCATACCCTGCAAATTAAAAATGTATCTTACTTTTATGGATGATTCTCAGTAAGAACAAAAAGACATGACATACATACGGTCTAAATCCTGACCGGAAATCCTCACATATACCATTTCTTTCTAAAAAGGAACATAATTGTGAAGACACTGCCTTTTCTAGTATTTTTGATAGAAACGGTAAATTCGAGATTGGCCTGTAATTTACTAATTCTTTAGGATCATGTTGTGTTTTTTTAATAAGTGGTTTAATTATAGCCAACTTAAAAGTTTTCGATACCTATCCTAATGTCAAGGATGAATTAATAATATTGAGCAGAGGATCTATGACCTCTGGAAGCATCTTTTTTAATAGCCTAGTCGGTATAGGGTCAAACATACATGTTGTTGATTTTTATGATTTAACAAGTTTAGCCAATTCTTCTCCTCCTATAGCAATGAATGAGTTTAATTTTTCCTCAGTGACACTATGCTGGGACAATGCTCTGTCTGAAGTGATACTGTAGTAGACGGCTGCATGGTTTTAATTTTATTCCTAATATTATCAATCTTACTAGTAAAGAAGTTCATAAAGTCATTACTGCTGTGCTGTTTACAAACGTCAGAAGTTGAAGCTTTATTTTTTGTTAATTTAGCCACTGTATCGAATAAATACTTAGGGTTGTGTTTGTTTTCTTCTAAAAGAGTTGAGAAATAAACAGATCCAGCAGTTTTTATGGCCTTTCTGTATCCAATCATGCTCTCTTTTCACAAATTGCAAAAAACCTCCAGTTTTGTTTTCTTCCAGCTGCGCACCAGCGGGATTTTTTTCTTTAAACTTCTTTAAGTGCCAGGGAGCAACTACGTCTAATGTGCTAGTAAAGAGAGAGTCAATATACATAGCTGCATGTATGGGCTGATTGTGTGTGTGTGTGTGTGTGTGTAGAAATTGTATATTATTTGAATTGTGGTTGATCTGACCTGTGCATTATTGTGCGCAATAATTACGATTTGTATTATACTAATGAGTTATGAGTGTAATGTAACGAGTGGATTGTGTGATATTTTGAATTGTGCAATGTGAGTAGTGTGCAATGTGAAGTGTGTGCAATAATGTGGAGCGTGCAGTTTGAGGATGTGCAATGTTTGATGGTGCAGTGGCCCTGTGACACGAGCCCCCGCGACAATGGATGGAAATTAGCCATTGGCTACAATCCGGTGTGTTTACATTCATGTATAATTATGTCTGTTCATTAACACACACTGTCCCTATTAAATAAATAAAACAAAAACTCAGTCAACATGTGCTCTCATTGTCGGGACAAACATTTTTTTGGCAGTCGCCAAATCATTTTCAATGCAGGAGACACGCGCCAAAGCCTCGGCACATAACGTAACTATTTTGTACCATAGAAACTGTAGATAAACAATACAGACAATTCCACATTCTGTTTTAATCAAATTTTACACTCCCTCACCAGAACTCTACAACAAAACTACTAACGTTATATACTGTATAAAATAAATGGCCGCACAAACCCCCACACTTGTATTTAAAGGGGTGGTAAAACACATTCTTTCGAAGGCCTAATTGTGTTTGTTGGGTTCCCTGTAACATGTTCATGCTTCGTTTTATACAATTGCATTATTTTTCATATATTTTACCTTTATTCTACACTGCTCTGTCCCTCCTTATAAAAACAGTCTGATAGTTTCTGGGTTCTATGAATCCGGTCCCTCAAAAATACGCAATGGGCTTAGATTGGTTAGCTGGCTCAGCTGTTTTCTGATTCACTAACCGCCAGTGCAAAGGTTTTTAGATCGGTAAGTTACCACAAGCTGTGGGCAGGGCGCTGCAATTACATGTTTTCAATACTGAGAGGGAGTCGGAGCCTGCTGAATTTACAACACAAGATTATCCACTTCACCTGATATGTAATGTGACATTACATGAGGGAACAGGGTCGAACATAGTTTTTATTAGTTGATCGGTAAATTTATCATGGGCTGTGGGTGTCCGTGCTGCCATTATATGTTTAAACACTTACGGAGCATGCTGGATTTATAACACAAGATCATCCACTTCTTCTGATATAGGGTGAATTCAAGGTTATTGGGACAGTTTTTGGCATTGAGATTTCACCTTGTGACATTACGTGAGGGAACAGGGTAGAAATTGATTGTGTTAGTTAATTGGTAAACGGGCTGTGTCTGGCTGCCATCCGGCCGCCATTATATGTTTAAACACTGACAGAGCCTGCTGGATTTACAACCTAATATTATCCACTTCACCTGATATGTGAATTTTTTTATGTAATTTGAAGTGTATGAAACCTAAATTAAACATTAAAAGACACTGAGCTTATTCATCTCTCACTCGCTCAGTCTCTGGTTCAACGCCAGTCAATGTGCTAAAACTAGATTTACATGTATGAATTTGGCAGTTGATCACTTAAGTTCTAATCATATCTAATCGTATGTGATCATACGCTGCAGGGACCAACCTAGAATGTGATCGTACGTGTCAAAGGGTTAACAAACTGGTTTGCAGAGACAAACAGCGTTCTCATTTTGCTACAACCTACAATTTACAATTCAAACTATTACAGGAAAACACATTGTCAGAAAATAAATCATAGGTTATGTCCCATAAACAGCTCTTGTTTTTAATGTTGGAACTGCTCCATCTTTCAGGACAAGCCATTGTGCGAATCCTGCATTGAACTCGCGATGATTGTGAGATTTCCTCCGTGCAAATGTGCAGCGAGATTTACATTTTAACCACTGACCCCTAACATCCCTGTTCCTAGAAAGGCTGAACAAAGTGGACCTACAATCCAGATGAAAATAACGTTTTGTTGGCATTGCAACATGGCCTCGCCCCCCCTTATTTAATATTCTCAGAGGAGTTTATGTAAATATTGTAGCTGCTGATGTCAGCAAGTCTGGAGGAAAAGGCTGTAGTTCTCTAATGACCGTTTGCTGTAGTCCTTAGAAATTTATTTCTTTTCAAGCAAATATCTCCATTTACTTTAAATATTGAACGTGGTAACTTTGCAGATGTTATTTATGCTCAAACAGCAACATTACACACCAGCTAAAGTTAGAAAAGTGAAATTGTGTTTGACCACCCCTTTAACAGGTAGCTAAAGACAACAGCAGTACGTTTCCAATCTGGCCATTCAAGCTTATTAAAAATAATAATATAATACTTACAGCCATGGGGATTGATACACTTCATCCTCTCAGGCCATATCCTTTAGACACCGTATCGTGGTAACAATGTCCATGTTTTCCAAAAAATTATCTGGTGCAAATGCTTTGAGTAAACTTGCAATTTCTTGTTTGAATCTAAGTTACCGGTGTTTTGATATCTATGGCTTAGAGCATCACACAACTGATTATTTTGTTCCTTGTTTTTTTTTGTATTCTGTGAAACATGTTGGTAGAATACACAATCGACTTACTATCACAGCCCTTTATGACACAGATCAACGGCTATTACACAGGTAACTCCACTAAATTCCATCTGCAACTCTGCATTCTCTGCAACTACACAAACTTAGTGCCGGTCGCATTAAAAGTTACCTATCTGAGGACTACTTTCAGGCGCTGCGTAATATCATTGCAAAGGTTAATCAATCAAAAATCAATCAATCAATCAATCAATTGTATGTATATAGTGCTTTTACAATGACGATTGTTCCCGTTCAAGGAACTCGAGCTGCGTATGGGAACGCCTCTGCGTGATTGCGTCGTGAAGCACGTATGTAATCAGTCCAATGGAGAGACGGAACGTCATAGGCGGGTGACGTCATCCACCCGGAAACTATAAAGCCTGCCGGCAAACACACGCCCCCAGCTTCTGTTGCCTTCAACAAGGGCTCTATGTTTCATTGTCCAAACTGTCTCTGTGTTGTGTCTGAGTTCACACTTTGTTGTTTTTTCACAAAATACACACATTACTGACAGTGAGAGATTGTGGAGAACGAACAGTCGTTCAGAAGGTGTGTTCCTCCCTGCTCGCGCTTCCTTATGAGAGGGGATACACACCCGATGTGCGTTGTTTGTTTGGGTGGACAGCACGTGCAGTCGGCACTCGAGGGTGCCGGCTGCGAGCATTGTGAGGCTCTGCCTTCCCGCGTGCTGCGTTCCCGCCGGGCGCTCTTTGAGGAGGGCGTACCGGCTCGCATTCCCCGCGGCATGGGCTCCGCTGCTGCTGAGGCACAGCGGCAGCTCAGATCGCGGGGTTCGCATATGGATCTGACGGAGGGGTGTGAGACGGGTCAGCCCTTTCTCAGCCTTCACCTGTCAGATCCAGTGCCGCTTCTCTGGGTTTGGGAGCCCGCACTGCGGTTTCTTCCGCCCGGGGAGCGGCCATGATGCTGCAGCTGTCTTCTTCCGAGGAGGTGGATGTCTGCAGCGTCAAGGCAGGAGTTGAGGACTCGCCACTTCAATCCCCTGCCAATGAGGAGCATCATGAGCGAGTCTGCGTAGATCAGGCTTGACGAGTGCGCTCTCCCCGCGCGCTCTGCTCAGCCTCAGACTTCGGTCTATAGTAACACATGCATCGGTGTACATGTGATACTGTTTGGGCAGTCAGTTCCTGAGAGTGCTGGCTGTGTTCATTGAGAAGTATCTCGACGCGTATAGAGAAAATGCGTATGTTTTTCAGGGATTTCATCCTCGCGTCTGTGGTCTTTCATCTCGAGGGATGAAAGCCAAATATGTTGTAGACGGATCGTATCTCGCGTTTGCTGAGGCAGCCTGTAGATGACGATTCCGTATTTATAAATATATAAAAACAGTATCGTCTGATGATTATGGCTGATTTAATTCTGAGGAATTAAAATTAATATAATCTGACTTTGAGGAGTCAGATATGTTCTTTCAGTCTATCATTCGGACCATGTTCATTGATGGGTGATTATGGCTTTAATTCTGAGGAATTAAAGGGTTTATCTGACATTGAGAAGCTAGATATTATCAGCCTCACACCTTCAGCCTAAATCTGCCAGTGGGTCCTGCAGTTTTTAAGAATGGTACACCATTCAGTTTTGATGTCGTCCACCCAGTTTCTACGGGGTTCTGCCCACGGTGGTGGGCCCCGAGCAGGCTCTGGTTATGTCTCAAGAAGCACAGGCTCTGCTGCAGGGTTCCCCCGCCCGGCAGGGAGTCAGGTTTTACGGCCGGTGCTTCATCGTGCCAAAGAAGGATGGAGGGTTGCGCCCATCTTAGATCTTTGCGTTCTGAACAGCTGTGTAGTAAGCTCAAGTTCAGGATGCCTTTACGCAAACAGATTGTGTTTCAGATCAGGTCTGAGGACTGGTCTGTCACGATAGATTACAAAGATGCATATTTTCATATCGACATCCTTCCACAGCACAGGAAATACCCGTGGTTCGCTTCAGGGGAGAAGCTTACCAATATCGGGTGATTCCCTTTGGTCTAGCACTTCACCCCGCACATTCACCAGAGTGTGGACACGCATTAAATCGATGACTGGCTGCTTCTAGCACAGTTAGCTCGTCTCGTGGTTCAACATCGAGATGTTGTTCTCGCGCACACAAGGGAGTTGGGCTGAGGCTCAACTCCAAGAAGAGCATTCTTTCTCTAATGCAGAGAATAACGTATCTAGGTCGGTCTCTATGCAGGGCCCGGTTTTCAGAGCTTTGCATAGGGTCGACCGGCTCCCCTCCGGGGGCAGACGGTGTTACCTCAGTACACGGTACCCGTCTGTCCTCGGCACCCTCACAGGGTCAATCCACCAATCCTGCCCGAGCCCCGGGGCGTGGAGAGCCCTCGCAGGTCATCCGAGGAGGGAGGTGGCACTGTCGAGTCAGTTGTTCCCTGCCAGTCAGCCATTTCAGGGCACTGCACTCATGGTGCAGGGTACATCAGAGGGACCCTTGCTTTCTAGGCCAAGGCCCATTACTGGGGACACCATGCCAGCGGGTATCTCTGAGCATGGATGCCTCCCTTACGGGCTGGGAGGGGCGACCATGAGTGGTCACTCTGTCCAGGGCCTATGGCAGGAACCAAGGTTATTATAGTTTTGCTTTTTTAAAGTAGTTTTTATTTTATTATCGTTTTCAATTTTGCTACAAATTTCAGTTTAGTTTTAGTTAGTTTTACAAATGGTTTTGCTAGTTTTAGTTTAGTTTTTATTTTGCAAATACATTTCTATTTAGTTTTTATTTATTTAGTTTCAGTTTTAGTTTTAGTAATTATAGTTTAGCAGAGTTACCATAATGAAGCGTAGAGACCAAATCAAGGTTTTTAATTTCAGCAAAGTTTAATTAACAGATTAGAGTTTTACCTAATCGGTAACACTTTACTTGAAGGGGTGTGCATAAGACTGACATGACACCTTCATAATCATGACATGACACGTGTCATGAATATGAAGGAGTTTTATGCATGTTTATGACAACTGTCATTAAGTGTCATTCGCTTAATTATGTCATTTTTTTATGCAATGATGACATTTCGGAGTTGTCTTTGTTATGACAACTTGACATAAACCAATACATCATAACCTGTCAGTGTCTTTGTCATGACAACTTGACATTACCAAGACAACATAACCTGTCATAAACATAACATAACAGATTATCAAATTTAAGAAACTTACTTAGCTTATAGGGTTAACCTTAAACTGTTATGTGGTTGGTTTTGATGTTGACTGAGGCCATTATAATGTCATACATTTTTTTCAGTGGCAAAAGTTTAATTTGTCAGTAAAATGTAATTAGGTGTTAATACGCTGTCAAATTATTTTTTAATAACAGCATCATTAATATTTTTCAGTTCACAATGTTTTATTTTATTTTTTAAGTTTCCTCCACCAGCTTCAACAGAAGGTTAGATAATAGACAATTTCAAATGTCTTAAAAATATGAAAAGGAGTTCGAGAAATAAAATCAATCATTTAATTTTTAAGACCTGCCCTCTTACAGAACTGACTCTTAAAAACACAAGGCATGAATTTATACACAGGTGACCAGCACCAATTAACGCAAAAAGGGGAAAACATGTACACAAATAATGGCCATTACACAAAATAAACATATATATATCAACATCATATACACACATAAACAAACACAGAAAAATAACACTTTGTCAAATGACTTCACTTTATAAATTATCTTCCGATGTATAAAAATAAGAGAAATAGTCTTTAGAGCCCCACCCCGGGCTGAACAAGGAATGTTTGCGGCTAGAGTCTAGGCCGGAACATTATATATAGGGCCAACGTTTCCGCCCGAACCCCTTTTGACGGTGCACCAGCACACGGGACTCCACCATAACAAACGGAATGGTGAGAATAAACTCAAACTATTCATTAAAGAGTGAGCGAAAGTTTAAATAAAGTATATTAAACCCAAAATAACGTTGTTGTGAATTGTTTTTACTTACTGCAAACTAAATTGACATTAAACACCTAAACAAACTAACCTGACTGAGGCTCTGTCAACAACTGTTACAGCGTACACATTACCAGTGGTGCCACCATAGACATCATAGGTTTATATGTCTATGCCACGCTATCATTTTGAGTTATATTAATAGTTTTTAATGACTCTGTACGATTTCCTCTATGATGCCATATTTCAGGTCAAGCTAAATATTCATGACACTGTTATAAAATAATTTGACAGAGTATTGACATTTAATGACATGTTAATGACAAATTCAACTTGTACCACTGTAGTTTAGGTCAAGAAATATATTCATGACAATGTTATGAAATAATTTGACACAGTATTGACACTTAATGACATGTTAATGACAAATTCAACTTTTACCACTGTAGTTTAGGTCAAGAAATATATTCATGACAATGTTATAAAATATTTTGACAGAGTATTGACACTTAATGACATGTAAATGACAAATTAAATTTATAAAAAAATCATGACATTATAATAGCCTAATGACAGCCAACGTCAAAACCAACCACATGACAGTTTATTAATAATAATAATAATAATAATAGATTTTATTTATAACACACTTTTCATTCCGAAGAATCTCAAAGTGCAACAAAGGGAAAAAATAATACATGAATAACAAGTAAAAATTACATCTCAACATCATGCCGGACGTTGATGACGCTAGCATGGAGCAAACTTCAGCCACCATGCAGTTCAAGCCCGAGGGAGACCACCAGTGAGCAGCCGACACCCAGAAGAGAGGGCAGCCGCAGCGAGTAACATCAAATGTCCTTCAAACCAAAACCAACCACAAATTCAAACAGAAACAGAAGAGAAGCGGTGAAAAAACAACGTCCTCTCAGTGGCCGCCACCAATCAGCAACAGTCCCAATAGTAGCTCTGTTAGACTAGTCACAAACATAAGAAAATAAAATAACATCTAAATTTAATAGTAAAGTTAACATGATTTGTGGGTGGAGAAGCGGCGAACAGACAACGCCAGCATCCTCTCCCCCACGTTGCATAGCAACTAATGTAATGTAAACCCAAAAAGCTAAGTAGTTTCTTAAATTTAATAATTAATCTGCTATGTCATTTCATGTCTGTTTATGACAGGTTATGTTGTCTTGGTAATGTCAAGTTGTCATGACAAAGACACTGACAGGTTATGATGTATTGGTTTATGTCAAGTTGTCATAACAAAGACAACTCAGAAATGTCATCATTGCATTAAAAATGACATAATTAAGCGAATGACACTTAATGAAAGTTGTCATAAACATGCATAAAAACTCCTTCATATTCATGACACGTGTCATGTCATGATTATGAAGGTGTCATGTCAGTCTTATGCACACCCCTTCAAGTAAAGTGTTACCGTTTAATCTTACTAAACATCCTTAAGTGAAATAACTTGATAAACGAGCATTATTGTTTAAACCCAGGAAGGTCTTACAAAACATGCATAAAGTTGGGTCTTCACCTTTGAGCAAAAAAGCTTGAGTCAAACTATGACCTATACAAACAACGATCTGGAGATTAAAAATGAAAGAAATTATATTTTGATATTAAAAAATTATATTTGATATTTTTGACATAGGCTAATACTCAGAGGATCTATCTTAAAGAACAAAATAGATGCAACATAAAATATAAAAGTAAAAATTATAAATTCCAGACAAACTCACTCATAACAGATGAAATATTGTTAAACAATTAAATGCTTATTTTAATTTCTTCAGTAGTACAATGTAGGCTAGCAGTGTCTACACACTGTTTTGCTCTCTCTCTCTCTCTCTGTGTGTGTGTGTGTGTGTGTGTGTGTGTGTGTGTGTGTGTGTGTGTGTGTGTGTGTGTGTGTGTGTGTGTGTGTGTGTGTGTGTGTGTGTTTTTCTAGCCTGGTGAGGACTTCAAACTGAATGCACACAGACTCATGGGGACTCGTGTCACCTTGGGGACCTAAATTGAGGTCCTCATGGGTACAAAAGCTTATAAATCATACATAATGAGTTCTTTTGAAAATGTAAAAATGTAGAAAGTTTCCTGTGATGGGTAGGTTTAGGGGCAGGGGCAGTGGCAGTGTAGGGGGATAGAATATATGGTTTGTATGGTATAAAAACCATTACGTCTATATGGCAAGTCCCCACAACGATAGCGCACCAGACATGTGTGTGCGTGTGTGTGTGTGTGTGTGTGTTTGTTGTGCTATAATTGTAAAGGGGACCAATGTCCCCACTTAACTAGTAAAATATTATGATAACTGACTAGTAAGGACATTTGACTGGTCCTCACTAGTTAAAAAGGCTTATAAATCGGCCAAAACATGTTTTTATTTAAATCTATTGTTTTGCACGTTCTTTTGATGGGTAGGTTTAGGGATAGGAATTGGGTTAGGTGATATAAAATATCATTAACCTGATATAAAATCAATGAAAGTCTGTGCAATGTCCTCACTTATATAGGGAAACAAACCTGTTTGTGTGTGTGTGTGTGTGTCCTGGTATTCCCTACTTTGTGGGGAAATGTCTCCACACAGACAATAATATTATTAGTAGGGCCGGGACTCGATTAAAAAAATTAATCTAATTAATTAGAGGCTTTGTAATTAATTAATCGAAATTAATCGCATTTTAATCGCATATAAATATTTGACCTGAGAACAATGAGAAGTAATTTTTCACATGTATTTTTAGTATACCATTGAATAATGACTGAAAACATAAGCTTAATCAACAAAATATTGTTTATTTATTTCAGTCCAGCAGACCAGTGCAATGTTTGCCATTAAGTTAACCAAAAGCATATTTGTGATATTTGAGGCTCGATGTGCTGCGGTGATACGCTAACTCCTTGTTGTATAGCTTGCACACTACCATGCTCTTGACGACGCTTCCATTCTTTCGTTTTTTAAAACAAAATTTCCCATCCACGCGGGGCCAAGCAAAGCAGTCTCATCAGGTTCTTCGTTCATGTTCACGCATGCCCTGCGTCTCAATCAGCTTCATAGTTCCCTAGTCAGGGCACTGATCAAGACATAAGTCAATGGGCTGACTCCCTGATCAGTGCCCTGACTACTGAACTAGGGAGCGGATTGAGACGCACTGTCGCGCTAGTTGGTGTTCCAGTATAATCGGTCCGTCGAAACTGATTCATTGAAAAACGTTCCGCGGTGCAAAAATAAATGCGGTTAAATTTTTTTGCGTAATTAATTAACGCGTTAAAGTCACGTAATTAATTAATCTCAATTAACGCGTTAAAGTCCCGGCCCTAATTATTAGTAGTAAATTATTATGATAACACCTTTGAGCCTGTCAATATTATGCAAACATGAAATGAAATCTCAAACGCACAGTAGGCTAGTAACGTTATTTGCTAATATAGTTGCTGACTTTTGCGCCTGGTTCTCTCGTCACGTAAGAAACGGCATTCTAAAACAGTGAGCTTAAAAGAAGTTCAACGTGCATCTCATTACCTTGTGTTATTTCCCATTTCACTGCCACGGACGCATTGATTCTTTGTGAACTGCCGTTTAAGACTAGCGATGTGTTGACTGTCTGCACCATGGTCTGCACGCGTCCGTCACAGGACAGCGGTTAATCTCCTCCTCAGATCACTTCACGCGCAGTAGCGCAATATACAGACACTCCCTCAACCGCCACAGTCAGATTTTCCACCACATTAAATAGGGCTTATTAATAACGAAAACGAATATTTATTTTTGCCAATTATTATTTCATTTCAGTTAGTTTTTTAGTAAGAGTAGTTAGTTTCGTTTCGTTTTAGTTTTTTATTTATTCAGATTTTTAAATTTTATTTCAGTTTACGAAAATGTTTTTTGACCAATAGTTTTAGTCTTAGTTTCAGTTTTCGTTTACGAAAATAACCTTGGCAGGAACACCATCATTCGTGGCATAATTGTCTTAGAATGCTGGCAGTATTTCAGGTGCTGAAACACTTCCTGCTGTATCTCAGGGGCCATCATGTGCTCGTTCACACAAACAGCACATCGGTAGTCTCCTATATCAACCATCAGGGAGGTCCGAAGTCACGCCAGTTATACAAGCTGGCGCGCATTTTTCCCCTCTGGTCCCATTGGAACTGCTCTCAGAGAGGGCTATTTACTTTCCTGGGCGCTTGAATGTGGAAGCAGACATCCTGTCGAGGCAGGGGGCCGAGGCCTGGGGAGTGGAGACTCCACACCGAGGTGGTGGAGCTCCTTTGGGAGAGATTTGGCTGGGCTGAAGTGACCTGCTTGCCACTCACAAGAATATGCATTGTCGTCTGTGGTTCTCCCTAGTGTCTCCAGTTCCTCTCGGACCGGATGCTATGGTACATGAGTGGCCGAGGCTGCCTCTGTATATCTTTCCCCTGATTGCTCTGCTTCCGGGAGCTCTAGAGAGAGTGCGTCGGGACGGGGCCCGTCTTCTGTTAGTAGCCCCGTTCTGGCCAGGCCGAGTATGGTTCTCGGACAATGTGTCTCTTCTCGACGGCTCTCCCCTGGAGATTCCGATCAGGAGGGACATTCTCTCTCGCCAGGAGTTGTGGAAACCATGGGCTTGGCCTCTGAGGGGGCCCAGCTCATAAATTCTGGTCTCTCAACCGAGGTTGTTGTGACCATTCTACACTCTAGAGCTCCTTCCACGAGGAAACTGCACACACTGAAGTGGAGGCTTTTCACCTTATGGTGCAGATATCGCCTGTGGGATCCAGTTAACTGTCCTGCGAGCGTGGTGCTGGAGTTCCTGCAGGGGAGATTCTCCGCTGGGCTAGCTCCCCCCACATTAAAGGTGTACGTGGCGGCCTCAGGTGCTTACCACACTCCTTTGGGTGGAGTTTCTTGGGGCGGCCCCCTCTGGTTACTTGTTTCCTTCCTGGTGCTTGGAGGCTGAGGCCTGCATTTCGCACCAGGGTGCCGACCTGGTATCTCTTGATCCTTCAAGGTCTTTCCGAGGCTCCCTTTGAGCCGCTCAAGGAAGTTTCCGAGAAGTTTGTTGTTCTAAACACGCTTTTCTCCCTAGGAGTATAGGAGATTTACAAGCTCTCTCGGTGGCACCCTCGTGTCTGGAATTTGCGCCCGGTATGGTCAAGGCCTTCTTGTACCCTAGCAGGGCCGGCCCTAGCCAATTTGCTGCCCTTGGCAAGATTTTACCTGGTGCCCCTGGCATCACAGACAATTCCACCACTGATCATTGTTGTTCATACTCTCACACAGAAGCTGCATAGCTTTGTCCTGATTTTCTTTTTTCTTTATTTTGGAAAAAACACACACATACACAAAACAAATTATAACTGCAATATAAATAAGATTATTGCATAAAAACTATATTACTGAAACCTTGCTTGGCTTGCCTTTCTTACAGCATGTAAGTAACGTTCCACAAAATATAAATAAGAGCATTCCACACAAAATAACAAAAATAACTACAAACAAGTAAGTGCAAACAAGTAAGTGCAAAATGCTAAATGTAGCAAATGTTATCTACAGCCCAACTCACCTTGCTTTTTTTGCAGCAAAGTCATCTATGATATCATCGTAAGACAGCTGTTGTGAGACCACATGATTTATGCTAATGACTGCAAGTCCGCTGAGACGTTCTTGAGCCATTGTAGATCTGAGGTAGTTTTTAATCAGTTTGAGCTTAGAGAAGCTCCTATCAGCAGCAGCAACTGTCACAGGTAGAGTGGCAGAAATTCTCAGAGCAACCCACATATTGGGGTAAATTTCTGTCAGCTTCTTCTTGTGCAGGAAAGCCAGGAGCTCAATGTTTGTCATGTTTTTTGATGGCAGATGTGGAAAATTCTGCATTTCCAAATCAAGTTCCCTGCCATCAATATCTGGCTGTCCTTCATGGCTTAAAGCTGTACTCAGGGTTTGACAGTGCTCTAACAACTCTTCTTTGGACATGTTGGGAAAGTTGAGGAGCACTCCAAATTTGTCATTCACCTCCCCCAGGGTCTGAAATCTCTCATCTAGTGAAGAGAGGGCTGTATCCACAACTACATCAAAAAATGTTGTTTCCATTTTTTGAAGTGCATCACCAATAGGCTCATCTGGAGCCTCCTAACCAAAGTGCCTTTTTGTTGTTCTCAACCGCTTTTGTTTGAGTACAGCTTCCACGTTCATCTCCTCACACATTTCCTTTGCAGTTGTCTGTGCACTAGAAAATCCAGTACTTCTGTAGCTGTCAAGGGAACCTCTGGTTTTCTTCAGCAAGTCAACAGCCACATCTATCTGCATGGAGGGTGATTGCATCTGTTAACTCACATGCTGGATCTTGTTGAGGATATCATACCATATGACTGTAAAAATAGAAAAGCGATAGGATCCAATTTCCTCAGTCAAAGACTGAGCTTCAACTTTCACTACAGGGTCTGCAGTAGTTTCCCTCACCTCCAGAAGAGCCTCTCTGACTTGCCCAGCCTGGTACCTTACTGCCTGTATGCTGTCTATCCTGCTTTCCCACCTGGTCTCTGACCATGATTTCAGGGTGGTTTCGACATGTTTTAGGAGGATGTCCCATCTGTGGGTGGAGGCTGAGAAGAGTTAATATCTTTGTAGCTAAATATCCAAAGTAGCCAATGGCATCTGGTGAGCTCTTAGCAGCATCAGCCACCACCAAATTTAAGGTGTGGGCACCACATGGGACAAAAAAGGCTCTTAAGTTCAGTTGAAGTAGCCTAGCCTGAACACCTTTATTCTTTCCCTTCATGTTGGCACCGTTATCATAGGATTGTCCTCTACAGTCCTCAAAGGGGATGTTCAGCTCCTCCAGTCTTTCAAGGATGAGAGAAGACAAACTTTCCCCTGTTGACTCCTCTGCCACAAGAAAGCCCATGAAATGTGCTTTAATTAGTGGTGATTCTTCCAGTGAAACAATCCTGACAATGACAGAGAGCTGTTCTTTATGACTCAGATCAGGGGTGCAATCCAAAATGATGGAGAAATACTTAGAGGTCTTTATCTCTTCAACCATTTTTTCCAGTATTTTTGTGCTGAGTCTATGAGTTCATTTTGGATTATTTTACCCAGGTAATGTGTGTGACTTACAGTTCCACTTTCCACCCTAGCAACATGCTGCTTCATTATTGGATCAAATTTAGCCATAAGCTCCAACTCTTTGAGAAAATTGCCATTGTCTGGTTTGTTTAATGTGTCTGTAGATCCCCTTAAAGCCATATTTCTTTCAGCTAATGACTGAATTATTGCTACCAGTCTGGTAAGCACCTCACGCCACCTGTGTCTCTCAGCCTCAGCGAGTGACATCTCTTTCTTATCTATGGTCATCCCTTTTGCAAGACAAACTTCTAATTCTTTCCATGTTCCCATGTTTGTATTGTGCTCCTGGCTATCCTCATGGGCCTTGAGCAAGTGGCTTGCATTTTTCCAGTCCCTTAGTCCGTCTCTGTAACAAACTGCTCTGAGACAGAAGGTTGGAGATTCAAACGCAGTATTTATTGAAGGGTAAACACAACAGAAGGAACAGGCAAAAGGGTAATCCACAGAGAAGGCAAGAAATCAAAGACCAAGATACATGAAAACAAGGAAACGCTCAGAAATGCAGTTGTGACACTAAAAAAGACTTTGCAATGAATGACAGAGATAACCAGGCATATATAGGCAGAGGTAATGAGGTGATGAGACACAGGTGTAAACAGTAAGTGCTAATGAGTCCGGGGAAAGGATTATGGGTAATGTAGTTTGTGATGGAGTGACAGTCCGTGGTGGAGTGCCCTCTGGTGGTGATCACGGGCACTCACACTGGTGAATTGTGACATAACCCCCCTCAAAATTGTCCAGGAGGGAGGTGGAGCGGAGGCTGACATGGGGGCGGGATGGAGAGCAGAGCAGGAGGCCAGAATGAAGCTGGCCCGGCAGATGACCAGGGTGGCGCAGTCCGGGCAGATGACCAGGGTGGCGCAGGCGACCGGAGCGGAGCCGGCGATCTTGAAGACCCCCACGGCGGAGCAGACGACCACCACAGTAGGGCAGATGGTCTTGAAGACCCCCACAGCGGAGCAGACGACCACTCAGGCAGCGCGGGCGGTCTTGAAGACCCCCACGGCGGAGCAGACGACCACCACAGTAGAGCAGACGGTCTTGAAGACCCCCACGGCGGAGCAGACGACCACTCAGGCAGCGCGGGCGGTCTTGAAGACTCCCACGGCGGAGCAGGTGACCACCACAGCAGCGCAGGTGGTCTTTAAGACCCCCACGGCGGAGCAGACGACCACCACAACAGAGCAGACAGTCTTGAAGACTCCCACGATGGAGCAGACGACCACCACAGCAGTGCAGGTGAGGTTGAAGACCCATACGGCGGCGCAGATGACCACCACAGCAGCGCAGGTGAGGTTGAAGACCCCCACGGCAGAGCAGGTGGTCCAGCCAGAGTCCTCTCTGGACTCGGGGCAGGAGGCGGAGTCCTCTCTGGCCTCGGGGCAGTAGGCGGAGTCCTCTCTGGACTCGGGGCAGGAGGCGGAGTCCTCTCTGGACTCGGGGCAGGAGGCGGAGTCCTCTCTGGACTCGGGGCAGTAGGCGGAGTCCTCTCTGGACTCAGGGCAGTAGGCGGAGTCCTCTCTGGACTCGGGGCAGGAGGCGGAGTCCTCTCTGGACTCGGGGCAGGAGGCGGAGTCCTCTCTGGACTCGGGGCAGGGGGCGGGGTACTCTCTGGACTCGGGGCAGGAGGCGGGGTACTCTCTGGACTCGGGGCAGGAGGCGGGGTACTCTCTGGACTCGGGGCAGGAGGCGGGGTACTCTCTGGACTCGGGGCAGGAGGCGGGGTACTCTCTGGACTCGGGGCAGGAGGCGGCGTTCTCTCTGGACTCGGGGCAGTAGGCGGAGTCCTCTCTGGACTCGGGGCAGGAGGCGGAGTCCTCTCTGGACTCGGGGCAGGAGGCGGAGTCCTCTCTGGACTCGGGGCAGTAGGCGGAGTCCTCTCTGGACTCAGGGCAGTAGGCGGAGTCCTCTCTGGACTCGGGGCAGGAGGCGGAGTCCTCTCTGGACTCGGGGCAGGAGGCGGAGTCCTCTCTGGACTCGGGGCAGGGGGCGGGGTACTCTCTGGACTCGGGGCAGGAGGCGGGGTACTCTCTGGACTCGGGGCAGGAGGCGGGGTACTCTCTGGACTCGGGGCAGGAGGCGGGGTACTCTCTGGACTCGGGGCAGGAGGCGGGGTACTCTCTGGACTCGGGGCAGGAGGCGGCGTTCTCTCTGGACTCAGGGCAGTGGCTGGAGGTTCTGGAAGATCTGCTGAGATGACACGAGGCTCTGGAAGGTCTGCTGAGATGACACGAGGCTCTGGAAGGTCTGCTGAGACGACACGAGGCTCTGGAAGGTCTGCTGAGACGACACGAGGCTCTGGAAGGTCTGCTGAGACGACACGAGGCTCTGGAAGGTCTGCTGAGACGACACGAGGCTCTGGAAGGTCTGCTGAGACGACACGAGGCTCTGGAAGGTCTGCTGAGACGACACGAGGCTCTGGAAGGTCTTCTGAGACGACACGAGGCTCTGGAAGGTCTGCTGAGACGACACCAGGCTCTGGAAGGTCCGCTGAGACGACACCAGGCTCTGGAAGGTCTGAGAGCGCAGAGGCCTGTGGGTTGGATGGCGCTGATCTAGGGATGCCACTTGCATGCACTGACATTAGCGGTGAGTCCTCCAGGCTGGAGTGATGTCACTGATGGAGTGACAGTCCGGGTTGGAGTGCCCTCTGGTGGTGATCATGGGCACTCACACTGGTGATTTGTGACAGTCTCTAATCAATTTGAAATCTTTCTAAGAACAGATTTTGCATCAAAAGCAGTATAGACTATCCTTCTTTTTTGAGTACATTAGCCAGCTTCTTTTGATTTTTTCTCCATTGACCAAGACTCTATTAAAATATTCACTCTGACACCTCCTCCCGTCTTTTTGTTTCGGAAATGTGAAACTGTTTTTTATTTGATATGGTCCTCTAAGAAAAAACTCTGTGCATACCTTTTCATTTAAAACAGATGGCCGGTCAGCAGGGTCTAATGGTGCAGCCTTTTTGTAGACTGATGCTGAATCGCTGGGCGGTGCTGAAGTGGAGGGAAAAGATGTGCTTGATGCTGAATCGCTGGGCGGTGCTGAAGTGGAGGGAAAAGATGCGCTTGATGCTGAATCGCTGGGCGGTGCTGAAGTGGAGGGAAAAAATGCGCTTGATGCTGAATC
The DNA here is from genome assembly GCF_024679245.1 of Pseudorasbora parva. NCBI lineage: Eukaryota > Metazoa > Chordata > Actinopteri > Cypriniformes > Gobionidae > Pseudorasbora > Pseudorasbora parva. The sequence continues at coordinate 26,111,471 of NC_090180.1, forward strand.
GCTGGGCGGTGCTGAAGTGGAGATGTCTACAACAGGTGGCCCAGGATTTGCAGGGACAGGGTTCAGATATTTTAAAAGTGCATCTGAAGAGAGAAGAGGAATATATGTGACCATTGGGTGTTTCATTTTATTATTAAGAAAGCTGATGATAGTGAAACTATAAAGATATAGCAGGCCCTAAGCCACATATCTTAAACACAAACACCAGAATAATTATATATATATACATGCACAAAACTATATTCATTTAACTTTTCAAGCATACATTAGATTGATATTCAAAATTAATTTTAAAAGTGTTAATTTTCCAGTAAATGGTAGCAATGTTCTACTAAACTAGCACATTTTTCATATTATAACTATGAACAATAAATACAGAGAAGTGAGAAACATAAATCATTATTTAAATAAAATTTTACATGAATGTAGCTTTTTTTTAAAAACCCATATGACGTATATAAATAAACATTGCTAATTTAGCCAATTCAAATGAATATACTGCACAAGTTCGACTAACTATGACAATCTATTTCAAATTAATGAACATTACTAGCATTGTATCATACAATTTGTATGCAACATAGATAAACTGATCATACATCACATTACCTCTATCTTTATCCCGTTTTTCTTCCTCTTCTCTTCTTTTTTTTTTTCCCTGGGCACCAGAGGGAATTCGGCCATCCATCGCATTCGCAAATCGCAATCACGATAATGTAAAGTTAACTGATGTCTGTGAAAGTGCGGGGGGGGGGGATTGATGCGTGACATGCGTCGGACTCGGACCGGGGTGAGTCGGGAGAGCAATGTTTTTGTGGGATGAACGCTTTAAAGCAGAGGATGAGCGAGTGGGTGGTCGAGTCCATCTCACTCGCTTATGTGGTGGTCGGGCAGCCTTCTCTGGCTGTGTGGGCCCACTTTACCCGGGGTTTGGCGGCCTCTCAGGCTCTCTTGGCAGGGGCCTCCCTGCAAGATGTATGTGATGCGGCAGGGTCGTCTTCGCCTCATATCTTTGTCAGGTTCAACGAACTAGACATAAATTCTACTCCTGGGGCTAGGGTGTTCGCTCCTTAGACAATTCAACAGGCGGGCACCCGGCTCGTATGGGGACGTACGTGACGTAGCTCGAGTTCCTTGAATGGGAACGTCCTGGTTACGTCTGAAACCTAAGTTCCCGGAATAGGAAGGGGACGCTGTGTCACCCGGCCATACCCCCCCACATGCCCTCTAGCGGCTTGTTTGAGGCCTTCTCAGAAGCTGGGGGAGTGTGTTTAGCTGTGACGCAGCGTCTCGTTCCTATTCCAGGAACTAAGGTTACAGATTTAACCGGGACGTTTTGAAGCAGCTTCACAGTGTTAAACAGGACAATATTGCAACAAAATTTTACTCGGTTGTACAGTCATTCTGCAGAAAACGGTGATGTTATCATCTTATTTTAATTCATCATATAGCGACAATGTTGGCAGATCAGTATTATAGATTTAAATAAGACCTAATAAATTAATTTTATTTGTATATTAAGTTGAATAACTTTGATCATAAGTGTCAAGGAACCAAAACTCCACCAGGGCATGATGGAGAAAAATAAACCAGGCTCAGTTGGGGTGCCAGTTCTCCTCTGGCAAAGGAGGGAAAAAATATTATCTTTGAAAAAAATAGTCTTTGGTCCTTTTTGAGAGCGTTGCTAATGGTCTAATCTGATTTAATGATGTATGGTAAGCTATGCTTAAAGTAGTACCGCCAGATAAAGAGATTGACACAGAGCACAGAAAAACACAGAAGTTGGCATTTGAGTTTAAAAAATATATAAAGGTTGTTTTTTTTTTTTTCGAAAATGGGCGATGGTTTCACTAGATAAGACCCTATGTCTCGGCTGGGATTGTGCAGAGCTCTCTGAAGCCATTCGAAGCCCTCTGAAACTGCATTGATTTGGACCTTCAACCCATTGGTTGCAATTAAAATGCATTGTGTAAAGAAAAATAATAGAATGTTTTCATAAAAAAAACTTAATTTCTTTCGACTGAAGAAAGACAGACATGAACATCTTGGATGAGATGGGGGTTAGTAAAATTATCAGATTTATTTTTTATTTTGAAGTGAATCTTTTAAATGTGAGCCCTCCGATCTTGGATATGAGAATACATCTGCTACACTGTATAGCCACTGTAGATGCAGTGGTAGACAGGGACGTGCCCGGGCAACTGCCCATATGCCCTTCTCGACTCACGTTGCCCTTCCGAGGTGGAAAAAAATACATAAAAAAATCGTACAATGGAATCAGAATTTCAGGTAGGCCTAGATACAAAAAATAAAATAAAAAAAAATCACAAAGCCTCATTCACTTCCATATTCGGGTACCCATCCGAAAGTCAAGCAATTGCTTGGGGCCCCGAGCTGGCCTGTGGCCTCAAGACAACGACAGGTTAAGAATAAAATGCAACAACAAACTGCTTGAGCGCCCCTTTGATAGTCAGTGCAGTAAAGTGCAATGACACTGTTATCGTAATCCCCCTCAAGGGGGCCCTCTCAGTCGTCGCTGACAGCAGCCACCCAACCACGCGATCTCTGCTGCCAGCAAAATACAAAACCTCCTCGGCAATCATGAAGCGGAATTATGCTTTAGGAAGCCAGAAAAGAAAAAAGAGAAAAATCAAGATAGTGGTAAGTGATAGATTACACTATATAAAATAGCTCTATTTGTACAAAAATGGTGTAAATTTGCAGCAGGTAGGCTAGCAAAAAATGTGTTTATGTTAGCTACCTGCTACGGCAAATGCTGCTTGTAATGAACAGTTAGTGCAACTTTTTTTCGAACGGACGGAATATGGTTACATACTGTAATATGTTTTTTAATGGGATAAGGAAGACACAGATCTGTTCCAGGATAACTGTTTATCGTATTTAATGACATAAAATTGCTATAGCTTTGTAACAGGTTTTGATGAAAGTGGCATAGCATGCTATACTAACTATTTTTATGCTATGCATAAATAACCTGGAATAGTTAATATAGCATGCTATATTTACTATTCTTATAAACATTATTTAACCAGAAAGAGGCAGAGGAACATAGCTTAGAACATTTTTCATAGCTTATCTTAATGTGCTAGTGTCGGGATATATGGTAGTAACAGTTTATGCAAATATGACATTATTTTTATAAGTTACCAATGGATCTTGAACAGTTACTTTATTCTGTGTGGCAATTTTTACACTGTTGCATTTTGAAGTACAGTATCAGGACAACCCACATGTTTTACTGGTACTGTTTATTAACTATTAAACAAGGTATTATAGTCATCTGTTGCAACTTTATAATAACCATCCAGATAATGTTTATAGACAGTTTACAAACCAACTAGTAACCCTTAACAAAGTGTTGGGAATATTCGGTCTGTCTATCTATGTAATGTTTATAGATGTTTTAAAAATGGTTTCTTGAAGTTTTACAAACATTTTTTAATCATTACCCGTTTATCTGTAGAAGGTTAGCCATGTCCATTCAGAGCAACTGCCCCTCAAAAATCCTGTACACGTCCCTTGTGGTAGATATACATTAGCTTGTAGTTTGTTTGATGTTCTAGCTATGTTCTTCTGCACTTGATTAAAGCGCTAGCTTAAGAGATTTCAGACTTCTGAGGGAAGTTTGTTTGGCAATGTTGGCATGAACCTTTGGGCAGTTGTTCTATGTCACCTCAGTGGATTCATGTCTTCATCAAACTCTGTGCAAGGGGCATTGACCCAAAGGCAGTCTAAGCCTGGCTCAATGAGAAGATGTAACCAAATGAGACTGTCACAACAAAAACTGCCTATAGGTTAGCCGCCACAATAGCTGATGGTCCACCCAATGTGTCTGTGTGTATGTGTGTACTTGTCTGCGACTGAGAGAGATAGTATATGGAAGTGGTTCTTTGGAAGGACTTTGGAGTTGCATGCTTGTGTAGATTGGGGTCTTCAGTCAGAGATTCTCTAAGGGCACTTTTCAGTCACATGGCTGACCTTGATCTATTACATAAACCCAGACATCTGTGACCCAAGACTACCCCCATCAGCTTAAGATATCTGGAGGCCCAAGACTACCCCCATCGACTTAAGAAATCTGGAGAAACTAAAGTTGACATTAGTAAGGACAAAACTGCTGCTCACTTCAGCAGTCAACTGCATCATACTAACAATGCTATCTACATTCTGGGTTCAAATTATTTAACTGTTTTAAAAAAGCACCCAAACAAGCTTTAACCCCATCTCTTTCAATCAATCAATCAATCAATCAATCAATCAATCAATCAATCAATCAATCAATCAACTTTATTTATATAGCGTTTACAATGGCGATTGTTTCAACGCAGCTTAACAGTGTTAAATAGGACAATATTGCAACAAAATTTGATTTGGCTATTTTGATTTGGATTGTTTATAGAATTAAATATGACCTAATTAATACATTTAATTTGTATATTTAGTTGAATAACTTGGATCATAATTTAAGTGTCCCCAACTGAGCAAGCCAAGCCAAAGGCGACAGTGGCAAGGAACCAAAACTTTCAAAGATTGTATACGGCCTCAGATTACTTGTTCAACATTCACTGCTTGTTAAACATCACACGATTACTTTATCTGGACAAACTCAGTATCATCAGAAAGAGTAAAGATTCCAGCTTCGATATCTGATCACTGTTTATGATAAAACTTGGTTGCAGGGACATTCATTTCTTATTTTTTGACATAATATTAATTTATGTCAGGAGTGCATTATTATCGATCCGTTATGAACGATATTTTGAATAGATTATCAGACTAACGTTCATTCTCTCTCATCTGCACTGGCTCATTTGTGTTCTCAGAGATGAAACAGATGAAGATAAAAGAACAGCTATTAGTATAGCTCTTAGTTCAAAAGTGCTCATATATGGAGAAATATTGACATTATTACATGTTTGCTAAATATTTTGTCATACAGAATACCATTTCTATTCATTTCTCACTGAATTATTCTATATAAAAGAGTTAAAACATGCACAAACCTCTCTCTGGGTCTCTTCTTAATGATATGCATCAGATATCAGTCATCAGGCGTTCATTTGCTCTCTGAGCTGTCAGTCATCTGAAATGCTCAACACTGCCCGCGGATGACGCGCTCCTCCTGTGTGGACACATCCTCATTCTGGCTCTGTGAAGAACGAGTCTATTCTACACTCTTAGAAGAAAAGATTCTATCGGCGCTACGTAGTTGGAACCCCTAAAAGGTTCACTACAAAAAATGTTTTTCTTACTTAGTATTTTTGTCTTGTTTCTAGTTCCAACATCTAAACATTCTTAGGGGGGGGGGGGGGGTGAAACACTCAGTTTCAGTCAATCTCATGTCAATCTTGAGTACCTATCACTGCATGCAAAGTGGGATTTTCGTCAGTAAGCGGCACTGTAGATTGTCGTGGAAGATCAGGTTTACGACTGTACACGGCAGTTTGCAGGCGACACCGAAAACTGCCGTGAATTGTCAGAAATTGATGTGGGCCTTGCTTGGCAGTTGTCCCCCCCAAGACCCCCCTTCCCTTAACTCCAGAGGAGGCTTTAACATGTAAATGAACATGCTGTGAGCTATACAAATGCAAATCAGGGTAGCAGGAGTTTTAACCCATGTGACATTTAAAAGGTATTAACTTCCTTCTAAGAAAATCTCTTAGATAGATCAGGCTCAGTATAGCCTAATTGTAAAATCTTAACCTTAAGCTTGAATTTATATATTTGATGAAAGTATTCTAGATTATTTATTGTGTGTCATTTGCAATCAGTCCCCGTGAATTCAGTGCGACTCGCAATTTTGACCAATCACCGCAACTTTTACCAATCATTGCGGTCTCCTGCTAATAAGCGGCGTCATACATCAGCAAACTTTATATATTATATATCATTGCCTGTCAAAATTAACGTGTTAACGCAAATTAATTTTAACGGCACTACATATATATATATATATATATATATATATATATATATATATATATATATGTATATGTATATGTATGTATGTATGTATGTGTGTGTGTGTGTGTGTGTGTATATATAGCCTATATATATATATACATATATACATACAGGGGTTGACATTAACTTTTTTGCTCACCGGCCACCGTGGCTAGTGGTTTTCCAAAGTTAGCCACTCAGCATTTTCACTGGCCACAATTTTGCTGTTTGGAAATTACATTGTATATGTTTAAAGTTGACTTTGGCATATATAAATTACTTGATTTTGAATCATTTTACTTTATTTAGAAGATTTAAAACCCTTTCAAACTTTCAAATGCAGAATGACCCCCCAAATCTTGTATATCAGCTGGGATGTGCAGGTGGGCAAGGGGTGGGCAATATAATAGATTATAATAGAATATAATAGGCTAATATGAGAAAGGTAATATGACAGGCTATGAGTTATTTTAGTTAGGATATATATATATATATATATATATATATATATATATATATATATATATATATATATATATATATATATATATATATATATAATTTAAAAAATACCCTAAGCAAATTACAAAAACAATAGTTATTAAAAATAAAATAAAAATGCCGATACTAATACGACACAATGTAATTTATTGAATGTAATTGTCATTGGATACGACTTTCATCGAAAAGAATGTAACAAAATGTGGGCGTGGTCTGTGTTTGTGAAATGAAACCACATTAAAAAATTCCCTTAAACTGCGTTTGAAACATATAGCAAAGCAGCGACAGAGGAAAACGTACTCGGTTACTTTCGTAACCTCGGTTCCCTGAGAGAGAGGAACGAGTATTACGTATGGGAAAACTCCTTTTCTCGAGAATGTGAAGCAAAACTTTTAATAAAGGTATCTATGTAAAGCGCAGTGAGCTGCACGGCCATAGCCCAGCGCGAGGAGCGCTCTGATTGGCCGGGCTGCGGCAACTGCAGGAACCTATGGTGAGGCGGCTGAGAGGAACGAACCAATGGGGGGCGTTCCAGAAGCCCGCCGAAAAAGGTGCTTATATTTGCATACAGGAGGCTATATAAGACCCTAATTCGCCATAGGTGTCAGGTTTTAAGATCGACTGAAGCGATACCTGAGAAGCATAAACACGGCACGGAACGTAATACTCGTTCCTCTCTCTCAGGGAACCGAGGTTACGAAAGTAACCGAGTACGTTCCCTTTCGAGAGAGGTTCCTCGTATTACGTATGGGAACACAATGTAAAGCGCCGTGTGTGCTGACTGACCCAGTATACCCAAAGCACATGTTATGAACCCCCGAGACACCGACAGAGGCGGCTTATAAGGGGAATGAAGAACCGGAAGAGTCGGTTCGTTTGAACAGCTGATCGGACATAGTCGGATCTTATGATGAATGAATAGTGCTTAAGGACTAATGTGTACAGGCCAAAATGTAAGGCAATCTGTTTGCCAGGGTCAAGATAGAGCCTAGATGGAGAGAAGCCCTGCTTGTAGAGCTGGAACCTCCAACTTGTAGAATCTGATAAAAGTGGACGGAGAGGCCCAGCCTGCCGCCGCACAGATATCTTCCAAAGAAATGTCACACGACCAAGCCCAAGATGAGGCCATGCCTCTAGAGGAGTGGGCTTAAATGCCTGTAGGACAGGTTAGGTCCATGACCTATATGCTAGTGGGACTGCATCCACTATCCAGTGTGAGAGACTGTTTCATGACAGCACAAACTTTAGTGCGGCCACCGAAGCAATGAAGAGCTGATCCGACTGCCTGAAGGGGGCGGAGCGCTCTAGATACAATCTCAATGCTCTGACTGGGCAGAATAGGTTTGCGTCTTATTCTCTCTGAGACGCGGGTTAAGCAGTGCAAAGACCTGCATACTGAAGGGGTTGATAGCACTTTCAGCATAAAACCATGCCTCGGTTTGAGCACAACCTTGAAGTTGCTGGACTCAAACTCAAGACAGGAAGGGCTCACGGAGAGTGCAGGTAAGCCACCCACTCGGTTAACCGAGGCCACAGCCAGCAGAAAAACGGTTTTGAGTGATATGTGCTTCAAGCTCGTGTTCTGAAGTGGTTAGGAGGGGGAACCCTTCACGGCCTCCAAAACCATGGCGAGGTCCCAAATAGGGACCGAGGTAGGGGCAAGGCGGGCTGAATCTCCTGGCCCCTTTAAGAAAACACACAATAAGATCACTTTTCCCTAGTGAATTTGCCGCGATCGGAGCGTGGCTAGCTGCTATGGCGGAGACACACACCCCGAGTATGGAGGGGGGATGACCCACATCCATTAGCTCTTGGAGAAAGCGAGCGGTTCCGCCAGTTCGCATGAGTGTGCGTCGATGTTTCGCGTAGCGCATTGGTTAGAAAACCACTGACCACTTCAAAGCAGAGCTGCCAGATAGCAGGGGCTCTAGCTTCCGAAATAGTGTTCATAACTTGTCAGAGAGGTTCCCGGATACCGTTGATGGGCCATACGTGGAGGGCCCACAGCTCGGGATTGGGATGCCAGACCTTCCCTTTCATTGGCAGAATAGGCATGGGGCTGTGTCTGACAGCTGAAACAGTATGGAGAACCATGTGCGGTTCTTCCAAAGTGGGGCTATTAAAAAGCACAGGCTGCAGCTGGATCGCGATCGGAGGGAACATATAGAGGGAGTCTGGGCCAACATGGGCCAGGGCATCCCTGCGTTTGCAGAAAAAATATTGGGCAGCGTGTGCTGTGCGAGCTGAATTGTTTGCGGGTAAAGGGACCATCCCCCTGGGGACATGGGTCCTCTGGATAACATGTCCGGACCCTGATTCAGAATACCTGGCACGTAAGCCGCCCTTAGGGAGCTCAGATTGTGCTCTGCCCATAAAAGGAGATGCTTAGCCATGCAGTGAACAGAGTCTGATCTCGGCTGCCCTAGCCGTATTTTATGTACATTATCAAGACGTGGTGGTTCTTATGCCGTAAGTCTTGAGTCTATGACAATGACTGTACTGATAAGCCTGCCCCTCGAAGGCGAATCTCAAGAATGGCCTGTAGTGGGGGTGGGGGGTTATCGTAACGTGAAGTATGCGTTTTTCAGATCTATTGAGAAAACCCAATCCCCGGGGCGAATGTGCGCGAGGATTTGTTTCACCGTCAGCACCTTGAAACGAGCGTGTCATAAGTGCTTTGTTCAGATGCCTGGAAAATGGGCCTGAGACCGCCACCCATTTCGGCATGAGGAATTAGCGACAGTAAAAACCTGACTCGCTAGCGTCGGGTGTACTGTTTTCGCCGCTCTCTCCTTTAACAGTCTCAATGCCTCAGCGAGAAGCACGTGACTGACACTGCTTCTTACAGAGGGCTCGACCACGGCTTGAATCGCGGGGTCTGCGAGCAAAACTGTAGCGAGAACCTCGTTTTATATGTTCAACACCCAATATTATATACCAGGAATGGCCTGCCAGGCCTGGGCTCGTAAAGCCAGGGGTTGAATTAGATTCGGGGGCTGGCCGCTTAGTAATAGGGGCCTGTTAGCCGGGTTGCTTGTGCTGTAACACTGCTTGTAACACTGTGGGGATAGTGTTAGTTTTGGCGGTGCAGGCTTTGCAGTGGGCGCACGCCTCACATTTATATTGTGTGTGCGAGAGTGAACTTTGTGAAAAGTGCTTGGGTGCAGGAGTGCAGACTGTAAAGTGGGCACATTTCCTACATAGAAAGCTCTTTTGTGTGTAGTGTAAACAATGTGCAGTGGCGCACAACCTACGTAGAATACCCACGGTGCAAACCAGTGAGCAAATCCACAGGGGTAAACGCACACAGCATTAGTGTGCAGACGAGCGTGTTTAACACAGGCTAGTTGACTGCAATATTTCATCTCCAGTCACTTAACTTAAGGGAACTGGGAGAATGTAAGGAAGTGCGGGTGGTATGTGAGCCATTCCACAATGCCGTTATGCTCTAGTCTAGACTGAAAGCGCGCATGCAGACAAGCGTGTTTGACCACAGGCTAGTTGACTGCAATAAGGCTAGTTGACTTTATATGGTGTAATCCGGCCGCGGCGGGATTTATTTGTGATTTTGTGAGGCTGAATTAACAGTGCTTATGTAGGGGTGCACACTGTGTAGTGGACACTTTGTCTACAGTGTAAAAACCTTTCCAGCCGCCTGAATAAAGGGGACTGGAAGTGATAGAGTGAAAAAAGGGCTTAGCTTGGCAGCCATTTTCCGACGCCCTTATGCTCTGACAGTGAGCGCGTGCTATGACGTAAGCCGCACTCTAGTCAGCAACGCGCTGTGGAAGGGGCGCGCGCTATCATGACAAGGCAGCCATTACAACTTCCTTGGCAGTAAGCGCGCGCTGCAGCGACATTGTTCTTGACATACCCAACAGCCCGAGCTCGCTCGTCTAACTTACTCTAGTATTCTCTGTCCGCAGCGCTTCAGCACGGCGGCGGTAGAATGAGCACGGCGAGAGCTTCGGCTCGAGTTTGTTTATTCACTCTAGTATTCTCTGTCCGCGGCGATATCGCGACAGAACGAGAATTGGAAGCGTGAGGAAAAACTCTGTCCGCGGCGCTTCTAGCACGGCGAGAGCTTCGGCTCGAGTTTGTTAATTCACTCTAGTATTCTCTGTCCGCGGCGATAGAGCGACAGGACGAGAGAATTGGAAGCGTGAGGTAAAACTCTGTCCGCGGCGCTTCTAGCACGGCGAGAGCTTCGGCTCGAGTTTGTTTATTCACTCTAGTATTCTCTGTCCGCGGCGATAGAGCGACAGGACGAGAGAATTGGAAGCGTGAGGTAAAACTCTGTCCGCGGCGCTTCTAGCACGGCGAGAGCTTCGGCTCGAGTTTGTTTATTCACTCTAGTATTCTCTGTCCGCGGCGATAGAGCGACAGGACGAGAGAATTGGAAGCGTGAGGTAAAACTCTGTCCGCGGCGCTTCTAGCACGGCGAGAGCTTCGGCTCGAGTTTGTTTATTCACTCTAGTATTCTCTGTCCGCGGCGATAGAGCGACAGGACGAGAGAATTGGAAGCGTGAGGTAAAACTCTGTCCGCGGCGCTTCTAGCACGGCGAGAGCTTCGGCTCGAGTTTGTTTATTCACTCTAGTATTCTCTGTCCGCGGCGATAGAGCGACAGGACGAGAGAATTGGAAGCGTGAGGTAAAACTCTGTCCGCGGCGCTTCTAGCACGGCGAGAGCTTCGGCTCGAGTTTGTTTATTCACTCTAGTATTCTCTGTCCGCGGCGATAGAGCGACAGGACGAGAGAATTGGAAGCGTGAGGAAAAACTCTGTCCGCGGCGCTTCTAGCACGGCGAGAGCTTCGGCTCGAGTTTGTTTATTCACTCTAGTATTCTCTGTCCGCGGCGATATCGCGACTGAACTAGAGAAGAGGAAGACTGAGGAAAAACTCCCGTCTGTCCGCGGCGCCTCCTCAGCGCGACGGTATAGTGACGAGAGCTTCGGCTCGAGTTCGCCTATTCACTCTAGTATTCTCTGTCCGCGGCTGTAGCGCGACGGAATGAGAGAAGAGTGGGAACAACTCTGTGGCAGCGGCAGAAGAAGAGCCGCGGCGGCGGCAGAGTGAAGAGAGCTTCGGCTTGAGTGTGCTCATGTCCTCTAACATTCTCTCTTTCCGCGGCGCTATTCAGCGCGACGGGACGAGAGCAGAGGGAGAGTGAGAAGAGCTCCGTCTTTCCGCGGCGCTTAACGACGCGGCGGAACGAGAGAGTCCTCGAGTAGAACAAGCCTGTAAGCTCTAGAAGTGGCGTTGCAGCGGCAACACACACACAAACACATATAACACTCAACATAGACACAGTTTAAAGGATATATAACGCCGGATGGCGTAGCTGGAACGGCAGAGAAGGCGGAGAGGGAGTCCGTCGTCCTCAGCTGCAGGTTCCGCTGGTGCCTTTTCAACGGCGGTGCTTCTTCCGGAGACCAGCGAAGGTATCGCTGAAGGAGATAAAATCTGACACCTATGGCGAATTAGGGTCTTATATAGCCTCCTGTATGCAAATATAAGCACCTTTTTCGGCGGGCTTCTGGAACGCCCCCCATTGGTTCGTTCCTCTCAGCCGCCTCACCATAGGTTCCTGCAGTTGCCGCAGCCCGGCCAATCAGAGCGCTCCTCGCGCTGGGCTATGGCCGTGCAGCTCACTGCGCTTTACATAGATACCTTTATTAAAATTTTTGCTTCACATTCTCGAGAAAAGGAGTTTTTCCCATACGTAATACGAGGAACCTCTCTCGAAAGGGAACACAGAGCCTGATATTATGCAAACATTTACCAATAATGTGGAAAGCGTTTTAAATCTGTTCAGTGGAAAATCCGCTGTGACGAATCTGTCGTCGTCTAACATCTGCTGTAAATCCAGGTAAAACTAGCTGCGTGCACGCGCCCGTCCCCAGATAACATGATCCCCAGTTGATCCGTAACACCGGCGGGAAGAAACAGCTGAATGCAATCAGTGGGCTATCTCGTCAGCTTGCTCAGTTTGCTGCCGATTTTAACGAGCAGTTAACTTTAGTAATCTCCAGGTTGCTGTCCATAGATGATAGGTTGCTTGCTTTGGAGTCGAAAAACTGTGTGGAAGATACTAACTTTAAGAAGAGAAGACGAGTGCCTAAGAGAAGACCAGTCCTAAGATTGCGGTAAGACTGTTATCTAAGCTAAAGTAACCTAAAGCAAAGTTTTTTAAGTAGCACAAGCTGAAATTAGCCTTGTAAAATAACAAATGTAAGTTGCTTTATAAAAGCGTTTTCTTTTTCTGGTCATTTTACAGGAAGCAGTACGCCGTCTTCACAACTTCGTCATAACACTCATTTAATTGTTTTCCAGCTGCATGTGAAGCTAGGAACACACCAAGCCGACGCCGATCAACTAGTGGCGACGAAAGCAAACTGCTGAGTCGGCTCACGTTGGCTCACGTCGGCAGCGTCTTGGGTCCAAAGGGGTCCAAAGTTGCCCTGACACACCAAGCCGACGCTCGACATCAGACGGCCAATAGCGCGTCCGTTCTGCGCCTGCGTTAGAGGAAATACCTTTCCGTCCCAGCTGGTGGCAGTAGTCTGTTTTCGTTATTCGAAGCGGGAAACCGGAAGAGCTATAAAGATATCAGCTGTCGTTTTCGTTTCCCCACACAGACGGATTCGTGCATTTCAGAACTTTGCAAATGGCATTGCCGTTGTCAGCCCTTGGTCTTTTACTTGTGGAAGAGGAAAGGTAGAAGCGGACGCCAAAAATACGAGGAATGCTCACTAAATGGGTGAAACCATACCCGAAGTCAAAATGTGAAACCATAGATTATTACACTTGTTCACCTATCAATGAACCATAACAATAACAGGGCATAGCTCAAACAACACCCTGCAAATTGGCTCATTCAGATGCATTGTGGAAGTTAATGTGACACAATCTGAACAATGGCTACTTACCCAAAGGATTGTTAAAATAAATATATGTGTATGACGCATTCTGATTTACAGTAAATTATGTTTGTGACAATGCTTGGTGCTAGTTCAATGAATTATGACAGAATTTGTATATATATTTTCATTGGAAACATGCCTATGGTGACATTTCTTCAAAATGATATCATGCTGCTTCATGCACATCACATAACAGCAGTTTGGAAATGAAATCTCCAGTGGCACAGAAATGTTAATGAAAATAATGTAACACTCAACCATACACTGAACTTAACTGACAGTAACCATGCTAACTATTAATTTACAGATATTGCACTTTGATAACATTGTATTGTGGAAGTAACACATTATGAAAATATGTCTCTATTAATTGAAAATCTATTTATTCTTAAATTAAAACATCAATATAGATGTGTTTATTTACCCTGCTAGTTAGATGTCAAATAGCAAAATAAGGGTTAGAATTCTGCATCATCTTGTGTTTTGTGATCCTTTTTTACATAAAGAACTGTGAATGCAAGTACCCAAAGTCAAAGTTTTTTATTTTCCAATGTTCAGTACAATGGGCACAAATAGCTATATAGAGAATAGCTATAAAAGTAGCTATATGTGTAGATTCAGCCAAGGGTGTACTGGGCCATAGCTCCGCCGTAATGAAGCTGGGCTCCTCACGGGTGCCAATCCAGGTGTCACTGTTGGTACCATCTGAGGGTAAACAGGATTCACTTTCAGACAAAGGTTCCTTAAAGAAACAATCAAAATGTGAACAATGTGATACAATAGATTCTTACACTTGTTCACCAATAACCCATAACAATAACAGGGCATAGCTAAAACAATACCCTGCAAATTGGCTAAATGGATCTATTCAGATGCACATTGTGGAAGTTGATTTGTTGAATTACTTGTAAATAGACCCATCTGAACATTCATTGGCCACTTTACCAAAAGCAAAATGTTCATTTGTTCAAATGGAAAGAAAAAATAAATAAAATAAATTACACACACACACACATATATATTATATACACATACATACATATATATATACATATAAATATTATATACACATACATACATATATATATACATATAAATATTATATATATATATATGTGTGTGTGTGTGTGTACCCTGATAGTGTTAGATTTGAGGTGCACTCCTTCCTTTTTGTGTGAGGTTCTAGAAACTGCAGGTGGGTCTTCTGAGCTCCAGAACTTCTTGAGGGTCCATGTTTCTTGTAACACATGTACTGGGTTCGCAATGAATCCCACCGCTTCTTGAGCTCTTTCTCTGAGGGACAATAAAAATAAAAAAAAACATTACGCTGAGTTATGTCAATTTCATGGCTATTGTAATGTTCATTTTTGTTCTACTTTTAACTGGATGTATTCTGGATGACAGCATTTTTTTTACAGTCGCTAGAACACATTTCTCAATACATTTAGGTCACTTTTGCAAAACTCTCCACACAGTTAGTACAACCGAAATATATGAGGGCTAAACTGTGGATTTATCATTGCTTTTGGACATAAAGACATGCATTAAGTGTTTTGATATCTTTAGTGCATTTTGAATGTGAAATTAACTGCTGTGCAAAGATGAAAGTTGCACACAACAATCTAACATGCAGTTTTTTAAAAAAATATGGACTACTGAAGAAGAAAAAATTATTGCAAAAAAGGAAATCTTACCTGACATGACAAGTTAATTTGCGATCTCACGCCACAGTTCTGCTTTCGCCACACAGTTGACATAACGTTAACATTTTCCCGTAGTGTGATACTAAGCTGGCCTTTGCTGGATCATGCTGATCAGTTTGTCTTCACTTGCCTCGGTCTACACAGCCATATATATTAACATGTGTTAACATGTATCGGAATGAGGAATATAATCAAATGAGACGAGACCTTTCTTTTACTGTCTATGGAGGAGACAGGCGTTCTGTGTTCCCTCTTGACTCTGTCGTTTACTTGCTTCGTCACTTCCGTTTTATTTTCTCGTGCACTGGTTCGCTAGCTGAACAGCAAATCAGAACGATCATATGTCCCGACTGCCCGACATGCGGCGACGCCGATTTAACATGTCGAATCGGCTGAAAAACAGCCGACGAGGACCAACGCCAGCCGACGATGTGGAACCATGTGGAACACACCGAGGAAACTTAGTTGGCCGACGCACAAAAACTGCCCGACGGCCGACCGTCGGCTTGGTGTGTT
Organism: Pseudorasbora parva; assembly: GCF_024679245.1. Lineage (NCBI taxonomy): Eukaryota > Metazoa > Chordata > Actinopteri > Cypriniformes > Gobionidae > Pseudorasbora > Pseudorasbora parva. Next base: position 26,127,078 of record NC_090180.1, read on the forward strand.
CCGGCCTTAAGACATAGAGACAGTACGCAGGAGGTACAAACATCCAGTTCTTGCATCGCACGCAGAAGCTGTGAAGAGTTCAGCTCGGAGTCGATTGAGAAGAAAGAGGGTAAGATTTATTAGATTAGATCCGTTTTTGGTCAGTGTGACTATTTTTCAGGTGCATTTTACGCAGTACATCGCGCAATACTGATTGTCTTTATTGTTTGTTTTTACAGCTGCTACAAGCAAGAAAGAGTGTGTTAGCTGAGGATGAGGTGGGCCTTTGGAAGTGCGCTACCATAGACCTGATGTCTGATGAGGAAGACGGCATTGTTCGCGTGGTGTCTGGATGGACTGTTTGACCAGCCAGGAGCTCGCCGAGCTCTGTGCCACGCTGCAATCAAGATTAGAGGCGATTCCAAAGAACAGGGCAACGCACGACAGACGTCTGAAAAATGGACTGAAATCAGACAGAATGGCGCTAGTTACCTACAGCTCTGAAGCGGAAAACAGAGACTTCATGGTGCTGTAGGATTTTGGGCTTCTCGTGAGCTTCCTATTGTTGTGTGGGCAGATCTCACACGTTTTGCATTTGGTTGGTTGGTTGTGTGTTTGTGTTTGTTCTAATAAAGCTCTTTCTTTGAATAAACTGCACATCCCTGGCATATTTTCCTTTCCTCAATAAATGAATGTCCTTGATGGTTATAATAGCGTAGTCCATAGGATAACAATGACATGAATATAAAACATAATAGCATATCACATGAATATGAATATATGCAATTAAAAATTAATATGCAAATCATAATTTTATATATATATGTGTGTAAAATTATTATAATTTGGGGGTTTAAATTTATTAATTTATTACCCAGGTTGACCAATAGTAACAGATCTGCCAACCAATCACGAGTGATATTTCTTGTTTCAATGTAGTAGTTTCAACCAATACTGAGTGAGGAAATTCAAGCCATTCCGGCAAGGCGCCGCCCAGAGCTGCTATTCATATGCTAATTAGAGCCATTAGCGCCGGCGCCAGCATGCCTCCGCAAGCTCCACATACGTCATGGTTCGTTTCCGTCAATATGTGGCACAGACGAACGCGACGTTCACAGGCTGTAAACTGACGCTAATTGTCGAAAATCAGGGAGATTTCCGGCCGTTTACGGGGACGAAAATCCCACTTTTCATGCAGTGTATAGAGTAGCATTGCATCCTTTATATCTTCGAAAAGTCTTTAGTTTTATTATATTTATAAAAGAAATATAGGCTGTACTGAGTCTTTCCGGAAAAAAACGAGCGCCTGGAGGCGTATCGTGTGGGCGGAGCTAAAGAATGACGATCGCGAACAAAGCGGTGACGTCCTCAAGCGTGGAGAAACCCATGACTATCTCAGCTAATACAGATAATGATCCAGAATCAAATCTGAGGCAGAAATAAATTGAACAGGAGAAACAGTAACATCAGGACGTCCGTCTCCGTGGTATGTACTGTATTTAGTGGCCTGTCAACATTTGTGTGTCTTTACTAGAAGTTTATGAGGACATGATTCGGTTTATGGACTATTGTATGTGACTAACGTTAGACCTTAGCAAGCAAAACGGTTTTGCACGTCAGACTAGTGTAACATTATATAGAGAACAGCAATGGACTGACCGTTTTTGAATGACGAAGCACGCCATCATGTCGTTTACTGATGTTTACTCGTGACGGTAGCCAATAGCAGAGACATTTGAAGCAGTTTTACTCACCAGCTGCTTCCAAAGCAGGACCGAACCTTTATCGCTGAGACCGCTCCGTCAAAAACACACTTCTTTGGTATGATTTGGTGAAGTCCTGTGACAGCAGTGGCGTGGAAATCCACTTTGAGACGCGACTGAAGCGATGGTGTGAAGCTTCCCGTCATTTCTGCGTTCAAATCGGTTCAAATGCAGCGCTGCCTTCCCAGAATGGGAAGTCAGACTATAACCGACATAAGTGTTCACGGACGACTGGATCTGCAGTTGAGAGTGTTTACTCTCTCGCTCTAGTCACGTGCGCGCACCCTCCCGGGAGAAGAGCCCGTACGGCCCATACAAGGACCTTCCGTTCTATTAACGTCAAGTTGACCCATACTCGGAAAAAACTCTCCGCAACTTGTGAGAAACCGGAAGGAGTATGTTTGACACAGAAATAGTCTATCAAACGTCCAACTTTAGTTTTTGAAACTTTGTCTATGTTTAGGATGGGAATCCAAGTCTTTAACAGTGTAAAAAGCCCCCCCCCCCTCCCCTTATTTACTAGACAAGCAAAAGTAATTGTCTTATTTCTGGGAAAAATAACTCAAAATTAAGAGAGTTTTTGCTAAGATAAGAAATGCATTTTTTTCTTCGATAAGAAATGCTTTTTTTTGTGCAGTGTTCTATATAGAACCCTTTTAAGTGCCAAAAGGGTTCTTTCGTGTCATAGAACCCTTTTGGCATAAAAAGGTCTTTGGAGTATACTCAACTATACTTCTATATATAACATTTTAAGGGTTCTAAATACGTAGCGCCGATAGAACCTTTTCTTCTAAGAGTGTAAATTTCTACGTGTGAACTAAGAAGCTAATAAACACACGATAACTATGAAATAAGGTTTTTGTATGATTGTTCATGTGATTTCGGCTATTTTATATCAATAATGGATGTTTACATTATGAGTGCTAACAGGTGTAGTGATTAGCTCCATATAAAATGATGAATATAACATGTTTTAACATAACTATTAGAATAAAATCCCCATTATATCGCGACAGGAAACTAATAAAAACACTCGATGGTGGTCTAAAGTGAGATAAAGAATGAAGGTGTAATTTTAATGTTTTAAATTGTGTTATGTAGCTTGATGCTAACTGAAGCTCTAATGCACCTGTAGGACCAGGAGCTTTTGTCTATTTTTTTACAAAAATTCACATAATGTGCTTTTAGTTTAATTGTTAGTTTTTTTTTTAGATTACTGTGGCTTACTAAAGGAAACACTGTGCTGTTAATGGGCCATATAGGCACGCATACATGTTATAATGGCTTTGAATAATGGCTGTTACAAAACAAAAGATTCATAACAAAACAATAATGAGGATTACATCTCAGATATTAAAAAGTGTGAAACGATCGTCGCGTGAGCACACTGTAGCATTAATTAAGCTGTTTTCCTCTCCAGACATTAGACAAAAGACTGCAAACGTCTTCAGGCCAGCAAACTTATTTGATTAAAAACATCTAAAAAACAATTCAGATTCTTAGAAAATGTTTAATAAAATTCATTTTGGGCATAAAAAAGCATGACCACACTTGCGCCTTCAATTTAGTTGTAGTTATATGTCGTTATACTACATTCACATAATATTTTTATACATGAAGAAAAATATTAAAAATATTAAATTTTTAATTTGTATGTTTCAGCCCTTATATCTCTATATTATTAACTGTCTGAGTAATTCTGAATATTCAGCTGTAAACTCTCAAGTGTTGGCTTTCTAAATATATGTTGGTTATGTGTGTATTCAGAATACCGTACGAGCAGCTGTCTTTATACTATGAGTGAAATATGAGGACACTGGCCATGTCCTAACTTTTCAAAATGCTTATAAATCATACATGATGAGTTTTTTTTATAAAGTAAAAATGCAGAATGTTTCCTGTGATGGGTAGGTTTAGGGGCAGGGGCAGTGTAAGGGGATAGAAAATACGGTTTGTACAGTATAAAAAACATTACGCCTATGGAATGTCCCCATATGTCACAAAAACAAACGTGTGTGTGTGTGTGTGTGTGTGTGTGTGTGTGTGTGTGTGTGTGTGTGTGTGTGTGTGTGTGTGTGTGTGTGTGTGTGTGTGTGTGTGTGTGTGTGTGAATTAATGATATTTTATATAACTATATTTCTTGTCAAAAATGTTTTTTTTTTTATTATTGTATTGCTAACACTAACACTTGTAACATTTTTAATTGGGTTGATATAATCCCTCTATATTTGTGACAATATCCTGCAATTGATCAGTCACACACAGACTATCATGGTCAAAATGACACAACATTTTTTTTAGACCATTACAGTTTTATTTGATTATTGCCGTTATTGAGGTAATACTGACCCAAGAAAGCAAATACAATTGTAAAATAAAGCCAACAATAGTAAACTAAAGTAATCAATTTATTCAACAGCAATGCACTCTGGGAGTATACTTCCTCAGATCAAAGATATAATTAAGGTGACAAAACTGGTTTAAGTAAGAACAACTCGATGCAAATAAGCTATGCGTACTTAATATAATTAAGGCAACGAGGGAACACAAAAGGGGTATTTTTGAGGAATATGTCAGTAATTATTGTGGAACATAAATGATGACCGTGACAAATACAAAAAATACTAACCACTATGTTGTAAGTCAGTAGAGCAGTTTTACAAATGTAATTTTTTTTTTTTCCTCTTTTCTAGGACCTGACCACGTACACAGGTCTTTCAAGTTCATTGCTATCTAGATAAAAGGGGAAAATGTAGAATTTTTTTGTACTGCATTGTAAACATGGATAATGTATCAAACTGCAGTGAATTACAAACAATTGAGACTGTCATTCTTGTTTTGAAAACATACATTTTCAAAATAAATCATTGTATAATGCTACCTGTTGTTAGTGTTTTAAGTCATTGTTTTATGAGTGACATTGACATATTGTTGGGTGACAACCTTTGTTGTTGTTATGGAAGAATACGTTGATTTAAGATATACAGTCTTGTTCAAAATAATAGCAGTACAATGTGACTAACCAGAATAATCAAGGTTTTTCGTATATTTTTTATTGCTATGTCGCAAACAAGTTACCAGTAGGTTCAGTAGATTCTCAGAAAACAAATGAGACCCAGCATTCATGATATGCACACTCTTAAGGCTGTGCAATTGGGCAATTAGTTGAAAGGGGTGTGTTCAAAAAAATAGCAGTGTCTACCTTTGACTGTACAAACTCAAAACTATTTTGTACAAACATTTTTTTTTTCTTCTGGGATTTAGCAATCCTGTGAATCACTAAACTAATATTTAGTTGTATGACCACAGTTTTTTAAAACTGCTTGACATCTGTGTGGCATGGAGTCAACCAACTTGTGGCACCTCTCAGCTGTTATTCCACTCCATGATTCTTTAACAACATTCCACAATTTATTCACATTTCTTGGTTTTGCTTCAGAAACAGCATTTTTGATATCACCCCACAAGTTCTCAATTGGATTAAGGTCTGGAGATTGGGCTGGCCACTCCATAACATTAATTTTGTTGGTTTGGAACCAAGACTTTGCCCGTTTACTAGTGTGTTTTGGGTCATTGTCTTGTTGAAACAACCGTTTCAAGGGCATGTCCTCTTCAGCATAGGGCAACATGACCTCTTCAAGTATTTTAACATATGCAAACTGATCCATGATCCCTGGTATGCGATAAATAGGCCCAACACCATAGTAGGAGAAACATGTCCATATCATGATGCTTGCACCTCCATGCTTCACTGTCTTCACTGTGTACTGTGGCTTGAATTCAGAGTTTGGGGGTCGTCTCACAAACTGCCTGTGGCCCTTGGACCCAAAAAGAACAATTTTACTCTCATCAGTCCACAAAATGTTCCTCCATTTCTATTTAGGCCAGTTGATGTGTTCTTTGGCAAATTGTAACCTCTTCTGCACATGCCTTTTTTTAACAGAGGGACTTTGCGGGGGATTCTTGAAAATAGATTAGCTTCACACAGACGTCTTCTAACTGTCACAGTACTTACAGGTAACTCCAGACTGTCTTTGATCATCCTGGAGGTGATCATTGGCTGAGCCTTTGCCATTCTGGTTATTCTTCTATCCATTTTGATGGTTGTCTTCCGTTTTCTTCCAAGTCTCTCTGGTTTTGCTCTCCATTTTAAGGCATTGGAGATCATTTTAGCTGAACAGCCTATCATTTTTTTGCACCTCTTTATAGGTTTTCCCCTCTCTAATCAACTTTTTAATCAAAGTACGCTGTTCTTCTGAACAATGTCTTGAACGACCCATTTTCCTCAGCTTTCAAATGCATGTTCAACAAGTGTTGGCTTCATCCTTAAATAGGGGCCACCTGATTCACACCTGTTTCTTCACAAAATTGATGACCTCAGTGATTGAATGCCACACTGCTATTTTTTTGAACACACCCCTTTCAACTAATTCAACTAATTGCCCAATTGCACAGCCTTAAGAGCGTGCATATCATGAATGCTGGGTCTCATTTGTTTTCTGAGAATCTACTGAACCTAATGGTAACTTATTTGCCACGTAGCAATAAAAAAATATACGAAAAACCTTGATTATTCTGGTTAGTCACATTGTACTGCTATTATTTTGAACAAGACTGTATATGGAATGTTTTGATCATTTCAGTGCATTTTGAATGTGAATTTTTATTTATTTATTTGTTAATTACAATTTATGAAACTATTGTAACGTATACAATTTCCCCCTTTTCTCTAAACTTACACATAAAACCACAAAACATGCACACAACATACAAAACCTCACATCTCTTGAAAAACAATTTGAACTCTTCTAAAATGTTGTTTTAGCATAGTACACACAAATTGAATTGTTAAAGTTGCTTTACAGCAGCTGCTTTGAAACAATCTGTTGTATAAAGCACTTTAGGTGACTTGACTTGTATGCATATTCAGTATATGTTCACAAAATAAATAGAATGAAAGGGTGATTTTTTTTTTTGTTTCATAACAAAGTTTTGATTTCTAAGTGATCAAATTAGGTATATTTTTCAAAACATAAACAAAAAGGCTTGGGTGTAAGTGAACAAATCAGGCATAAGTGTTTCACAAATTATCATTTTGTGTAGGCTATTGGAAAAAGATTGTGGCTTTTAAATGACAGTGTGAAACAGAAGAGCTGTTAGTTTGAAATTATGTGTCTAATGTAGAGAAGTGTTTAGCTTTTTGCAAAAAGTTTGTTTTGCATTTGAAAACTGAGTGTAAAGCAGATAATGCGCTTGCAGTTTTGCAGACTTCGTCTGCACTGTAAAAAAATTCTAGTGCTTTCAACTAATTATTATTTAGTAACTAGTTCCACAGATTTTTTACGTTCACTCAATTTCGTTCTAGAAATTGTTACCTGAATATTTTTTTTTTAATTGGCTCAAACTTGACTTCAACATTAAAATGTACGTTTGCTCAATTATTTTTTTATAATTAATTCAACTAAAACGTTTTAATTAGGGGTTCCCTTTCGGGGAACTCGAGCTGCGTCGAAACGCTGTGAGAACGCCTCTGTTTAAATGCGTCGTGAAGCGCCTGTAGAACCATTCCATCGGAAAAAAGATCGATCGTCGGCGTGATGACGTCATCGACCGGAAGCTATAAAACGTCCGTGAAAACAAACAGGAACTAGCTTCTGAGCCTTCAGCAAGCGATCTGTGTGAACCTGTCTGTCTATTTGGTGTTTTTGTCTGTCTATTATACTAGAAAGCAGAGATTTTCCACCCTTTTTGTTAAATATTCAATATATTAACAGAAAAAAGAGAAAATAAGATAGATAGAATGGCGAGTGAAAGCAGCAATTTCAGAAAGTGTGTTCCTCCCTGCCCACGCTACATCACGGGCGGGGATACACATCTTCTCTGTGTTGCATGCTTGGGAGCGCAGCATGCCCAGGCAGCCCTCGAGGGGGCTGCTTGCGAGCACTGTGAGCGTATGCCACTGAGAACGCTGCGCTCCCGCCGGGCACTCTTCGAGGAGGGTGCCTCGGCTCGTGTTCCCCGCGGCTCTGGTCCCGCTGCCGCCGAGGCGGAGCGGAGGCTGCAGTCGTGGGGATCACAATTGGATGTTGCAGAGGGGTTAGAGACGGGCGCTGCCTTATCTCTGCCCTCACCTGCTCCATCCAGCGGTTCTTCTCGGGGCATGGAAGCACGCATGGCGGTTTCTTCCCCCCCGAGAGAGCCGCCGGTACTTCATCTGTCCAGCTCTGAGGAGGTGGACGTTGAAAGTATCGATACTGAAGATTCGCCACTTCAGTCCCCTGCTAGTGAGGAGCTAGTTGAGGTTTTGACGCGAGCAGTGGCCAGGTTAAACATCGACTGGCCCACTGAAAGATCTGAGGCAGGAAGAAAACGTCATAGTAAGCTAGACGAACGCTTCCTGCCGTCTCGCGCATCAGAACCTCAGCGACGGGGCCTGCCGTTCTTCCACGATTTGCACACCGAGGTGGCAAGATCGTGGAAGAGACCGGCTTCATATCGTGTCTTCAGCCCGCAGACTTCGGTCTACAGCAACATTTGCGGGCTGAGACAGTATGGTTATGGGGCGATGCCAAAGGTTGAAGAGACGCTTGCGAGCCATCTCTCGCCTTCCTCGGCATCGTCCCTGAAGGCCCCGACTTTACCCACCAGACCTCTAAAAACAACGTCGGCGATGGTGGGTAAAGCGTACTCGGCGGCGGGTCAAGCGGCTGCATGCCTGCACACGATGGCTATCGTGCAGGCATACCAGGCTGACCTGCTGAGGGATTTGGACGGTAGTGATGCTGTGGGGGGTGATATTATCGCTGAATTAAGATCGTCAGCCGATCTAGCTCTCCGGGCCACCAAGGAGACGGCCAGATGTGTTGGCCGCTCCATGGCAGCATTGGTGGCTACGGAGAGGCATCTATGGCTAAACCCCACAGACATCAAGGAGAGGGAGAAAGCCTTTCTGCTTGATGCGCCGCTTTCTCCTGGAGGCCTCTTCGGTGACGCAGTTCACACTGTCACCGAGAGGTTCCAGGAGTCGAAAAAGCAAGCTGCGGCGCTCAAGCAGTTCCTCCCTCTCCGGGTCCAGGTCCCTGGGGCTGCTGCTGATACCACCAAGCAGCCCAAGCCGAGTACGAGCTCCTCCTACAGGGCTCAGCAGAAGCAGAGCGTCGCTGCCCGAGCTCCCCCTCAGCGTGGGGACGAGGGGCGGCGCTCTCAGACGAGGCCTTCGAGGGGCAGGGCTGATCTGCGGACAGTCCTGATCGCCAAGAAGGCCTCGTCGAAGCGTTCCTGACGCCAGAAGCGTCAGGACGCTGAGGGTGGTTCCCCCCGTAGGGAAACGGTGCTTACCCCTGCCTACGGTACCCGTTTCCCTACGGCACCCTCGGGGGGCCGCGCTGCCAACCCTGCCGCAATGCCGGGGCGCAGTCGGTCTCCGCGGGCCACCCGAGGGTGGTCCGCACCCCCTTCGGGGGGTCCCCGAGCAGTCAAGTCAGTTGTTCCCTGCCGGTCCGCCGCTTCAGGGCACTGTGCTTGTTGCTCAAAATACACCAGAGGCCAGCCTCGAGAGGCTGGTTCCCTTAGTAGATTTTCTAGACGAGTGGAAACGTCTACCAAATATATCTCGTTGGGTCCTGCAGATAATAGAAAGGGGGTACGCCATTCAATTCGGAAGTCGGCCACCTCCTTTCTCCGGTGTCCTGCCTACAGAGGTGGGCCCGGAGCAGGCTCTGGTAATGGCACAGGAAGTAGAGACACTCCTGCAAAAAGGGGCTATAGAGAGGGTTCCCCCTCCCAGCAGGGAGTCTGGCTTTTACAGCCGTTACTTCATCGTGCCGAAGAAGGATGGGGGCTTACGCCCGATATTAGATCTGCGGCTATTGAATCGCTCGGTGGCCAAGCTCAAATTCAAGATGCTTACACTCAGACAGATTGTAGCGCAGGTCAAATCGGAGGATTGGTTTGTCACCATAGACCTCAAAGATGCGTATTTTCATGTCTCCATCTTTCCACATCACAGGAAGTTCCTGAGGTTTGCCTTCGGGGGAGAGGCATACCAATATCGTGTACTTCCCTTCGGTCTAGCACTGTCACCCCGCACGTTCACCAAGTGTGTGGATGCAGCTCTGGCGCCGCTGCGTCTACAGGGCATCCGCATATTGAACTATATCGACGACTGGCTGATTCTAGCGAATACAGAGCAGATGGCGGTTCAGCATCGAGATGCTGTTCTCGCCCATATGTCGAAGCTGGGGTTGAGGCTGAACGCCAAGAAGAGTGTACTTTCTCCGGCTCAGAGAACCACTTTTCTGGGTGTGAACTGGGACTCGGTAATTATGCGGGCGCAATTATCGCCAACACGCATAGGATCGATCCTGGCAGCCGCCAAAGAACAGAAGCTAGGCCAAGCCGTCACTGTGAAACAGTTCCAGAAACTGTTAGGTCTCATGGCAGCAGCGTCCAACGTGATACCTTTTGGCCTACTGTACATGAGGCCACTGCAGTGGTGGCTCAAGACAAAAGGGTTCTCCCCGAGGGGAAATCCGCTCCGCACGATCAAAGTCACGCGGCGATGCCTACGTGCTCTGGTCATGTGGAAAAACCCGGGGTTTTTATCTCAGGGTCCCGTGTTGGGGGCTCTTGTTCGTCGCGTAACGCTAACGACAGACGCCTCTCTCACGGGCTGGGGGGCGACCATGAGTGGTCGCTCGTCCCAGGGTCTATGGCAGGAGCATCAGCGGCACTGGCACATAAATCGGCTAGAGATGCTCGCAGTGTTTCTTGCATTGAAACAGTTCCTGCCCGACCTCAGGGGCCACCATGTACTAGTCAGAACAGACAACACGTCCGTGGTGGCCTACATAAACCACCAGGGGGGTCTGAAGTCTCGTCCGTTGGACAAACTGGCACATCGGATCCTCCTGTGGGCCCAAGGGAAATTGCTGTCAGTCAGGGCAGTATATATCCCGGGGGCCCTGAATCAGGAAGCAGACAGCCTGTCGAGACAGGGGCCGAGGCCCGGGGAATGGAGACTCCATCCAGAGGTGGTGGAGCTCCTCTGGAAGGTTTATGGGAAGGCAGAGATAGACCTGTTCGCTTCGGCGGAGAATTCTCACTGCCCGCAGTGGTTTTCTCTGACCCATCCGGCCCCGCTGGGGCTGGATGCCATGGTACAGGAGTGGCCGAGGCTGCCTCTGTACGCCTTCCCCCCGATTGTCCTGCTTCCAGGAGTTCTGGAGAGGGTACGCCGGGACGGGGCCCAGGTACTTCTAGTGGCTCCGAACTGGCCGACCCGAGTGTGGTTTGCGGACCTGATATCTCTCCTGGAAGGCTCTCCGATGGAGATTCCGACCAGGAGGGATCTACTCTCTCAGGCGGGCGGGAGATTCCTGCACCCACGCCCAGAGATGTGGAAACTGTGGGCCTGGCCTCTGAGGGGGCTAGGCTCATAGAGGAGGGTCTCTCGGCCGAGGTCGTAGAGACCATCCTACACTCCAGAGCTCCGTCCACAAGGAAGCTGTACGCTTTGAAATGGAGACTTTTCTCAGCATGGTGCAGAGAACGCCAGTGGGATCCAGTTAACTGCCCGGTTGGTACAGTGCTGGAGTTCCTGCAGGAGAGGTTCTCTGCAGGGTTGACCCCCTCCACACTTAAGGTGTACGTGGCGGCCTTGGGTGCTGTCCACGTCCCTTGCAGTGGAGTGTCTTTGGGAAGACACCCTCTAATTACACGCTTCCTTCGTGGCACATTAAGGTTGAGGCCAGTTATGCACTCGAGGGTCCCGGCATGGGACTTGGCCATTGTTCTGAGGGGCTTGTCCGGACCTCCGTTCGAACCTCTGGAGGAGGTTTCGGATAAGTTCCTCACCTTAAAAACCATCTTCCTTTTGGCCATATCATCTCTTAAAAGGATAGGAGATATTCAGTCTCTGTCGGTAGAGCCCTCATGTCTAGAGTTTGCGCCAGGGATGGTGAAAGCATTTCTGCATCCCAGGCCGGGTTATGTCCCCAAGGTTCCTACGAGCCCACGGGGCCCCATCACTCTGCAAGCCTTCTGTCCTCCTCCATTTATGACGTCAGACCAGGAAAGATTAAATCTGCTGTGTCCTGTGAGGGCACTGGATACCTATGTCCACAGAGCTGCCCTGTGGAGAAAATCTGAACAATTGTTTGTTTGCTTTGGACCCCCTAAGAAGGGGGCCCCAGTATCCAAGCAGAGGATGAGCAAGTGGGTGGTCGAGGCCATTTCACTTGCTTATGAAGCTACCGGGCAGCCGTCTCCACTGGCTGTCCGGGCGCACTCAACCAGGGGTATGGCTGCTTCTAAAGCACTTTTGTCGGGGGCTTCCCTCCATGATATCTGTAACGCGGCCGGTTGGTCGTCTCCTTCTACTTTCGTCAGGTTCTACGAACTAGACCTGGCATCTACTGTAGGGGCACAGGTACTCTCGTAACCGTGTGCGCTTCGGCTTCACACATACGAGACACTTGGTCCTATGGCGATGTGGGTATAAGCGTTCTCACAGCGTTTCGACGCAGCTCGAGTTCCCCGAAAGGGAACGTCTCGGTTACGTATGTAACCCTAGTTCCCTGAGGGAACGAGACGCTGCGTCGCTTTGCCATACTCCCGGCGTGTCCGTGATCACTTACTTCAGGCTTTATCAGAAGTTAGTTCCTGTTTGTTTTCACGGACGTTTTATAGCTTCCGGTCGATGACGTCATCACGCCGACGATCGATCTTTTTTCCGATGGAATGGTTCTACAGGCGCTTCACGACGCATTTAAACAGAGGCGTTCTCACAGCGTTTCGACGCAGCGTCTCGTTCCCTCAGGGAACTAGGGTTACATACGTAACCGAGACGTTTCCTTTTTAAATGGTTTTAATTGTTTCTAGAAATTGCAGTGGAACTAGTTACAACATGTTATAGTGAGGATAAAAACAAATGAAGACACATTTATGCATTTATAACATTTGTCATTTTTATAACAATACATTTTCATAAGAATTCATTTCGGACCCACTTTATATTAGGTGGCCTTAACTACTTACTATGTACTAACATTTTAATTAATCATTTGATACAATGCACTTATTGTGTACATACATGTTTTTACATTGTACTTATATTTAAAAAGAAATACCTGCATGTAATTACGTCTGTAATTAATTTCTGTAGTTACATTTGTAATTACACAGTTGGCACTTCCCTTACACCTAACCCTACCCTTAAAATGACCCACACCACCACACCTGTCCCTAACTTTACATGTATCCCATCTCAATATCAGTAAAGCTGCTTTGCAATACAATTTGAACACAGTAAGTACATTGTACTTATTTTTTGATGTAAGTACATAGTACTTAAGGCCACCTAATATAAAGTGGGTCCTTCATTTCAAATTTCTTTAAATAATAAAAAAATGACCATAGCCCTTGTCACTTTTCTTTAATGTCTTTAATGCACCTTTAGTTATGAAAATACACACACAGTCAAAGTAGATACACTGGAGCATTCCTGCTACTTGTCAGTGTTTCAGATGGTAATGGTATAGTTCACCAAAATGTTCACCTCTCCACCAATCAGCTGGTGTGTGGTGAGCGTTCTGGCGCAATATGGCTGCCGTCGCATCATCCAGGTGGATGCTGCACATTGGTGGTGGTTGAGGAGATTCCCCCCTTCTTTGTAAAGCGCTTTGAGTGCCTTGAAAAGCGATATATAAATCAAACGCATTATTACAGAAGAGAGGAATCTGCTCAACCATCACCGATGTGCAGCATCCATCTGGATAATGTAAAGTTAGTTATATTGTGCCAAAATGCCCACCAAACACCAGCTTATTGATGAAGAGGGGACAGGAGAGAAGATGAGAGGAGAGTGACTGAAGCCAATTAGTATATGGAAGTCCTGATGGACTGAAGCCAATAGGCAAATTTGGCAAATTTTACCTCCTTTTTTTTCTTCAAAGGACATCCTGGGATATGTTATAACCAGACAGGGTCAGGACCTTGGTTTAACATCTCATCCGAAGGATCGTGCTTTTTGAAAGCATAGTGTCCCCATCACTGTACTGGGGTGTTAGGGCCCACACAGACCACAGGGTAAGCACCCCCAGCTGGTGTCACTAACACCTCTTCCAGCAGCAACCTAGTTTTCCCAGGAGGTCTCCCATTCAGATACGAACCAGACTCAACCATGCTTAGCTTTAGGCCGGGGACACACTGCAAGCATGTCGTGAGCGTCTCGGCTGCTTGGCTTGTCCGTTTTTATTTCGGCTCCCATGTTAACCGGTTAGAGCTTGCATACTGCCTGCGTCACATGCACGGTCCGAGCCATGCGGAAAACGCGTGCATGCTTCAAATAGAAGAGACGCCTATTTTTCACGCGACACGCGAGTGTGTTGGAAGTGTTTACAGGCAAAATATAATAGGAAAAGTTGTTTATATGCCATTTTGACACAAATACATATTAATAAATTACATTTTCATGTTTGAAAAAGTCTGTAGGTTAACATAAATGCAGATATAGGCCTAATTGTAATAATAAAAAAACAACATTATTATCGATTTTTAAATATTAAACCTGTCAATACAGAACGAAATATTCTGTAGCCTATTTTGCCTTCAATACCATAGATATGTATGGTCAATAGGCTACTGCCGACGTGTCTTTGCTGTATCAATAGGCAATATATTTATATTTAACATTAAGTATAGGGCTTCCCTGTACATTAATAGCAGCAGCAGCGCTGCGTCAGGCAAGCTTCTGGTGTGCAAAGACAGAGAAAACGCCACACAGCTGACACGCAACAGAAACGCCACACTCAGACCATGCTTGCAGTGTGTCTCCGGCCTTAGTGGGCAAACAGTCTTCGGCCTCAGGGTGATATCTGCTAGCTATCTGTAATATCTGTAATATCTGTGTTGGAAGTGGGCAGAGAGGCGTGGCCTTTGGAGGATGGATGCCAATGGCCCATCTGAATGGGTGGGCTGCACATCTAGCCCACAGAGGCTTATCAAACGCATGTCTATGGAAGTTCACCAGTCGTTTTCTGCTCACTGAACAGGAACTGCTTTGTCATGACACTGTGTCTATAGCAAAAGCATTAGTGGGGCACTCCCTCTAGACAACTGCCTCTCTTCTGCAGAGCTTTGACTAGCAGAACCAATTAAAACCGTTATATAACATAAATAAATTAAGGTTTTATGGTTTTATGACGGTCCGAACAATAACTTATACTGTTGGAATTTCAGCTTTATAGCGGGCTTTAACAAAGTATTTACTCAGATTTGATAAGTTACTGCATAGTTGTGCTGCTGTGCTGCAAATAAAAAAAATATAATATGTAGTCAAGTATACAAAACATATATTAATTCTGTTATCTGCAGAGTCAGAAATTAATGGGCACAAAATGCCCCTGCACATTTAAAGAAAATATATTACAAACATTGTGATGAAAGTGAAATGCTGTATGTAAGAGGAAAAATGACTGCTTCAGAGATGGGAAATGTTCTTTGCTCACTTTATTCCCAGTTTGAAACATTAAAAAGGGCACATATGACACATAGTATTATGACAATGTCTAAATGGCAGATATATTACAGTATGTCCACATTGTGTTCATAATACACAAATGCATATTTTATTGAATGCACTTTTTTAAGGAAGTAAGTTCTCAATCAAATGCAGTACCCTGACAGTAACCACCTGCTATGTTCTACAAGATCACTGTACAGTGATCATTTTCAACAATAATTGTGCTGGAACACACCAGCAGTCTTTGAGTTTAAACCCTTGATCCAGGGCCATTAGCCAGAGGAACTATTTATCTTGCATTTTCCCCTCCTCTTTATATGTCCTCTCTTGACAGAGGGTGAATGCAAAGCAAGCTAGACTCAGAGATGAGTGTGAGGCTTGAGTGGAACAGACAGTCTCTCATGTACTGTCCATAATGGGCACGTGGGATTCTGAGTTTGCCGTCTCTTGTGCACTGCTGGTTTTAGATAATAATGGATCAAAATTCCATTTGACTTTGGACAGACGACCACAAGTGGAATGCTGAGATGCCACCGCAGTTTTGTGGAAAGTTATGACTGGATGGAGCGTGCATCTTCTGGAGGTATTTCCTTGCCGCAACTTCCTAAGGTCTGTATGTAATTTCCTCATCTCATAGTCTGTAATGCATGCGAGAGGCGAAGGATAGGCTATAATTGATTTAAAGTCACACTAAAATGTTTATTTTACTTTTGTAATAAGAATTGTTGCATTGTTTGTTAGTATTTGATATTTCTTCATGTTATGTTACAATTTGCAATTAATCATGTAGAAGTTGTGTTTTATTTAATTCGAGAAATATTTGGTACATGTAAGGTACATGAACAAATGTGTGAAATTTAGCCTACATCAGTATATGGTTTTGGGTAAATTACAAAGATTCAAAATTACATGACAAACATTGTAGTTATAGTAATTTAATCCATGACATTACACATTTAAGGTAATATAATCAGACACATTTTTTGTTTACTTTTACTTATCTTACATTCTCACAATATAAGTAATTTTAATTAATGATAACGATAACAATTAATTAATTTGTTTATCAAACCGAAGTCCTGAGTCAAACAAAACACCAAGGTTTTTTGCATACAGAGAAACATGGGTACTTATGTCACCAAGGTCCAAGTTCCAATGGTCATAAAAATCACTTGGACCGAATAGTATCACTTCACTTTTACTGTCATTTAAAGCCCAAAAATTTTGTGCAAGCCATAATTTCAATTCCTGTAGACACGCTAATAAGGCAGACAAAGAATTTAAATCAAATCGCTTAAAAGGTATGTACAATTGAGTGTAGTCAGCATATAAGTGAAATGACACGAAAGATATATATGAGACATTGTTCCCAACGGAAGCATGTATAATGAAATGAGTGTTGGAGCAAGGATTGATCCCTGTGGAATGCCACAGGAAAGATGTGCAGCCAAGGAAGTATGTTTACCTAGCCTAGATCATAGTATGTGAGCAGAGTGGAGCAAGGAGTGGAGCAGTGAGATTTTTAATGGAGTGAGGAACGGATTTTTTAAAAGTCTAAGTTTTGTGATTTTCACTCGCTCCGAGAGCGCTCCACTACCGCTCCATCACGAGTACAATTCATGCCAACAGGCCGGCACATAATAACTACATTTTTAGCCAGAACTAGAGCTTAGATCGGCTCAAAAAATTTAAAAAATCGGCTCCCGTGCACCCGAGAGACCGGACCTGCCAGACACATTAACTGTAATTATGAGCCCGAGCCCTATTTAAACCCGACCATTTTTTAATACGTGGGCGTTCTGACGAGAATGAGCCTGTAATGACTAATGAATGGTGTGACTCAGCTCAATAATCCGCAGGCGCGAGCTCATGAACCCACCGGTAATGATATTCGTTCAAATCCAGCTCAGACATGACATAAATCTGTAGCTTACTATACTTGTTG
The DNA here is from genome assembly GCF_024679245.1 of Pseudorasbora parva. Classification (NCBI taxonomy): domain Eukaryota; kingdom Metazoa; phylum Chordata; class Actinopteri; order Cypriniformes; family Gobionidae; genus Pseudorasbora; species Pseudorasbora parva. The sequence goes on from NC_090180.1 coordinate 26,144,287, forward strand.
TAGTCATTAAACAATGTTTTTCTTTCATATTTGTTTAAATATTATTATATTATTTTAAAATTTCATCTGATAGGCTGATAAGGCTATAAGTGCAAAGATGCGAGTGGGTCAGAAATTATTTTGGTGGTTATATTTAGTTTAATATTAAGTTTTGTTTTGTAAAAAGCTTTTCTTTCGTTTTGTACAAATTGTCTCTTAATTTTAATAAAGGTTTCTTCGGCCAATTGAATGTATTTAATAAATAAGAAGCAAATAAATAGACTTTCGTGACCTGAAGAGAGGTTGCGGAAGCAATCGCTTTCATTGCTCATGAACTGGAGCATGTCTCAAATAAACTGAAAATCAGCAGGCTTGCCTCACAGACATGAGAAATATGTAGCCTAATATGTATAGAACCAATTCTAAACTAAAATATTTAAATAAGCAAAGTGCAGTGTTCAGAACTCACACGGTAAACAACTAGCTTGATACAGATGGATCACGGCGATGGGCATGAGTGGGATGATAAAGTTTAAGGGATTTTTTTTTTACCTTCTTGTAAAACACATCTTGTAGTGCTTACCTGCTTAAAGTTATTCTTTATATGTTTTTGAATGAGCAGAAATCTGTATTGATCCGTAGATAAAATAACTGATGAAAACGTATGTTTATCTTTCCAAACTTCCAAACAAAATTTGCACTGCAAAAAGCTTTTAATGCTGATAAAGCCTATATGTTTGGCATAGTGGCGGGGAAATGCTCACTAATGTTTCAATAAACCACGTTGAAACTAGGCTCCTAATCTCCTATTGTTTATTTTTTATAAAAATAAAAAAAATCAGTTAATGCAGGTTATAAACCGAACTTTATAGTGATATTTCAGAGCTTACTTAAATACTTTAGCGTTTAGCCGCAAATATCCTCGGAGCGAAGACGGACTGGTGTTTCTAATAGCAGTTAGCGAGGAGTGGAGCGTGGAGCGGGAAATTGTGAACCCGGAGTGGAGCTGGAGCGGAGTGATTCTGGAATGCATAGAGTGTGGAGGGGAAATTGCCGCCACTCCGCTCACATACTCTGGCCTGGATGCAAAGCCGAACTCAGCCCCGCCCACAACATTTGAGGATAGGCAGTTCGGTCTGGACTCGATCCATGGAGTGATTATGCCCGAACAGAAACTGTTCGGACCAATGAAATTATCAGGGCGGGCTTTAGACGATGACAGACAGATGAAAAACAGTAACGTAACCATGCACGTCATCAAAGGCACTTGGATTATATTTGTTCAAATCCTAAACGGAGAAGGGAGAACTTGTTCGTATATGCATTCAGCTTCACTATTTTTCTCTGAAATGATCATGTTGTAAGCAAGGTTATTTTCGTAAACGAAAACTGAAACTAAGACTAAAACTATTGGTCAAAAAACATTTTCGTAAACTGAAATAAAATTAAAAAATCTGAATAAATAAAAAACTAAAACTAAACGAAACTAACTACTCTTACTAAAAAACTAACTGAAATAAAATAATAATTAGCAAAAATAAATGTTCGTTTTCGTTATTAATAAGCCCTTTTAAATGTGGTGGAAAATCTGACATCTGACTGTGGCGGTTGAGCGAGTGTCTGTATATTGCGCTACTGCGCGTGAAGTGATCTGAGGAGGAGATTAACCGCTGTCCTGTGACGGACGCGTGCAGACAGGCAACACATCGCCAGTCCTAAACGGCAGTTCACAAAGAATCGATGCGTCCGTGGCAGTGAAATGGGAAATAACACAAGGTAATGAGATGAACGTTGAACTTCTTTTAACTTAAGCTCACTGTTTTAGAATGCCTTTCTTACGCGACGAGAGACGCAGGCGCAAAAGTCAGCAACTAGTAGAAAGTAACGTTACTAGCCTACTGTGCGTTTGAGATTTCATGTTTGCATAATATTGACAGGCTCAAAGGTGTTATCATAATCATTTACTACTAATAATATTATTGTCTGTGTGGAGACATTTCCCCACAAAGTAGGGAATACCAGGACACACACACACACACACACACGTTTGTTTCACTATATAAGTGAGGACATTGCATGGACTTCCATTGATTTTATATCAGGTTAATGATATTTTCTATCCCCTAACCCAATCCCTATCCCTAAACCTACCCATCCCAAGAACGTGCAAAACAATAGATTTAAATAAAAACATGTTTTGGCCGATTTATAAGCCTTTTTAACTAGCGGACCAGTCAAATGTCCTTATTAGTCAGTTATCATAATATTTTACTAGATAAGTGAGGACATTGGTCCCCTTTACAATTATAACACAATACACACACACACACACTCTCTCTCTCTCTCTCTCTCTCTCTCTCTCTCTCTCTCTCTCTCTCTCTCTCTCTCTCTCTCTCTCTCTCTCACACACACACACACACACACACACACACACACACACACACACACACAGCACAACAGTGTGTGTTGGCTTTATTCAGATGACTTTAGCTGTGGTCTTACAATGCTAGCCTACATTGTACTACTGAAGAAATTAAAATAAGCTTTTAATTGTTTAACAATATTTCATCTTTGTTATGAATGAGTTTGTCTGGAATTTATAATTTTTACTTTTATATTTTACGTTGCATTTATTTTGTTCTTTAAGATAGGCTAATACTCAGAGGATCTATGTCAAAAATATCAAATATAATTTTTTAATATCAAAATATAATTTATTTCATTTTTAATCTCCAGATCGTTGTTTGTATAGGTCATAGTTTGACTCAAGCTTTTTTGCTCAAAGGTGAAAACCCAACTATATGCATGTTTTGTAAGACCTTCCTGGGTTTAAACAATAATGCTCGTTTATCAAGTTATTTCACTTAAGGATGTTTAGTAAGATTAAACTCTAATCTGTGCAAACATTAAACTTTGCTGAAATTAGAAACCTTGATATGGTCTCTACACTTCATTATGGTAACTCTGCTAAACTATAATTACTAAAACTAAAACTGAAACTAAATAAATAAAAACTAAATAGAAATGTATTTGCAAAATAAAAACTAAACTAAAACTAGCAAAACCATTTGTAAAACTAACTAAAACTAAACTGAAATTTGTAGCAAAATTGAAAACGATACTAAAATAAAAACTAATTTAAAAAAGCAAAACTATAATAACCTTGGTTGTAAGTAACTGTGTATTCTTAAATTCTTTTCTTTTTTTACAATACCGGCAAAGATTGTTTATTTGAGCATGCGTGCAGACAGAGTTGCCAAGTTTTACAACAAAACCCGCCAACTACTAGCCCAAACGAATAGCTTTTTGGCGAGTTCTCTGGGAAAAAAAATGCCTTTTGGGGGGTAAAGTATGTTATTTTGGCAAGGTTGCCTGCTAAAATTCGCATTAATGCGTCTATATATCACATAATAGTCGCTTCAACTGTTGGAATTTTTCTTCTTGCAATCATTTCCCAAAGATCATTTGATTTCAGAAAGGCTTTATTTACATCAACAATGCCGAGTCTCTCCTGCAGGAGAAATTCCAGTTCTTTTGGTTTACCTAGCATATATGCATAGCTGCTTTCCCAAAATGGTCACAACCTTTTGGTTAACCAAGTTTTACAGTTAGTTTCATGGGTCATATGTCACCACATTTCAAGTTCTTTTTCTGTCGATCATGCATCTTCTGCATGTCATTTTGGAGCACGTTGTCAACGTCCACACACATTTAATACAGGGCAAACGCAACCTCAGCATACATCTGATATCTAATAGTGTCTTATATACAGCTTATTTTACATTAAGTTCAATAATAAAAATCTTCTACATTCTTCTTACCTAAGCCCCAATTTTGTATCCTTCTTCCAGACGTTTAGCTTCAAAATCAATCAATCAATCAATCAACTTTATTTATATAGCGCTTTTACAATCACAATTGTCAAACAGGACAGTATTGCAACAAAATTAGATTTGGCTGTACAGTCGTTCTGGAGAAAACAGTGATGTTATCAGCTTATTTTAATTTATCATATAGCGACAATGTTGGTAGATCTGTATTATAGTTTATAGAATTAATTAAAACCTAATTCATAAATTTTATTTGTATAATTAGTTGAATAACTTTGATCATAATTTTAGTGTCCCCAACTGAGCAAGACAAGCCAAAGGCGACGGTGGCAAGGAACCAAAACTCCATCAGGGCAAGAAGGAGAAAAATAAACCTTGGGAGAAACCAGACTCAGTCGGGGTGCCAGTTCTCCTCTGGCCTATTAACACACCGTGTATGATTATTATTCTGGCAACCTTACAGGTCTGAAATCATATTAGATCGGAATATTCAAAATTTCAGGGTATCACGCAAGAGACGGGTTTATTTAGGATGATGCGTCGATTACACAAGGGTATGAATACATGAAAGAACGGAGTTACTGCGCCTTTATTGCGCCATGTCCAGACGCAGGTCCACCATCTGATCTGGACATGTCTCGGATCCGGGGTAAACCTCGGGATAAACAGAGAGACTAGCATTAGACTAGCGTAGATGCCACTCTTTTTATGATGTAACGAGTCAGGTGTTATGGGAAGTGTTCCCGGTTCCGGCTGACCTAGTTAATGCAGTCTAACAATCAGTCAATTGATTTGAATAATGAAAGTTAAAAATTTTCTATGTGTATGCCATAGTAAAGAGATGTGTTTTTAGTCTAGATTTAAACTGACAGAGTGTGTCTGCTTCCCGAACAATGCTAGGAAGACTGTTCTCGAGTTTAGGTGCTAAATAGGATCGACCGCCTGCAGTTGATTTAGATATTCTAGGTATTATCAACTGGCCAGAGTTTTGAGACTGCAATAGACGTGATGGAATATAATGTGTTAAGAGCTCGCTTAAGTACTGGGGAACTAAACCATTTACTGCTTTGTAAGTAATAAGCAAGATTTTAAAATGTATGTTTAATAGGGAGCCAGTGCAGTGTTGACAGAACTGGACTAATATGATCCTACTTCCTGGTTCTAGTAAGAACTCGAGCTGCTGCATTTTGGACTAACTGGAGTTTGTTTATTAAGCGAGCAGGGCAACCACCCAGTAGAGCATTACAATAATCTAGCCTTGAGCTCATGAACGCATGTACTAACTGTTCAGCATTTTGCATTGAAAGCATGTGCCGTAATTTAGATATATTTTTAAGATGGTAGAATGTGGTTTTACAGATGCTAGAAACGTGGCTTTCAAATGAAAGATTGATATCAAAGAGCACACCCAAAATCTAGCTTCCTTAGTTATGCTACCTTATGACTAGGGATGGGTACCAAAAACCGGTATTAAACGGGCCCCGGGGGTGAATTTTCAAAGTCCGTTGTATTGATAAGCTCGGACGTTATCGGTTCTGATGTCGGGAAAATACACGTGACCAGAAGAGAGAGAGAGAGAGAGAGAGAGAGAGAGAGAGAGAGAGAGAGAGAGAGGCACAAACGACAGCCGAGGACAGAACTAAACATTCAAACATAGCTGGTTACACTTTGATCTGTGATAGTCTGATTTTATTTTAGATTTTGGCATCCAAAGATTATAATAATAATAATTGATGTCTAGCGCAACTTAATTACCTTTGCAGCAAAGCTGTCATTTCTCCCTAAAACTCAAACGTAGCCTAATGACAGAATCAGCACGATCAGTGATTGTTGTAAAATACAGTCTAGCTGTTGGTTGTGGGACGCGTTTAATAATAAAAAGAGCGATTAAATGCACAAAAATGTCCGCAAGAGATTGTTCCCAAGTCGGCTCCCGCTCTGAAACAGCCGCAACGAGACGAGCAAATTACACTTTCGGTTTTACACTCGAGTCTAAACGATCAAATGTACACAAACATCTATGTCAAAATGACCGGCTTGGAGAGTCTCTTAAACACAACACAGTTTGTGTCTAAAATGGACGTAGTTATTATGGATATAAGTTGGGAGAAAGTGTAGTGCATCTGCCTATTATTAGTCGCCTATAGATCTGCACATCTGTCTTAAACAGGCAGCAGTGTAAATAAATATGCTGACGAATTACTGCGAATTAAACAACCAAATGCAAAGAGAAAATCACTCACAGCTCTTGAATGAATAACTTCAGCTTTAATAAGCATTAATTTAGGCTATCAATAATAAACTATGCAGTGTTATTTTACATTTGATTATTATAATTTATATATATATATATATATATATATATATATATATATATATATATATATATATATATATATATATATATATACAGTCTTGTTCAAAATAATAGCAGTACAATGTGACTAACCAGAATAATCAAGGTTTTTCGTATATTTTTTATTGCTACGTGGCAAACAAGTTACCAGTAGGTTAAGTAGATTCTCAGAAAACAAATGAGACCCAGCATTCATGATATGCACGCTCTTAAGGCTGTGCAATTGGGCAATTAGTTGAATTAGTTGAAAGGGGTGTGTTCAAAAAAATAGCAGTGTGGCATTCAATCACTGAGGTCATCAATTTTGTGAAGAAACAGGTGTGAATCAGGTGGCCCCTATTTAAGGATGAAGCCAACACTTGTTGAACATGCATTTGAAAGCTGAGGAAAATGGGTCGTTCAAGACATTGTTCAGAAGAACAGCGTACTTTGATTAAAAAGTTGATTAGAGAGAGGAAAACCTATAAAGAGGTGCAAAAAATGATAGGCTGTTCAGCTAAAATGATCTCCAATGCCTTAAAATGGAGAGCAAAACCAGAGAGACGTGGAAGAAAACGGAAGACAACCATCAAAATGGATAGAAGAATAACCAGAATGGCAAAGGCTCAGCCAATGATCACCTCCAGGATGATCAAAGACAGTCTGGAGTTACCTGTTAGTACTGTGACAGTTAGAAGACGTCTGTGTGAAGCTAATCTATTTTCAAGAATCCCCCGCAAAGTCCCTCTGTTAAAAAAAAGGCATGTGCAGAAGAGGTTACAATTTGCCAAAGAACACATCAACTGGCCTAAAGAGAAATGGAGGAACATTTTGTGGACTGATGAGAGTAAAATTTTTCTTTTTGGGTCCAAGGGCCACAGGCAGTTTGTGAGACGACCCCCAAACTCTGAATTCAAGCCACAGTACACAGTGAAGACAGTAAAGCATGGAGGTGCAAGCATCATGATATGGGCATGTTTCTCCTACTATGGTGTTGGGCCTATTTATCGCATACCAGGGATCATGGATCAGTTTGCATATGTTAAAATACTTGAAGAGGTCATGTTGCCCTATGCTGAAGAGGACATGCCCTTGAAACGGTTGTTTCAACAAGACAATGACCCAAAACACACTAGTAAACGGGCAAAGTCTTGGTTCCAAACCAACAAAATTAATGTTATGGAGTGGCCAGCCCAATCTCCAGACCTTAATCCAATTGAGAACTTGTGGGGTGATATCAAAAATGCTGTTTCTGAAGCAAAACCAAGAAATGTGAATGAATTGTGGAATGATGTTAAAGAATCATGGAGTGGAATAACAGCTGAGAGGTGCCACAAGTTGGTTGACTCCATGCCACACAGATGTCAAGCAGTTTTAAAAAACTGTGGTCATAAAACTAAATATTAGTTTAGTGATTCACAGGATTGCTAAATCCCAGAAAAAATGATTTGTACAAAATAGTTTTGAGTTTGTACAGTCAAAGGTAGACACTGCTATTTTTTTGAACACACCCCTTTAAACTAATTGCCCAACTGCACACCCTTAGAGCGTGCATATCATGAATGCTGGGTCTTGTTTGTTTTCTGACAATCTACTGAACCTACTGGTAACTTGTTTGCCACGTAGCAATAAAAAATATACTAAAAACCTTGATTATTCTGGTTAGTCACATTGTACTGCTATTATTTTGAACAAGACTGTATATATATATATATATATATATATATATATATATATATATATATATATATATATATATATATATATCTCAAAAAGTACCGATAAGAATACCGTAAAAGTACCGGACCGATAAGCAGTATTGATAAGAGTAGTAATACCGTTAAAATCTTAACGATACCCATCCCTACTTATGACTTAAATTAAGTCACTCATGCTTTATTGCCAAAGACCAGATTACGCAACCAAACTCTGAATGATTATCAGAACCAAACATCTCTTTTCAGACATTTTTCTTTCTTTTTTTAGGTGTATTTTTCCTTTTTGTTCTTTTTCTTTTTCCAAAAAGAGTAAAAGATTATTTTGCTCCCTTTAAGACCATTGTTATAAGCATGAACATACAATTGGTTCGGTTCAGCCTTGTAGGTTATTGTCACAATTATGTAGAATCTATCAATGCATAATACTACTACAAGTTGTTTTTGAAATGTAGACATCCTCAACCCAGAAATAGTTCTCATATTCATCTTATTTGTCCTCATTAGATATACTTGAATCTACATCCAATGTTTGTACATTTCAACTTGGTTCGTCAGACCAATCTTAACATATATACTTTGTTTGCCCTCTTAATTGTTGTCTCATTATCTTAACATCATAGCATTTCCATGTGCTTAACCATGGCTTTGACAATTAGTGATATTAATATGGAAATTTTACAGCAGAACAATAACCCCCTATTGATATCGCAACTTTTAGAGATATCCCTAATTTAGCAAATCAAGCTTCAAACTTTAGAATTAAACCAGTTTTCTTTAACTGCTGCTCTTAAGCCTCTTGTTTAACTTACATAACTTTGTCTGTCAATAATCACTAATCAACTAAGGTCTTGCCTATTTTGCCTTGTCATTAATTAATCTCCCCTGATTATAGTAAATATAACTGAACCATTTTTTTTTTTTTTTGCTTGATTAATACAAATATTGGTTAAACCAAGGTAAAATATCTTTCTTATTTGTGATCGATTCCTATTTTTATATAGCCTTATCAATTCCTTAATCTGAAGAATCAATCTTTTAGTCAAAAATCATTTTTAGTTGATGAATGAACAGAATATTGTCTTGCATCTGTTATTATAATGCACTTTGTTCTTTGTTAGAAATTCTTAGATTGTTTTAATGATGTCTGTTTATTTCAAAATCTATCTATAAATACAATTTGAACTTGAGTTTAATGCAGCCTGACTGATTCCAGCGGCTTAGTACAAGCTGCTCATGAAGCAATACTTTCTTCCTTTTTTATTACTAACAAAACTCTAAACTTGATTAGAAGTATAAACATAATTAAAAAAATGTATCATTCTAACACAACTACTGTATAACTCTAGCTATATATACACTTTTGTGTAATTTAAGTGTTTGTTCACAAATCATTTACTTTTCTCCTTTAGTATTTTTGTTTGATATTTTGGGACAAATGTTCACTTATAGACTGAACATTTTCTACCATTGCTTATAAATATCCATAAATCTATCCTTATCATATACATATCTTAATTCTCCCCTTGTGCATTGGTCACAAACCATGAACATCTAAGAATGTTCAAAAGTGTTGTTGCAACTATTTTTCCTTTATATGAATGGCAAATATCTTTTTGGCCTCTTTTGTTGCCTTATAAGGGCCTACTTCTTATTATATTTGAATAATATCTTTCAATTATGTTTGTGGTTCTGTAAGCACTACTTGATAAATATTCAAATAAGTTGTATCATAGTGTCATACTAAATCAAGCTCCAAGTGTAACTGGTGTGAAATGATTAATTGATTTGTTTTGACTTTTGTATATTTACTTCTATATTGTATTTTCTTTATTTATGGTTTATACTAATGTTTATTTTTTATATTTTGTAAACAGAAGGGTTTAATGTACTTAACAAAATTTTGTTTTTATATTATCTGTAACGAACGTTCGTGGGGATGTGAAGGGAGAAGACGGGGTGGGCTTTGACTGGGACTCGCTCTCTTTATTCAGTCTTGTTCAAAAACAAATAACAGTCACACACATATGTGTGTGTGTGTGTGTGTGTGTGTGTGTGTGTGTGTGTGTGTGTGTGTGTGTGTGTGTGTGTGTGTGTGTGTGTGTGTGTGTGTGTGTGTGTGTGTGTGTGTGTGTGTGCAAAACTCATTTTCTCCACGATATGGATCGCTCCTTCTCTATTCGACTTTCTTTCTCAGTTTCTCTCAGTTTCTTTGCTGTGCACGCGAAGTCCCAGTCCAGGTCTCTCTCTCTCTCTCTCTCTCTCTGTTCTGCTGGGGTTTAAATGCTGTCTCTCCACGCCAATTACTGCAAACAGACACAGGTGTTAGTGATCTGCACTTGACCTAATTACTCACCGCTCGGCTCCGCCTCCTCTTTCGAAGGGGACCTGCACTAGTGGACGGGGGCACAATGGTGCTTTTGGGGTGGCCGGTGGATTCACCAACTGACATTCACGACAAGACGCGCACCACCTGCGCATGTTCTCGTGAATGCCCGGCCAAAAGAAGCGGGCCATTAGACGGTTAAGTGTTGCTTTTTGTCCTAAATGCCCTGCCATTGGATTACAATGAGCCGCCTGGAATAGCATTTCCCGATGGCTTTTAGGTATTAACAACTGGGTTGTATCCATTTTTGTCTGGGTATCTTGGGTCACCCGATACAACCTATCTTTCAAAACTGCAAAATACGGATAGGTGAGCGGTTGTCCCGGTTGGAGGAGGTGGCTGTCGATGGAACGGACCTGCTCAAATGCATGTTTAAGCGATTCATCTTGGGACTGTTCCAGGGGAAAGTCATCGTGATCTGTGAGAGGAGCCATCTCCAGACCACTCGTTTCCCCTGAAACAGCTTCCCGAGGTCCCGAATCCACCTCTCCCAACTGAGCGACCGCCTCCCTCCGCTGCATATCCTTCCCCCAAGAGGCATCCGCACATAACTACCCTAATAATTTATGGAATGCTGGCCAATTGGTTCCCAGAATCAACGGATGCTGGAGATGCGGGTTAACTGCAGCCTCCACACTATGCTTTTGTCCCCGAAATTGAATAACGACCGGCACTAAAGGATACTTCACCACTTCCCCGTGTACACACCTCACCTTAACCGTGTGGCTGTTACCCAATGCCTTGGGCTGTATCAGGCTTTGGTGGATGGAGGTCTGGTTACAACCTGAATCCACCAAAGCCTGATAAGTACCCCCCTTGATACTCACAGGTATTAGGTACAATCCAGCTTGATCGAGGGCAGCTTGCGGCGCGTCGGGGACCCGGACCAGCGTGCCCACCTCCATGATGGGGCAACGATCAATGAAATGTCCCGGATCCCCGCAGCGCCAACAAGCTGGCCCAGGCCTCACCGCCACCCTAGTGGCCGGAAACAGGTTGGCAGATTGGCGTGGAGAGAGGGCGGGATTGGAGGGAAAAGAGAGTGTCCGCCGCTGTCGCCCCTCCCCTCGGTGCCGGCCCGAATCTCCCGGTCGATCCAGCTCCGGAACAGCTCCCGGTCTTCATGCTAAGCATGAAGGAGGACTTCAAAGCGCTTTTCCTGGTTCTCCCTCATGGCCAGCAGGTTTTGGTGTTGCTCCTGGTAAAGACCGGCGAGCGACTGTACGATGTCCACAAAATGGCGTCTTAGGCGGGGTCTGCATGGCGGCGGCGATCTTCTTCCTTCCTGGGTTTCGGCACCAGTGTAACGAACGTTCATGGGGATGTGAAGCAAGAAGACGGGGTCGGCTTTGACGGGGACTCGCTCTCTTTATTTTTTGTTCAAAACTTGTTCAAAAACAAATAACAGTCACACATGTGTGTGTGTGTGTGTTTGTGCAAAACTCAGTTTCCCCACGATATGGATCGCTCCTTCTCTATTCGACTTTCTTTCTCAGTTTCTCTTAGTTTCTCTGCTGTGCACGCGAGGTCCCAGTCCAGGTCTCCCTCTCTCTCTCTCTGTTCTGCTGGGGTTTAAATGCTGTCTCTCCACGCCAATTACTGCAAACAGACACAGGTGTTAGTGATCTGCACTTGACCTACTTACTCACTGCTCGGCTCCGCCTCCTCTCTCCCGCTACAGACCTTGCGAAACCACGCCCCTCCTGCCACATTATCGTTCACAAGTTATGTGAAAGTAATGTTTGTAATCGTGGCACTTTTCTTTGAGTGTTTGTTGGGGTAAGGGAACAATATCAGTGAAACACATCTGCGGGGTTCCTCTTGCGCGACATGCAATTGCCTCAGTCTGCTTGTGTACGAGGCTAGTGACACACGTTTTTGATTCTCCCCGTGAAATATACTGTGTACCAGAGAGGGAGAATATGTTGAACCTGTTGCTTCACTGATCATTTCCCCTGATTACAGATTACGGGTGGAGTAAAGTGATGAATCTCATTAAGTGGTCCTGTGGTCCTTGCGTGTGTGTGAGGGAGTGACTAGTCCAGACAAGTTACATAATTTGGTGCCGTGACCTGGATGCACCAGATCTGCAGCAGCGGATCGCTGGGGTTCGATGTGGGATCACAACGCTTCTGAAATCGACGGCCGAAGACCGTCCATCTTTGATGGTTTGGTGGTGGTGTCTGGACATTGACAGTGACTGAACTATCTCACTTTGCACACATGCGCACATTCGACTGTTTCACTTTTTGTTTTTGTTTTTCCCATCTCTGCTCGTTTAAGTGTACCGTAGCTGAAGTTAGATTTTGTTTTTGTTTTTTTTGTCATTTGCCATTTGTAAGATGGCCGAAGGGGGATAGAACAAAGACTTTATGATGACACACATTGGCAGGAGACGTGGGTTTTTTGGGCAATGTGAGCCAAACGTCAGCAAACCACGAGTGTTGGCATATGATTCAATGACCGTTCCGAATTCTAATGAATCGCATAAACCTGACTCTTCCACTCGTACCAATGTTGGTTGTGATGAAGTCACACAGCAACTACGCAACCTAATTGGTGAGCTTGGAAGTCAGATAGGTGACTCAATTGTCACACGGTTGACGAAACAGACTTCAGAGTTACCTTATTCAGCTTCTTCGTATGAGCAGCAGCCAGCCTCTAGAGCAACGCTTTTGTCCCCAAGCCTAGATCTGCCCAAATTAAACCTGATAGTCAGAGCTGACATTAAAGAACCACAAATATTCAGAGGGGATGATAGCGACAAATGTTCCATCTTAGAATGGCTTGAACAGATGAATGTGTATTTGTCAAAGAAAGGTTCCAGCAAAGCCGACAGCGTAGAAGAAATACTGAACCATCTCTGTAGCCGTGCAAAGAGCATTGTCAAAGATAAGCTAAAAAGTAGCTTGGTTGCTGTGCTTGCCCCTGAGGTCGTTTACGAGGTACTGCAGCGCTATTTTAGTGAGAGCCCTGGCTCATGCCAGCCGCTAGCAGATTTTTATGCAACCCAGCCGAAGCTGAGCTGTCTGTTGACTTATGGGTCAGATTGAATGAGGCAGCCGAATTAGCAGATGCTCACCTACAAAGATGTGGTGGCAAGATGGAAAATATGAACTCAGATATGGCAATGATGTTTATCAGGAAATGTCCCAGTTCCGATCTTTCCAATGTTTTTAGGTGAAAGTTGATAAGTAAATGGTCTGCTGAGGAGGTCCAAGAGGCCATTGGTCTCTTCAGGTCTCGGAAGCCGGTCCCGTTTGCGCCTAAGTTTGCCGTGAATCAGGCTGTTGTTGCTGAAAGACCTGTCAGCACTCAGGTAGCAGTAGGAAGTTAAAGTATAGGCATAACCTCTGCATTGTGTCCTACAGTCCCGCATCCTAAAACAAGTGAAGCTGCAGAACTGGCACTTTAGAGCATGTGCTGAAAATGTTAGAAAGAGTGTTGGAGCGCACAACCTTACCAGCTCCAGAACCAAGGCCTCAAACATCACAGTGGTATCGATCCTCTTCATGTGAAATCTGTGGAAACAGATCGCACTCGACTCATTCCCACTGTATGAAAGAAAAAAGATGTCTTGCTTGCCTAGAGATTGGTCATCAACGCAAGGAGTGTCACTGAGCTATGGCTCAGACCAGTGATGATCAGAGAAACTAGTTCACTCACATCGAGGAGGGGGTGACGTGAGTGCTGCAACTCAGCCCCTCATGAGCGAAGATGATCCGATGGTCATCTATAGCAGCAATTTTTGGGTTGAGTCAAGTGGCAGTATCATTTTGTTCCAAAACATCGCAAAGTTGGAAAAAGCTGACAGTTTGTTTTATACTGATGTGGTGGTAAATGATACAGTAACTTGTCAAGGCCTGTTAGACACTGGTTGTATGGCATGCACTATTAATGAGGATTATTAAGTGCATTAATAGGATATTAATGAGCATCCGCAAGTTATGGATGCATGCAGGATCCTTGAGCCTGTTCAGCCCCATACTGACGTTTTGCTTGATTGTTGTGGTGGTGTTCGGGTCAAGCCCAAGTGTATCCACCAGCTAAAGATGTGTGTGTATGGACATTTGGTTATCATGCCTACCTTGTTTGTGTTGGGGCAAAAAGACCAGTTAATTTTTGGTACTAACGTGATCAAGTACATCCTCATTAAACTTAAGAAGTCCCAAAGCTATTGGCGTGTTATGAACCAGCCAAACGCGACAGGGGAACCAGAGATTCAGAGGTTTTTGAGTATGCTGATTCGACATGAAAGGTGGGAAGGTGGTAGCATGCCAACCGTTGTCGGTACTGCTAAGCAAACTCAAGCTGTTTTACCTCAACAAGAGCATCTTGTGTGGGGCAGACTCCCGAACAGTTCCATAATTTCTGTGAGTAGTACCGTGTTAGTTGAGTCAGCTAAGGCACAAACTCATAAGAAAGGTGTTCTTGTAGGGCGTGTTATAGCCACATTGCCTGGTGACAGATGGGTGCTGATTAAGCTGATTAACCCATCTAACAAACCTGTCACTTTGAGACGTAACACTAAAATAGCAGACGTATCTCCTGTTTTAGCAGTCGAAGACCTGGATGTGCAGCACTGGGAAAACTGTGAGCGTGCACAGCCAATCCGTCTCCTCTCGCACAGACTCAGAGGTTAGTTCTCTCCTTGCCATTTCTGACACACTGCAAAAGCTCGGTGTGGTGTGACAGGCAGTGGGGCGAGGGACCACGAGAGTTGGCCGGCGATTAATGTTGACGAGTTGACATTAATGTTGACGATTAATGTTGACCAGCTGCGTGGCACACCGGTCTCGTCTCGCGGCCATGTGACGGGAGCATATAAGGAGGAGCAAGGGCTGCGGAAGACGAGAGAGGACCAGGCCTGGATTTATGTTATGTTTTGTTTATGTGTTTGTGGGCAGTCATCCGTGAGGGGCTGCCCACGTTTTATTTTGTGGGTATTTGCGGGCAGTCGTCCGTGAGGGGCTGCCCGCGGTTTTACTTTCGTTTTGTTTATTTGTTTGTGAATAAATGTTTTTGAACGTTCGCCGGTTCCCGCCTCCTTCCCATCTACGAACCGTATTACAGTGGTGCCAAAACCCGAGGGGGAAGGAGGGACATGCTGTCGAAGACCCCTCGCTGTTGAGGGGGATCGCGGTGCTGGGCAGCGCGGATGAATGAGGACCGCGAGGGCTGCCCGAGGCGATGGTGCTGGTGCAAGGAAGGTGGGACAGAGACCTCGCTGCCGTGCCCCTGGGTCGAGGTGGGGTGGCTGCCGTCCGAGAGGGAGCGGAGGAGTCGCCGCGCTTGCCGTGAGCTGGAGCCTGCTGCCATCCGCCTGAGAGGGGAGGACCAGGGAGCGCGGGCTCACTGCCGGGTCCCTCAGAAGGAGGAGTCACCGCCAGGAGGAGGATCGAGCTGCCCACCAGGCCTGGAGTGCCATCACACAGCACCGCGAGAAAGAGCCTCTCGGCGGGCGGAGGCCCGAACGGCAGTGTGTCTGGGAACCGGACCAGAATTTTTTTTTCTCTTTCTTTCTTTTTTCCCTCTCTCCCCTCTCTCGTCCGCGGGCTCCTCGTCTTCCAGTCTACATTTCTCTCGCCTCTCTGTCCTTACCCCCAGGTGCCGTGGCCACCGTGATCGCCCCGGGGGCGTAGAGCGCAGTCTCGGGAGTGCCCCCCGGGGTATGTGGTGTGACAGGCAGCGGGGCGAGGGACCGCGAGAGCGGGCCAGTGATTAATGTTGACGAGTGCCAGCTGCGTGGCACACCGGTCTCGTCTCGCGGCCATGTGACGGGAGCATATAAGGAGGAGCAAGGGCTGCGGAAGACGAGAGAGGACCAGGCCTGGATTTATGTTATGTTTTGTTGTTTTGTTTATGTGTTCACGTTTTATTTTGTGGGTATTTGCGGGCAGTCGTCCGTGAGGGGCTGCCCACGATTTTACTTTCGTTTTGTTTATTTGTTTGTGAATAAATGTTGTTGAACGTTCGCCGGTTCCCGCCTCCTTCCTTCCCATCTACGAACTGTATTACACTCGGTCTCAGTGATCTTAACATTGAATCCTGCAAAGTGACTCCGTACTGGAAAGACCAGCTTTTTCAGTTGATTCAGAAATATCAAGATGTGTTTTCTAAACATAAGCTAGACTGTGGTAAGGCCTAAGAATTTGTCCATAGGATTCACTGATAACGGTCTGATAACCAGGCGTTTAGACTTCCGTATCGTTGCGTTCCTCCAGCTCATTATCAGACACTGAGAAAAGTGCTCTCTGATATGGAGGAGCAAGAGATTATTCGAAAGTCTTGTAGTGAATGGGCATTTCCGTTGGTCCTGGTATGGAAGAAAAGTGGTGATCTTCGTGTTTGCGTTGACTACTGCTGGCTTACGCCCGTTTCACACATACTCTGTCTGCAGTGCGTGTGCGGTGCATGTTGCATTGCGTGTGCGTTGCAGGAGCCCCACACCCTGTAGTGCTTTCACATATGCTGCGTTTGCAGACCGCAACTGATCCGCTGTTGTATGCCACAAACACAGCATTTATTCAATATTTTTTTATTTAAAATCCAAAAGTTTTTACTGAACATGCCTCGTCAGAATTCCAATTCTCTTCGTTTACTCTTTGATAGAAGTCAGGTTACGCAGGCTACTACATTTAAACAACATTTTATTAAATTCATTTATTCATATTTATATACTTTAGATTTAGCTCACACAAGTGGCAAAACATTTAAACATAGGTTATAGCCTTAAATCACAAACATTTTAAATTAGAAACTTACAATAGTCTATTCAAAAACAGCTGACTCTCGTCTTTTCTTTCGTTTTTACACCGTTTTAAAAGAAATCCTGCAGGTCAAAAAGAACTTTGGCTATCCATTATGGCACATTTTTTTACCTAAATGCCAGGTAAGGTGTCGTTTTGTTGCTTTACTTGAGAAAAAAACATGTGTCGACTTTGAAACAAGATTATATTTTAAATGATATGCATCTGTGGTGAAATTAGTAGATTTTCGCATCAGTACATGTTTATTTTAATGCAAACAATGTTCTATCACTTTAATGCAGCAACGCAGCGCAGCAAAAAATATACTCGGTACGAAAACGATCCGTGCACTGCTGCAGACGCAACGCACCTGGAACGGACTGACAGACCGCATCCGCGTGCAGTGTGAAAGCTGTCATCCGTTAACATGGGTACTGAAAAAAATATGCACCGCACACGCACTGCAGACAGAGTATTTGTGAAACGGGTGTTAATGCGAGGACCAGCAAGGATGCTCACCCCTTACCTCACCAAGCAGACTGCTTGGCAGCCTTGGGCGGAAATGCGATCTTTAGCGAGATGGATCTCACCTCCAGCTTTTATAATATAGCAATGGCAGAGGAGGACAAAAAACTTACAGCCTTCACAACACCAATGGGTCTTTAGGAGTTTAATCGGTAACCGCAAGTGTTATAGCCCCGCCAGTTTTATGCATCTAATGATGAACATCTTTTGTGTTTAAAATTTCCTGAAGTTGCTTTGCTATCTGGATGACCTACTCGTTTATGCCCCAGACGAGAGCGAGGCCATTAAGAGGCTCGAGTTAGTGTTCAGTAGGTTCAGAGAGGACGGTTTAAAGTTGGTGCCCAAAAAGTGTCATTTCCTCCAGAGTGTGCAGTTTTTAGGTCATGTCATTGACAGTTCAGGGGTAGCAACTGACCCAGATAAGGTCAACGCTATTGGGGTGGTGACAGAATCTGATTTAATGATGGCGAATGGGGTAACCCTGTCCCAAAAAAAGATGAAATCATTCCTTGGTATGGTACTGTATTACCAGAGATTCATCCAAAATTGCTCTACCATCACAAAGCCTCTGTTTGCTTTGACAGCCGTACCGCGAGGCAAGAAGCCTTCAGGGAGGGGTGGTGCTGCGTTCAGAAAGTTAAGTCCTGGTGACTGGAAGGAGGAGCACAGTAGGGCCTTCCAGGAGTTAAAAGCTGCTCTGATGGATTCTGTGGTCTTGACACACCCTGATTTTAGCCGGCCATTTATTTTGTCCACAGAAGCGTCCATTGATGGATTAGGTGCTGTTCTATCACAGGTTGCAGAGGGTGAGACTAGAGCTCGGCCGATTGCGTTTGCAAGCAAAGCCCTTACGCGTGCTCAGACGAAGTATCCTGCTCACGGTTTAGAGTTTTTGGCTTAACACGTGTGAGCAGAGATGGGTTTCCAAGTTGGCGCCCTATCGTTTCAGCATCAAGTACATACCTGGCAGTAAGAACGTAGTGGCTGATGCTTTAAGTCATCAACCCTTTGTCCCTAACCGGGTCAGTCAGAGGCTGCTGAATGAGCCGTACAGTGAGTTGCTTAAGGAAGCAGTCTTTTCATTAGATGAGCTGCGAGACAGGCAAGAAAATTACCCTTGTCTGTCCAGGGTCCTGTTTTAAGTTAGTAGGGGCAAGAGAGCCTCACGCCGTGAGCGTGCTGGTGAGACTTATAAGGTGCTCAGAGTCTTGAAACAGTGGGACAAATTAAAGTTACTCGATGGTGTGCTGTATCGCATAAGGAAAGATAACCTGACAGGAAAGAGACAGTTCCCTTTCGTGGAACTCGAGCTGCGTCGAAACGCTGTGAGAACGCCTCTGCGTTAATGCGTCGTGAAGCACGTGTAGAACCATTCCATCGGAAGATCGATCGATCGTCGGCGTGATGACGTCATCGACCGGAAGCTATAAAGCGTCCGTGAAAACAAACAGGAACTAGCTTCTGTGCCTTCAGCAAGCGATAAGTGTGAATCTGTCTGTCTATTTGGTGTTTTTGTCTGTCTATTTAGAAGATTTTTCCACCCTTTTGTTAAATATACCCTTATATTAAAGGGGGGGGGGGGTGAAATGCTGTTTCATGCATACTGATCTTTTTACACTGTTAAAGACTTGGAATCCCATACTTAACATGGACAAAGTTTCAAAAGTTAAGGTGGACGTTTGATGGGAGTATTTCTTTGTCAAAAATACTACTTCCGGTTAGTCATAAGTTTCGGCAAGTTTTTTTCGATCATGGGTCCACTTGACGTTAATAGGTCGGAATTTCCTTGTATGGGCCGTACGGGCAATTCTACCGGAAGAGCGTGAGAGAGAGAGGGAGAGTGCGAAAGGAACAGGCTATGCCCATCAAAGCTCTGGCTCGTAGGCTGCGCTCCACAGGTGATGTGACTTCAAGAAATTAACAATGTCACCAAAAAAGTGCGTTTTTGGTTGCCAGACCAAGACAGCCCTGTACAGATTGCCAAAAAACCCAGCGTTAAGGCAACAGTGGATGGAATTTGCTTTTCCGGATCAGTAACTGAGTTGCGCAATGGTTTATGTTTGTTCACTGCATTTCGGTGCAAACTGCCGGATTTTCCGATCGCCTAATGCTGAAGGATGGAGCAGTCCCAACGATAAAGGTCCCAACGTTAGAACCGCAGGCGGTGAGTAAGACTGCTTCAAATGTCTGTGTTTTTGCATATGCCCATCAAGTAGCCCAAACATGATCACGTATAGTTAATTGATCAATGGAGCATGCGATGTGTCGTGCATGTACATTTGTTTAGCTGGCCACTATATGTGTAACTTTATGTTTGTAAGTGCGCTTCTTCATTCAAATGTGCTACTATTCCATGTCTTTCTATGTAAACACTGCAAAACCAGTCCGCTTACTACAATTGTCTACACAAACCACGCGTAAACACACACACACACACACACACACACACACACACACACACACACACACACACATGCACAACTGCACTTCCCACATGTACACCTTCAAAGAAAAAAAATACGACGATATAATGCAAGTATAAATATGTAAATAACACAAGCCGCTAAGCATATTATATAGTTAGTGTATAACTTGTACCACATAGAGACGTCCTGCTCTAGTCGTTTTTGCTGCTGCTCCTGTTCAACTTCAGCCTCTGGGTCTGATTCCGGATCATAGATGTATGGCTGTATCTGATTAAAAGCCATTTTTTATTTTGAATAAAGTTTTTTCCTGCTGTTAGGGATGACACAGCTTTACGACGCACTCAACACAATAACAGCGGCGCGCACTCGTCATTATTTAGCTCCGCCCACACGATACGCCCCCACCCGCTCTGCTTTTTTCGGAAAGACTCGGAACAGCGCATCTTTCTTATATAATTATAAAAAAATAAAGACTTTTCGGAGATATGCAGGATGCAATGCTACTCTATAGGTACTCAAGATTGACATGACACTGACTGAAACTGTTTCACCCCCCCTTTAACAAAAAAAGAGGAAACAAAAGATCGAAAATGGCGAGTGATAGTTCAAAGTACACCAGAGGCCAGCCTCGAGAGGCTGGTTCCCTTAGTAGATTTTCTAGACGAGTGGAAACATCTGTCAAATATATCTCGTTGGGTCCTGCAGATAATCCAAAGGGGGTACGCCATTCAATTCAAAAGGCGGTTACCTCCCTTCAGCGGTGTCCTACCCACAGAGGTGGGCCCGGAGCAGGCTCTGGTAATGGCACAGGAAGTAGAGACACTCCTGCGAAAGGGGGCTATAGAGAGGGTTCCTCCTCCCGGCAGGGAGTCTGGGTTTTACAGCCGTTACTTCATCGTGCCAAAGAAGGATGGGGGCTTACGCCCGATATTAGATCTGCGTCTATTAAATCGCTCAGTGGCCAAGCTCAAGATGCTCACACTCAGACAGATGGTATCGCAGATCAAATCGCACACATGTCGAAATTGGGGTTGAGGCTGAACGCCAAGAAGAGTGTGCTTTCTCCGGCTCAGAGAACCACTTTTCTAGGTGTGAACTTGGATTCGGTAATTATGCGGGCACAATTATCGCCAACACGCATAAACATCGATCCTGGCAGCAGTCAAAGAACCGAAGCTAGATCGGGCCGTCACTGTGAAGCAGTTCCAGAAACTGTTAGGTCTCATGGCAGCAGCGTCCAACGTGATACCTTTTGGCCTACTGAACATGAGGCCGCTACAGTGGTGGCTCAGAACAAAAGGGTTCTCCCCGAGGGGAAACCCGCTCCGCACGATCAAAGTCACGCGGCGATGCCTATGTGCTCTGGTCATGTGGAAAAATCCGGGGTTTCTATCCCAGGGTCCCGTGTTGGGGGCTCATGTTCGTCGCGTAACGCTAACGACAGACGCCTCTGTCACGGGCTGGGGTGCGACCATGAGTGGCCGTTCATCCCAGGGTCTATGGCAGGAACACCAGCAGCACTGGCACATAAATCGGCTAGAGATGCTCGCTGTGTTTCTTGCATTGAAACAGTTTCTGCCCGACCTCAGGGGCCATCATGTATTAGTCAGGACAGACAACACATCGGTGGTCGTCTACATAAATCATCAGGGGGGTCTGAGGTCCCGTCCTTTGTACAAATTGGCAAGTCAGATCCTCCTGTGGGCCCAGGGGAAACTGCTATCCATCAGAGCAGTCTATATCCCAGGGGTCCTAAATCAGGAAGCGGACATCCTGTCGAGGCAGGGGCCGAGGCCCGGGGAATGGAGACTCCACCCCGAGGTGGTGGAGCTTCTATGGCAAAAGTATGGGAAAGCAGAGATAGACCTGTTTGCTTCGGCAGAGAATTCTCACTGTCCTCGGTGGTTCTCTCTGTCGCATCCAGCCCTGTGGCTCCGTTCTGGCCGACCAGAGTATGGTTTTCGGACCTGATATCTCTCCTGAAAGGCTCTCCGATGGAGATTATGACCAGGAGGGATCTGCTCTCTCAGGCAGGCTGGAGTTTCCTGCACCCACGCCCAGAGTTGTGGAAACTGTGGGCCTAGCCTCTGAGGGGGCCAGGCTCATAGAGGAGGGTCTCTCGGCCGAGGTCGTGGAGACCATCCTTCACTCCAGAGCTCCGTCCACGAGGAAGCTGTACGCTTTGAAATGGAAACTTTTCTCAGCATGGTGCAGAGAACACCAGTGGGACCCAGTTAACTGCCCGGTTGGTACAGTGCTGGAGTTTCTGCAGGCAAGGTTCTCGGCAGGGTTGACCCCCTCCACGATAAAGGTGTACGTGGCGGCCCTGGCTGCCTTCCGTGTCCCTTTGGGTGGAGTGTCTTTGGGACCCTCTAATTACACGTTTCCTCTGTGGTACCCTAAGGTTGAGGCCGGTTATGCACTCGAGGGTCCCGGCATGGGACTTGGCCATTGTTTTACGGGGCTTATCTGAGCCTCCGTTTGAACCCTTAGAGGAGGTTTCAGAGAAGTTCCTCACCCTAAAGACCATCTTCCTTTTGGCCATTTCATCCCTAAAGAGAATAGGAGATATTCAGCCCCTGTCAGTAGGGCCCTCATGCCTAGAGTTTGCACCGCTTTTCTGCATCCCAGACCAGGTTACATCCCCAAGGTTCCAAACGAGCCCACGGGGCCCCATTACTCTACAAGCCTTCTGTCCTCCTCCTTTTTTGACGTCAGACCAGGAAAGATTAAATCTGCTGTGCCCTGTCAGGGCGTTAGATACATATGTCCACAGAGCTGCCCTGTGGAGAAATACCGCTCAACTGTTCGTCTGTTTCGGAGCCCAGAAAAAGGGGGCTCCAGTATCTAAGCAGAGAAAAAGCAAGTGGGTGGTCGAGGCCATCTCACTTGCTTATGAGGCGGTCGGGCAGCCTTCTCCACTGGCTGTCCGGGCGCACTCTACCAGGGGTATGTCTGCTTCTAAAGCACTTTTGTCGGGGGCTTCCCTCCAAGACATTTGTAATGCGGCAGGCTGGTCGTCGCCGCTGACTTTCGTCAGATTCTACAAGTTAGATTTGGCATCTACAGTTGGGGCGCAGGTACTCTCGTAGTCGTGTGTGCTACGGCTTCACACATACGAGGCACTTGGTCCTATGGCGATGTGGGTATAAGCGTTCTCACAGCATTTCGACGCAGCTCGAGTTCCCCGAAAGGGAACGTCTCGGTTACGTATGTAACCCTAGTTCCCTGAGGGAACGAGACACTGCGTCGCCCTGCCATACTCCCAGCGTGCCCGTGCTCACTTACTTCAGGTTTTTTCAGAAGCTAGTTCCTGTTTGTTTGTTTGTTTTCACGGAATGTTCCGGTCCATGACGTCATCACGCCGACGATTGATCGATCTTCCGATGGAATGGTTCTACACACGCTTCATGACGCATTAATGCAGAGGCGTTCTCACAGCGTTTCGACGCAGCGTCTCGTTCCCTCAGGGAACTTGGGTTACATACGTAACCGAGACGTTACAGTACATCTTCTTTAATTAGGGTTGTAGCTATCTTAGCTATCAAAATCCAGTGTTCGGCACTTTGCGGACGTGAGTTTTTGTTGTAGATGTCTGTCTTTAAAAAAAAAAAAATTTTGTGTATTGTGCTAATTAATTGAGATTTCTTACAGCTCTTACAGGTTTTTGGCCTTGTCTGTTCCGTTGCTTCTATTACTCTCCCCTTTTTTGTAAGTCGCTTTGGATAAAAGCGTCTGCTAAATGATTAAATGTAAATGTAAATGCAATTACGCAGGTAATGACTGGCGTCCATGATGAAGCAGGACACCTGGGCCAAGGTAGAACTATGCACCTGGTAAGACAAAGGTTCTTTTGGGTAGGTTTGGAAAGTGACGTTTGCCGGCACGTTAAATGTTGCAAGCGCTGCGGTGTTAGTAAAACGCTTAAACCCGAAGGCAGAGCCCCGCTAGAGAGTGTGAGAATGTCGAGTCCAATGGAGCTTGTATGCATCGATTTTTGGACCGCAGAAAGTTCAAAAGTTCGCAATGTGAATGTGCTGGTTGTGACTGACCATTCTGTGTCGTGACCAATCAGCAAAACAGGTAGTACGACTGTTGTGAGATCTATATTTTGTGTGTACGGCTTCCCTGATAGAATTCACTCGGATCAGGGAGCAAACTTTGAGAGCCAACTAATCTGAGAGTTACTGGAGGTTGCTGAGGTAAAAAAGTCGCGAACAACTGCTTATCATCCCATGGGAAATGGGAACGTCTAATAGGACCTTGGGTAACATGATCAGAGCACTCCCGCCAAGATCTAAAGAAAAGTGGTCACAATTCCTTCAGACACTGACTTTCGCGCCATTTTATCTAATGTTTGGCAGGATCCCAAAGCTACCCGTGGATGTGATGTTTGGCAATTTGGAAAGAGACTGTAACATTTTTGATTATGACAAACATGTAAAAAGGTTGAAAGATAACCTGAGAGAGGCTCTCCCTTACAAAACAAAAATATATTGCAGTATATTGGAAAATATAATGTAATACATTAGGCAATATATTCACATATATGGGATTTAATATTTATATTCTCCAATATATTGCAATATATGAAAGCGGCAATCATTTGTATATTTTGCAATATATTACAGCAATATATAATATATTGTATAATACCATCCATATATTATTCCATGTATTTTTCAATATATTATAATATATTTCAAGTAATATATTGGTAAATATATTTTCCTTTCGTAAGGGCTGGCTGTCGCTCAGAGGAACATAGACGCCAGTCAACAACGTCAGACTGAGTTGTACAACCAGAAAACAAAGGGCTGTAACATTGAGTTGGGTGATCAGGTTCTGCTGGCCAACAAAGGTGAACGAGGGAAGAGAAAATTGGCAGACTGGTGGGAGTCCACACCCTATAGTGTAGTTGCGTTGAATCCCTAGTGTCATATTTACCGCATTCATAACGGCAAAACAGGTCAGGAGAAAACCGTTCACCGCAATTTACTGTTGCAAGCGAATTTCCTGCCATTTGAGTTGGGAGAACCTGAATTATCTGAGGTTGGTAGTGGATCTGCCCTCAGCAGTAGGAGTGTGTCCATGGATGATGTTGTTGGTCCTGCGGCTGAGTTGTGTTCTGTGTCTGAAAGAGTTGCTTATCTGGCTTCTGAAAAACCTCAGCTGGGGTTGTCTCGCAGATCCAATAGTCTGGGTTCGTTGGATGTAATCCCAGAGTCATTGGGATCAGAGCAGTTGGCAACAAAGGATGATTGTGACAAGGAAAACGGCAATGCAGATGAAATACTTGATTGTGATTCTCGCAGTTCATTATCTGAGAAGGTTCTACATGATGACCGTTGTGTTTCACCTGCTGAAGTTGTTGAGCCACCTCCTGGTCAAGGGGAAATGGGAGTTCGGACCAGAGTGGGTAGGGTTGTGAAATCTGTCAACAGATTGATAGAGAACATGTCTCAATCTATCAAAACTCTGAATCCAGTTAGCGGGGTTGTAAGATCTTTATTGAAATAAGAATGTACGGTATTAGGACTTAATTTTGAGAAGTAGATTAAACATCTGTAAGTTAATGAATCTCAGTACATTGTTGTTCCAGATCAGAGATGATGTTTTATCTGAGATGAATAGTGTTTAAGGCACCTTTTGCGGGTGATTGCAGTAGGCCTGATCAACCTGACGTACTTGCCTTCCCTGTGAGTGGGAAACATATTTTGTTGCACAAAATTCTGTATAACAGTTGGTATAATGGCTCCAGTGTATACTATCCCTGTAATAGTCAAAATTTGTGAAGTTTAGGGGGGAGAATGTGACTGGTGTGAAATGATTAATTGATTTGTTTTGACTTTTGTATATTTACTTCTTTATTGTATTTTCTTTATTTATGGTTTATACTAATGTTTATTTTTTATATTTTGTAAACAGAAGGGTTTAATGTACTTCACAACATTTTGTTTTTATATTATCGTTCACAAGATATGTGAAAGTAATGTTTGTAATAGTGGAACTTTTCTTTGGGTGTTTGTTGGGAGAAGGAAACGATATCAGTGGAACACATCAGCAGGGTTCCTCTTGCGCGACGTGCAATTGCCTCAGTCTGCTTTTGTATGAGGCAAGTGACGCACGTTTTTGATTGTCCCCGTGAAATATACTGTGTATCAGAGAGGGAGAATATGTCGACCCTGTTTCTTCACTGATCATTTTACCTGATTACAGATTACGGGTGGAGTAAAGTGATGAATCTCATTAAGTGGTCCTGTGGTCCTTGCGTGTGTGTGAGGGAGTGACTAGTCCAGACAAGTTATTGTGTTCATTTGTGTTAATACCTTTAGTCCTAATTCAAACTTTGTTTTAACTTTAGACTGAAATTTATTAGGTTTACTCCTGGATTGGTCTATTTTATATGAGGAACTTGTTCATAAGCTCTTTTAATTTAGGGGCGGCAGTGGCTCAGTGGTTCATGTAGGTTGTCTATAAACCGGAACTCTACAAACTAAAAACTAGGTTGGTGGTTCAATCCCCGGTTCCACCTGACCAAGTGTCTTTAAGCTGACGCTTAAAGTGCTTCAATCGCGGCTGGCCGTTTTTAATGACTGCGGTCAGCCCGTAGTTCTGGGCCCTCGGCCGCTGAAGTGGCTCGGCCTCACAGATCGATCTCCCTCCCCGTGTGAAAGCCCGCGCTGCGGCACCATTCCCGGGGTGGGCGGTCCGATGCTCGTGCTCTCTGGTTCTGAGGAGCCGGACGAGTTCAAGTTCGAGGTTGGTGGTGAAGAAAATGTGTCGCCACCTTCATCCAATGAGGAGTTGGTAG
The DNA here is from genome assembly GCF_024679245.1 of Pseudorasbora parva. Lineage (NCBI taxonomy): Eukaryota > Metazoa > Chordata > Actinopteri > Cypriniformes > Gobionidae > Pseudorasbora > Pseudorasbora parva. The sequence continues at coordinate 26,171,046 of NC_090180.1, forward strand.
AGGTGCTGACCCGTGCAGTGGCCAAATTAAATATCGATTGGCCACAAGAAACGCAGGAAATCCAGCCAACAAGCAGACTGAACAATCGCGTTCTTTCTCGCCGGGTCTTTCCGGACTTGCACAATGAGTTGTGCAGGTCCTGGAACAGACCATACTCGCCGCATGTTTCCAACCCCCCAGTATTGGATTATTCTAATGTGCTGGGGGCACGCAAGGCTGGTTATGGGACGATGCCACGGGGGGAAGATGCTCTCGCGAGCTATCTTTCGCCCGAATCGGCATCGTCCCTTAAAGCCCCGGTACTGCCCACCAAACCATGTCGCGATACATCAGCGTTGGTGGGCAGGGCATATATGGCGGCTGGGCGGGCTGGTAGTTCCCTGCATACGCTTTCTATCTTGCAGGCATACCAGGCCGACCTCCTCAAAGAACTAGATGAGGGCGAGGGTCCCTCTCCGGAGGATATTTTAGAGTTCCGGAAAGCTGCCGATCTGTCTCTCCGAATCACCAAGGAGACGGCCCATGCCATCGGCCGCTCCATGGCAAAGGGCGATTTGAGGAATGTCCTTCTTGCTAAGAAGGCTGCTGGGAAGAAGTCCTAGCCGCAGCAGGACTTCTAAGAGTGGTAATCCCGCCGTCACAGACGCTTTGGGCCACATCTTTTTCCCATGGACTAATGCTGCTCCAGTCGCCTCGAAAAAGACCTGGTCCTGTGTACTGTAGAAATAGGGTACAGACTGCAGTTCGATCTCCCCCCATCCGAATTTCAATGGGGTGACATGGACTGCAGTGGTGCCTCAGTAGGTTTAAAAGATGCCTATTTCCATATATCCATCCTTAAATGCCACAGGAAGTTTCTGAGATTCGCTTTCGGGGGTGAAGCGTACCAATATCATGTACTTCCATTCAGTCTACCTCTTTCCCCTCGCACGTTCACAAAGTGCATGGATGCAGCTCTGGCTCCATTGAGACTTCAGGGCATCGTTATACTGAACTAAATTGACGACTGGCTAATCCTAGCACAGTCGTACGAGATGACAGTTCATGATCGAGATGTAGTTCTGTCCCACATCCAGTGCTTGGGGCTGAGACTCAGCGTAAAGAAGAGTGTGTTGGAGCTGGCCCAGAAAACAAGTTTTCTGGGAATTATATGGGACTCGATTTCGATGCAGGCACAATTATCCCCCGCATGAGCCGAGACCACTCTGGCAATAGTCTCAGGAATAAAGCTAGGCTAGAATGTCACTGCGAAACACTTTCAGAAAGTGTTAGTGTACTTAGCAGCAGCGTCCAATGTAATTCCCTTTGGCCTGTTTCACATGAGGGCCCTACAGTGGTGGCTAAAGTCCAGAGGGTTTTCCCCCAAGGGAACCTGTTCCGTATTATCAGAGTAACGCGCAAATGTCTTCGGGCTCTAGTCATATGGAAGAAAGTCTTGTTTCTGTCCCAGAGGCCAGTGCTGGGAGCATCATGTTGCCAGAAAACCGTTTCAACAATGCATCCCTCATTGGTTGGGGCGCGGTCATGGAAGGCAACTTTGCAAGAGGTCCATGGGAGGACCGTCATTCCTCCTGGCACATAAATTGTCTGGAGATAATGGCGGTCTACAAAGCTCTGAGGAGTTTTCTCCCAGATCTCCGAGGGCACCACGTTCTGGTCTGCACGGACAATATAGCAGTCGTGGTATACCTGAACCGCCAGGGGGGGTTGAGATCGCACCCTCTGTGCAGATTGGCGCATCTCATTCTCCGGTGGTCATAAGAGAAATTGTTATCCCTCAGGGCGATGTATATCCCGAGAATTTAAAATCAGGGGCAGACATCCTGTCGAGGCAGGGACTGAGGCCCGGGGAATGGCGGTGGAACGTGTTCGCTACTTGGTGTAGGGAACGTGAGGTGGACCCAATGGCTTCAGTGCTGGAGTTCCTCCAAAATCGTTTCTCTGTAGGGCTTACCCCGTCCACACTCAAGGTGTACGTGGCTGCTATTGGAGCTTTCCACACTCTGTTGGGTGATAAGCCTTTGGGTAGGCACCATTTGGTTGTAAATTTCCTCCATGGGGCTAGGAGGATAAGGCCTGTAGCTCGTACCAGAGTTCCTTCTTGGGATCTGGCAGTGGTCCTCGAAGGTTTGGCTGAGGGCCCCTTCGAACCACTGGAATCAGTTGAACCTAAATATCTGACCCTGAAAGTGGCATTTCTCTTAGCTATCACATCTCTGAGGAGAGTGGGGGATCTTCAGGCCTTGGCAGTTACGCCGACTTGCCTGGAGTTTGCCCCTGGAGGAGTTAAGGCCATCCTGCACCCTAGGCCAGGCTATGTGCCTAAGGTGCCCTCTAATGTGGTCAGGTCCTTGGTTCTGCAGGCTTTTCATCCTCTGCCCCATGTGACAGCGGAAGAAGAGAGACTTCAGGGCCCTGAGGATATATTTAGAGAGGTCAGCACAGTGGAAGAAATCTGACCAGCTGTTAGTGTGTTTTGGCTCGCCTAAGAAAGGGTTGGCTACATCTACCCCTAGTATCAGTAATTGGATAGTGCAGGCTATTGCCTTGGCATATCAGGTGCGCAGTTTGCCTTCACCTATAGCCGTTAGGGCCCACTCTACCAGGGGCATGGCCTCCTCGGTGGCCCTTCTCTCTGGTGTCCCTATGCAGGACATCTGTGAAGCGGCCGGTTGGGCCACTCAGCACACTTTTATAAGATTTTACAGCATACACCTCCCTGCGACTCCCGGCGCCAGGGTGCTTCAGTCCTAATTGTGCCTGGTCTCCAGCTTCACAATAGGGCACGCATACTCTTGGTGTGGCCTAGAGGTACTCGTTCCCCAAATTCGTCGTTCCGATGCAGTGCGAAGTTCCCTCGATATAGGGAACGTCTTGGGTTATGTATATTACCCTTGTTCTCTGAGAGGGAACGAGCACTGCGCCTTGTCGCCACACCGCATATCGCCTGAGAACGCCTGCTTCATTGCGATAATTGACTCTACTATGCGCCGGCCTACCCTGTATGCCGTGGTAGTGACAATGGGAGATGGTAGTGAGTTAATAATTAACCATATGACCGGATGACCAGAGCTCAGATAATCACATATCCTGGGATGATGTAATCACCCAACAGAAGTCCCTTGTACTGCAACTATACTACTAATTAACAGATGATGCGCCACATTATAATCCCCAAAGAAAGGATTTTGTGTGTTGAAGTCATGGACACCTCAGGCCTTTTGGGTTGCAGCATACACGTCATCCAAACAACCCCCCTGCTTTCGACCTCTGACCCATACACACACACATACACAGAGAAACTGCTCCATATATATGGACTTTTAGATTAAATTACCTCTTCAATGTACCAAATATATGTATTGTGATGATGCAATGTTTTATATGATGTTTTGAAGTAACTTGGATGTTTACTGCATTTAAAATCAATTTCTGTAGGCTAGTAACTGTAAATTCTGTATCTAAGCATTCTTGAATGTCAATACTGTCATTCATGCGAATTCGGGGTTCAAAGTATCCACAAAAATCATCAATATAAAACTATACACTTTCCGGGAAAAGAAAGAAAAATGGGCTCTTAATACATCACCCATCTTTGTTTGAGTCATAAGGAAGTGGGGGCTTTCAATAGGAACAGAGGGGGTCTTGTGACCCATTCTGCTCCTGATTGAATTATCTCAGCCTGTCTCATCTATAAAACCTAGACCCACAATGACTCTTTGCGAGCGCCTTCCACCAAAGAGGGACCCGCGCTTCCGCGTTTCCAACTTGAGAGATGGGATGAAGAGATGGCACTTTTCCGCCACTCTGGAGAGATGAACGATTGAGCAAGAACGATAGGCTTTTGTTTTAAAAGCCTAACCAGGGACTGGGGCTGCAAATTAGCCTTTGGCTATAAGCCTATATGTGGAGCATTGGCAGCATGAAATTGTAGCAATGTTTTTTTCTGCATTGTCCCTGTCAAATAAATAAATACATACATACAGCACGAGAGCGGGCAAGGAGAAACGAGCAAACCTGCCCGAAAGACACGACCAGCAATCACGACCGGAAAACTCCTCCAAAAACTCCATCCAAGCTTCATTACCTTGAAGAGAGCCTTAAGAAACTGCAACAGACCTACACACCTAAAACTTAAATGCAAGTATTCTATTTTCTATTTCTGTTTGCGGGAATAGTATGAATTAAGTTGGGGCCACTTGGAAAGAACTGCGTGATAAAAGTTCTCTCTCTCTCTCTCTCTCTCTCTCTCTCTCTCTCTCTCTCTCTCTCTCTCTCTCTCTCTCTCTCTCTCTCTCTCTCTCTCTCTGTGCGCATGTGCGAGTGATTGTGGAGTGAGTGGACTGCTTGGTGAGTGATTTCTTTCCAACTTTTTTGTAGTTTGTTGCGTTGTGTTTATTTGTTTTTGTGTGTGTTATTTGTTAAAGAAGACTATTTTTTTCTTGTGAAAGTTGTGGGAGTCTGCTCCCGGCGTTTCTTTTGCGGGGACGCATGGCTGCTTCAGGTGTTTCGGGTAGTGAAGGTTTGACTCGGCGTCATGGGATTAAGATTTTGTGTAAATGTACCGTAGAGGAATGTGCGTTAGCAGTTGGCAACATTGTTGGTTGCATCGCTATTGTTTCTGCTTCTAAAATGAATAAGGCGATTGTTTTGTTTTTAAACACGATTGAAAAAGCAAACGAGGTTGTTCAAACGGGAGTCGTAATTAACGCTTATACCTGTTCTCCCTCTTAGTAGCCCTTCCAGAAAGATTATTTTTTCAAATGTGCCTCCTTTTGTTTCTGATGCAAGTATTGCTAAAGAATTGTCTTCCTTTGGTAAGATAGTTTCCCCCATTAGGAAAATTGCTCATAGCTGCAAATCACCCTTGCTGAAACATGTAGTGTCTTTTCGGAGACAGGTTTATATGATCTTGAAGAATAATGCTGACGAACTTAATCCGTCTTTTAATGTTAAAGTTGAGGACTTTAACTATACAGTTTATGCAACATCTGAAAGCATAATGAAATACTTTGGTTGTGGCAAAATTGGCCATCTGATACGTGCTTGTCCTGAAAAAGTGGATGAAGATGCTACTGGACAGCCGAACTCTCAGAGTGACCATTCTGAGGCTGTGTCAGTTACAGAGGATGTTGTGGCCTCTGATGCTGTTGAGTCAGGTTCTGGTAAAGAGGTTGCCATTAAGCCAAATTAACCCACTATTGCTGAGGTTACTACAGGTTTGTGCTCTGGACATAATCTCATGGTTTTTGAAACAGCTCATTCAAGCAGTAACATCTCTGTAAATACAGATGAAATAACTGCTAATAAACAGGTCAGTGAGGGTGTTGTTGAACCAGAGATGGACCTAGAGTCAATCTTCAAAGTCCCTACTAAAAGGAAGAAAGTTTGTCAGAGCAAGGTGATTAAACAAGCAAAAAAAGACAAAAATGAAGCGACTCTACGGATTCCAATACTTCTGATTGTTCCTATCTTTCATCGCAAAATGAAAATGAAAATCAGACAACAGAATGTAAAGTTGAGGAAATTAGCACATTTTTGAAAGAAACTAAAGGCCTACCTGGAGTTCAGGTTGAAGATTATTTCCCTGATTGCTCAACTTTTATTAATGATGCAAAAATTCTACTGAAAGAAGGTGCTTTTGTAGATAAAGATGTTTACCTTCTCAGAAAATTGTGAGTAAACTTAGAAAGCAAATCCTTAATGATGGAAAACAAGATATGGTGTAACTTATTTTTCTGGTTGAAGTCTTTGCCTTGCTGACCGTTTTTTTTAATTACTTCTGTTTCTTAAAATCATCATTTTCTATGGGAGACTTTAAAATTGGAACTCTCAATTTAAATGGTGCCAGAGACAGTCAGAAGAGAATGTGTTTGTTTGAATTTATAAATGTTACGTTTATTCAAGAATCAAATAGTGACTTAAAAAATGAAGTAGACTGGAAAAAAGAATGGGATGGGCATTTTTTTATGAGTCATATGTCTTCTAATAGTGGAGGAGTAGCTGTTCTGTTTTCAAAGAAATCACTACCAATTTCTTGTGAAATAGAAGCAATAGTTAAAGGTCGTCTTTTAAAAGTTAAAGCTAAGTTTGAAAACACTATAATGACTTTTTTAAATGTCTATGCCCCCACAAAAGGGGCTGAAAGATTAGTGTTTTTTGATACAATCAGTGTTGCTATGAAATATTTAAACTCAGAAGAATTATTGTTCCTTGGTGGAGATTTTAACTGTACTGAAAATGATCAGTTAGACAGAAATCACTTGGAGCCATATGTCGCCTCACAAAAAGCTCTTAAACAACTGATAAGAGCATTTGAGCATTTCAAATTCTATGAATTTGAAGAGTGCATATTGGCATTTTCATACATCACTTTTAAATGATAAAAAGTTTATTGACACTTTTATTTTGTTTTGGGAAAATTTTAAAGAACAAAAACTTTTTTATACTTCCTTGCAACAGTGGTGGGATTGTGGCAAGGTTCACATTAAACAACTCTGTCAAGAGTATACTTTAAATGCTACAAAAGAAATGGCCCAGTCAATGAAAAAGTTAGAAATTGAAATAATTGAACTTTGGAGCACAACAGCTTCTACAAGTGACGGTGAATGTTTTGAGAGTAGTAAATCCAAAAAAGATTTGCTTGCAGACTTATTGGGTGTGAAAGCACAAGGGGCATTAATTCATTCCCGTTTTCAAAGCATCTCACAAATGGATGCACCATCCAATTTTTTTTTCAATTTGGAAAAAAAAAATGGACAAAAGTCGTATTATTCACTCATTAAGATCTGATACCGGAAAAGAGCTCTTTGAAACTAGTGAAATACGCAAACACCCTGTTATTACTCTTTTGCCTAAAAAGGGAGATCTCCAAAATATAAGTAATTGGAGACCAATATCTCTTTTATGTGCAGATTATAAAATACTATCAAAGGCTCTAGCCACAAGGCTAAGTTCTGAGTCAAGTAATACATTCAGATCAGAATTATTGTATACCCAATAGATCCATCTTCGATAATATATCTTTGGTCAGAGATGTTCTAGAGGTTGTAAGAATATTAGGTGTTAATTGTGGTCTAATTTCATTAGACCAGGAAAAAGCCTTCGACCGTGTAGAACATGGATATTTGAGAGATGTTTTAAAAGCTTTTGGTTTTAATCAGAGTTTTATAAATATGATAGAGGCCATGTACAGTAACACTGAGAGTATACTCAAAGTCAATGGTGGTTTGAGTGCTCCTTTTGAAGTCCAGAGGGGAGTTCGACAGGGATATGCTATGTCAGGAATGTTATATTCCCTGGCCATTGAACCTCTACTTCATAAATGAATAACTGAGTTGAGTGGGTTTACCATACCACACTATAATGTCTTGTTGCACCTTTCTGCTTATGCCGATGATGTAATTGTTTTTATATCTTGTGCTGATGATATAAAAAAATTAGAGATTATTGTTAACTGCTTTAATAAAATCTCTTCTGCAAAAGTCAACTGGGGGAAAAGTTAGGCCCTTTTAATGGGTGACTGGAATAAAGGTCCTCCCAGTTTACCTGGAGTCTTATCGAAGTCAATGCAGTCAAACTGTCTTATCGAGGCCGTACAATTATAATCAACAATCTGGTTGGGTCCTCTTTATGGCATAAACTTGCATGTGTTGATCCGCCTGTTGGACTTTTACCAAAACTTCAAGGAGAGATGGTTTACTTTTTCTGGGATAATTTGCACTGGATACCTCAAAGTGTTCTTTTCCTGCCAAGAGATGAAGGAGGTCAAGGTCTGGTGAATCTGGTCAGTAGAAGAGACGACTTATCGGTTGCAGTTTATTCAGCGATTACTGACGGGACCTCAAAATATAGTGTGGAAACCCTTGGCACAAATCATTTTGCATGAGGTGAATGGAATGGGAATTCATGATGCACTTTTCTTAATGGATCATACTCTTCTAGATATGACCGGACTACCCTCTTTTTTATAAAAGTCTTTTTAAAGCATGGAGACTTTTTAAACATCAGTGGACAGAGTCAGCTACCTCTCTCTTTTGGTTGCTTGAGGAACCTATGGTTTTCGGGAGTCGCCTTGATGTGTCGGGAGATGTCTTTCCAGGGCTAAAAGACTTGCTTGTGTCAAAAAAAGTATTGCAATTGAAAGATCTTGTAGACAAAACAGGACCTGGTCTAAAGAATGCAGAAACTGTTGCCATACTTCTGGGTATAAGATCAGTGAGATTTGCAAGAAAGTTTCTGAACAAACTGGACGGGGTTTTAAACTCCAAGGAAAAAACTCTCCTCGATAGATACTGCATGGGTGATATTTCCCCTGACTCTAATGACTTTTTCCCAGATATCAGAATTATACCTGATCTTGAAAAGTCTTCATATAACAGTCCATTGTTGTCTTTGAATAAAAATGAAAATGTTGATTTTTGTACAGTTAAAGGAAAGGTGATATACAAATGCATTGTGAAGGTAATTAATAAACATACGTTAAAAGACAGAGTTGACACAGTGTGGAGAGACAAACTGGGAGTGGTAGAGGAGATGAAGCAAGAGTGGAGAATACTATACAAACCATCATTGACTAAAAGGGCAGGCGATCTCCAATGGAGAATCCTGCATGGTGCAATAGCCACTAATGCTTTTGTGACAAAAATGAATCCCACTGTAAATGATATTTGTCCTTTCTGTTCAGAGAGAGAAACAATATTTAATTGTTTTATGAATTGCGTTACTTTCCCCACTCTTTGATCTCTTAGAATTTTTATTTTCTTTATTAGGGACTTTCTTTACAAAGCAATGTTTTATTTTTGGTTTTAAGTATAGTAGACTTCAGAAATACAAGTGTCAATTAATGAACTTCATTGTAGGACAAGCCAAACTTGCAATTTGTATTTCCAGAAGAAATGAATTAGAGCAGAGAAACGGACAACATATTGGCCCTCATTTATCAAAAGTGCGTACACCAAATTTCCAGCGTACACCTTGCGTACACCCAAACCCACGGTGACTTTGAGATTTATCAATATGGACATTGGCGTACGGCACGCTCAAATCCTACGCTAGCTCAGGAGGTGGTGTACGCAATTTTGAGTTAGTGGGAAAATGCGCAGAAAAACAATTCCTAACACCACAAAACGCACTGACAAAGATATGCTATATTATGACCCACTGTTAAAAACCACAACAACAACATTCAGTGTTTATTTTTGTGCAACATGAACGTCAATGTTTAATTTGTGTGACTTTACCAAAGCGTTTGATTTGTAGGCATATGTATTCCTCCAGTCGCGAGCCTGTGCGCTTTATCTGACGTTTTAGGCCCGTCTGGGCCGGCAGCTGCACATGGACTGGGACTAAAATAATTCAGACTGACAAAATAATAAAAATGACCTTCTTCTTTTAAATAATAATAAATCAATAAAAACGACATTCTTCTTCTGAATAACAAGCGTCATTAAGAATAATAATCATAATAATAATAATAAGAATCTTACAAATTTTCATGTAAATATTAATGTGAATGAATTGTAGTACTCCACATCACATCATCATCACTATTGTACACCCCAATACATGTGCCGTGATATGAAATTAAATGCTAATTGTTTCAAAACGTGATGTAAAATAATGCATTGTGATGGTAATTTATCATCCAAACAGCTATTTTCTGCTGGAGTGCGCTTCTCAACCTCCACATTATTAAGAGTACTCGTAATTTGGGTTCATATTTTGTTTTTGTAGGTGCCTTTAATCTCATTCTTTAAACTCCCAAATAAAACAATTTCGTTTTTTTTTTTTTTTTTACTTCCCTGGTGATGGTATCGATGGGCACGCCTCAATCATCTCACTAGTTCAGTAGTCAGGGCACTGATCAGGGAGTCAGCCCATTGACTTATGTCCTAATCAGTGCCCTGACTAGTGGGATGATTGAGCGCGCCCGATCTCCACGTCGGAGAAGTTTCGCTTCTGTGCCGTCTTCTGTTTGTCCATGACGTAAAATGAGGGCGTGGGGGAGCAGTTTCTACGCAAGATTGATAAATGAGGCTCAATCTTGCGTAGAAACTGGTGTATATGTTGGCGTAAGATTATGCTTACACTCCTCTCACCGCCTGATTTATGAAGCTGTAGTGAACATCAGTTAGGGTGGCATTCCAGAGACCAGTTTATGGCAAGGCCCCTCCCTAACTACCAGTGTGGAAGAAGATGTGCCACACTATGATTGGACCCTTGGTGAATGAACATAAACAAATGTTCAGCAACATCAGATAAGATGCCAAGACAACTGCCAGACACCTCTTACATGGCAGGAAGGGGGGACCTTCTGCACCCACCACCACCAAAGAGAGGACTTCTCATTGGTCTACAAGTGGATTTTAACCTCCAAACTCATTCCTAAGGTTTAGGCAAGTGCTGCCATAAAAATTCCTCCAGGACCTCCTGAAGGCAGCAGCAAAAGAGACGCCACAGAGGTCTATCTACATCCATTCATACACATGTTTGGAGGTCTTAAATGTATATGAACTGCAACTCATCCACCTCATCTTCACACAAAGTGCAGCTTATGTTAATTGTTATTGACTGTAAAAACAACAGTCCACGGGACAGGTCCATTAACAGATAAACGAATGCGTGGACGATGACTTAGCCGTTTCTTATCATGTTTGGTCTCTATCTGTTCCATACGATGCCTTTTATATTTTAAAAGAGGTTTGGTAAAGAAATAATGCATGGGTAAAACATTTAAGACATTGTTTTAACATGCCACTTTATGCTATGCAAATGAGTTCCACACTAGGGTGGGCAACACCGTGCCTACTTCAGAACCCAGTGGCCAATCACACTCCAGGACTGGAAAGGCGCCGGATTTCAATCTCCTCCTCATCGGAAAGGGATAAATATGTCCCCCGGGTAGACACACCCTTGTTCTGCGTTTCTAACCCGATGGGGAAGGAGACACTAAAGCCTAGTTCAGACTGCACGATTTTCGAACTCGTGGGGTCACAGCTCTATTCACACTGCATGACTATCTGGGGCATCATTCAGTCACTGCTGTGTTCACACTGCACAATGGTTTGACGACAGAGGAGTTCACACTGCATGACTGAAAAAGAGGAAGAATCGCCGACAACTCTCTCGCTCTCCGGTGTGCAAACTACGTTTCCCAAACACGTGGGATGTGACAAGTAAACAACGCGAGATCACACGTGCGTCTCGCGCGAGACTTGGAATTGTTATTAAAAATGATAAACTGCACAAAGTTTGCTTCAAATTGTATGTGCGCTGATTTGTGGAGAAAAAGAAAAAAGATTATGGCGGAAGAAATTGTTGGAGAGACAGAGGGAGCCAGGATTTTGTTCTGCAAAGACAGTTTGAGGTAAATAAATAATCATTTAATGTGCTGCTGCTGTGGCTGGATGTGCAAATGTTTGGCCTTTGTTTCTGTTTGATAGAATTGTAAATATATCTATTAAAATACTGAAATTCTGCTTTATAACTCCTCCCTGAACCTCCTGCTGCCCTGTATCTCACTCTCTCATTGGCTGTCGGTGTAATTTTCAGTCAGAACGCAGTTCACACAGCAGGAGTTTGAATCGCCGACAGGTCCAGATATTTAGCATGCCAAATATCTCACCGGCGTCGGCGACTCGTCTGCGATTCTCTCTGATCGCGTCTTTGATTATTCACACTGCGTGATTGTCACTCGCGTGCACGAGCACCGATTTGCCTGTGATCTCGGGCATTTGTCGGCGATTTCACAAAACCTGTCGGCGACTCAAAATCGGGGCAAAAATCGGGCAGTGTGAACTAGGCTTAACAGACACACCACGTTCTGGGTTTCTAACCCGATGGGGAAGGAGACACTAACAGACACACCACGTTCTGCGTTTCTAACTCGATGGGGAAGGAGACACTAACAGACACACCACGTCCTGAGCTTCTGACCTGACGAGGAAAGAGACTACAAGACAGTGGAGGTTAAGCTTTTGCGAGCAAAACCTTTATATTGCTTTTGGCAAACTATAGCTGGAAAAGGGCTCTCTCCTTGAGAGATCTTATCTGACCTTTACAACTCCTCCAGCAGCACATCCAGTCCACCAAGGACCTCTGCATCAGCAGACATTGCCGGTCCCACACGGCTCCTCAGTGACGCAGCCAGCCTGCAAAGGACCCTGTGAAGATTCGACTGACCCAGCTGCCTGGTCCACGTTTAAGGACCCTCTTGGCGCAACCAGAGTTCTGCATCCTTCAGCCCAGCGTGGCAACGGCTTCTCGCAACTCTGCGCCCTTCCCACTGCACGCTACCCGCATAACCAGTGGAAGACGTATCTACTGCCAGGACTGATCACCCGACTGTGTGGAACGTAAATATAAACTTACCAAACCTCTTTCTAGAGACCTTGGCATTAGTTTATACATGCAGCATATGTTTTCTAACCTGTTTAGATAACTATTACTTGAGGTCAGGTTGTTACAAATAATAGGTTTATTATTTGTTTAATGATAAATAAGCATTTATTTACCACCATGTGCCAGAACCATTAGGTGGTTCCCATAAGAAGCATTCTCATACAATTCTCTTCTATTGCTACATTCTGTTCAACAGCATTGCATTTATCCATTCTGTGCTCACATCATTTATTGGTTTTATTGTTTCGTTCATTACTTTTTGGTTATTAGTTTACTATCCTTTAGAAGTATATATCCATTACTAGCATTATTAATCATTTAAGTATTTACTCTTGCATATCTATTGTTAATAAATTTCATTCATTTTATTACACTGTGTCTTCATTGTGTTGATGATCAAAGACTCTACTGGTTGTCCAGACTCACAAATCCTTCAGATAAATCAGCTGACCAACTCCCTCTAATTTACATTAATTCTGAAGTGCTGAACAGCTCTTTTGCGAGTGTTCTTACTTATATTGTTAAGATATTATTCTTAGCTGGTGCCCCGTATCAAAGAGGGAGGGGTCATCTGATACACTCATAACCACACCTTAAGTGACACGTGATCTGAAAATCACTACATCATCGGTGAACTGAGTAAAAATCACTACAAAGCTGTGCGTACATCTGCAATCCAGGTGTACGCAATACTTGCCCTTGATAAATGCCGTGGCTGAAAACGATCGTCATTAGAATAACACGCCCCTATATATTCAAGTCTCTGCCTCCCCCATGCCCTCATTTTACGCCATGGACAAACAGAAGACGGCAAAGAAGCGAAACTTCTCCGACGTGGAGATCGGGCACGCTCAATCATCTCACTAGTCCACTAGTCAGGGCACTGATTAGGGCATAAGTCAATGGGCTGACTCCCTGATCAGTGCTCTGACTACTGAACTATTGAGATGATTGAGCTGTGCCCATCGAGATCACCAGGGAAGTGGAAAAAACCCCCAAAATTGTTTCATTTGAGAGTTTAAAGAGTGGAATTAAAGGCACCTACAAAAACAAAATATGGACACAAATAACGAGTACTGTTAATAGTGTGGAGGTTGAGAAGCGCACTCCAGCAGTTTAAAGCTGTTTGGATGATAAATTACCATCATTTAATTTCGTATCACGGCACATGTATTGGGGTGTACAATAGTGATGATGATGTGATCTGGAGCAAGATTCACCAGGAAACTTCCCAGATGAAAAACTATTTACTCAATGGTTGCTTTTTCTAAGCTCAGGAGACATAGTTGTGATTCTCCTATGTTTCTTGATTAAGTGTCAGCTTTTTATCAGATGTTTCTCCTAAAATTCCTTAGAAGAAACAAATATAGACAATATAGAGATTCTTATTTATCTATTGTTGTGGTATCAGCAGTGTCTTAGATGTTTCTCCTAAAATCCATTATGAAAAATAAGAGTAGACAACTGAGACATGAGAAATATCGGTAACACTTTATAATAACGTTCAGTTGTAAGTCATTTATAAGTGGTTAGTTAAGGATGAACTATAAATGATTATCAAGTGATATGCTAACATTTTATAAATGTTTTGTAAATTCCGTTACAAGTCATTTACAAGTGATTAGTAAATAATTAACTAATGATTTATGAAACATGACTATGAGTTCATTAATGATTAATGAGTGATTTGTTAATTAGTTTACATATATTTAGTAGATTTTTTAGTAGATAGTTTAATAGTTAATAATGAACTAATGATTTACAAAACATGACAATGCATTTCATAAATGTTACTAAATTGTTACTTTTTTGTATATTTTATAGATTCAGTTATACATTATTTATAAGTTATTAGATAATGATAAATTAGTCATTTACAAATCATGACTATATATTCATAAATGATTAAGTATAATATGCTAACAATTTGCAAATCTGTAAGTTATCTTTAAAAAATAGCATATCATAAAATAATCAAACAGATCCTTAGTAAATGGTTAAGTTACTAGTTAATATATTATTAATCACTGAAATGTCAGTGTACCATTATCTCAATAAACAATTGTTAATTGTGAACAAATGATAATCAAACCATTAGTAGATAATGAATATATAATTTATTGATGCATCATTACATTTTTAAGCTAGTCTGTTAAAACCCACAAAATGCATTTATGCTAAAGCAATTTTTTTTAAAGAATGATAAATTACTAGTTGTCAAATTAATAAACATTTTAGAATGACTTAAAGTCAGGGGATTGCAGTGCGTTAAAATAAATCCTTTCACTCAATGGTCCAGACTGGTGTTCTGTGATGGGTCTAAAGTTAGTGATAATGTGAACTGGTTTACCCTCCAGTGAAGCATCAGGTGCATGTGTCAGAGAAGACAGCTGTCTATACCCTAACCAGTCAGCATTTACATTAAAGTACACACTACAAAGTGTTCATCACCTGTTAGAGATGATGTTGTAAACGCATGAATAAATCATTTACAAATCTTTATCACCCGTTACAAATGATCTGCACACATATACAAGACATTTACAACGCTTTCTGCGTCCCCTAATCTAAAGTGTAGACTATTCATCACTTGTAAATGTTTTACACATCATTTGTAGATATTTCTTACCCGTTACAAATGATCTGCACACGTATACAAGGCATTTACGATGCTTTTAGCGTCCCCTAATCTAAAGTGTAGACTATTCATCACTTGTAAATGTTTTACACATCATTTGTAGATATTTCTCACCCGTTGCAAATGCGTCAATTGATTGCTACAACAAATGTAACATTAAATGTGAAAATTAAATTCTGCTATTCCTCACCTGTTGCAATAGAAATGTGTAAATAGGTCTAAATACTGAAGCATTTAACTCCAATTCGTCACATCCAATCCCTTCCCTAAACCTACCCTTTTGTGTTTTAAAATAATAAAAAAAAAAACAGGCAGATACGACTGCAGGAACAATTTATTCAAAAAGTACAAATATTCCAAGTGTCCCGAGGCCAAACGATTGGTTTGTGTGAAGTAAATCCGCAGAAGCGATCAGCAGCGTCGAGTCCATCAACCGGCCGGTGATTAATGATTAACACATTTCAAATTTTGCCGCCCGCCCAGCTAACACAGTTACGTTGTGAAGACGTAACCGGACCGGACCATATTCGTCGTAGCGACGTACCAAATAACGTTCCAATGACGTAACTTTGTGATTCCCATAATCGTCGTGGCGACGTTATAGTGGGACGTTGCTGGAACGTGACGAGCACGTCCCAACGACCAAACTGGCACGTTGTGAGAACGTAACCTTAAAGGACCATATTCGTCGTAGCGACATACCTAATAACGTTCCAGTGACGTAACTTTGTGATTCCCATAATCGTCGTGACGACGTTATATTGGTACGTTGCTATAACGTGATGATCACGTCTCAACGACCAAACTGGCATGTTGTGAGGACGTAACCTCAATGGACCATATTAGTCGCAGCGACGTAACTTTGTGATTCCTGTATTCGTCGTGGCGACGTGATTATGATATGTCGCTGGAACGTGGCAGGTACGTCCTAACGACCAAAATACCACGTCCACCTTTATTTGAATAATCTCACCTTTAGTCCGGGAAATTAAGATGTGCTTGGTCCATAACCTTGAAATCCACATAGAACTGATACACTCAAACATTGAATTCTCTGCTGTAAAACCTTATTAATACATTTGTTTTGATTTTAGTTAATATATTTAGGGATTATGTACTCGTAGATAATAAAAAACGATACAAACCCCTATTAAATTGTAATAGAAAATGGCTCAAAACCACACTGCATTAATTTAATAATCAGCATTTATTCAGTGTTACTTTGTACAAATATTAAGTCAACATTTGAACAGTGTAAAGTGTCAACAAATTATGAGTACAGAAATGTAACACGTCCATTCATTAATCAAACAAACAACATAAGAAATGTAACCAATTATTAAAATATTTTATTGTCTTATTAGGGAGTAGTTAAGTATTTTCTCACTTATACTTATCAATACTCATATTGGTACTACTCTCAATAATTTAGCACAAAAAAGACATGGAAAAAAAGAGTTATCAGTTTCTTTATTATTACTTTTATTTGCAGAAATGTCCTGCATGTCCTGTGAGGCACCTGCTACAAATGTCTGGTGGTGATGTGCTTTATTGCTTCACTACCTGTAGCTAAACCTGAACAATGTGACAATTACAAAAGATATATAGTCCTTGAGCTATAGTCCTACATTCATAAAGAGATATGTAAAAAACACTACACAGAGTCCTAGCATCTTTTCTGTATTATTGGGCCAAAATATACATCAACAGGTTTTTTTTTTGTTCAAGAAAATGAGCATGATGACTTTCTCAGGAAGAATCTGAGACCCCTCATTCCTGACTGTGTCCCAGCTGTGGAAAAAGCTTCAGACAGTGTTGATGAGGCAGAGGGAGATGGAGAGCTGTGAGAGAAGAGGAAGAGGGTCTTTCTTACCCCACCAACGGAGGGCAGGGTCTTCTGAGGATAGGATAGGAGGATGGGCTCTATATATTCACTTTGGATCTTTGTAAACTGGAAGCTGAAAAAAAAGCCATACTATTGTAGGTGTATTGCTTTTTGTTAAAAAGGTATAATTTTTTTTTTTTTTTTACTTACATGTTCTTCCTCCTCTTCATCCTCTTCCTTATCCCGAGCTACACTGTCACATCTTCATCATTTTCTGGCAGCTGAAACAGAGGAGAACCTTATTGATGTTTCTAATCTATGTTTTTTATGCTTTTGAAAGAGTCTCTTTTACTCAACAGTCACCAAGGCTGCATTTATTTGATCAAAAATACAGTACAAACTGTAATATATATTTAAAGTGATAATTCACCCAAAAATGTAAATTCTGTCATTAATTCCTCACCTTATGTTGTTCCAAACCTGTAAGACCTTTGTTCATCTTCAGACACAAATGAAAATATTTTTGATGAAATCCAAAAGCTTTCTGAAGCTGCAACACAAGGCCCAGAAAGGTAGTAAAAACATTGTTAAAATAGTCCATGTGACTCCAGTGGTTCAACCTTAATGTTACGAAGCAACAAGAATACTTTTTGTGTGCAAAAATAACTTAATTCCACAATTTTGATCTAGCCTGTGCCAGTCTCCTTTACATTGTAATTATTGATGTCTTTACTTCCTTTCTGCCTTGAAAGTGTTAATTAAATTGCTGTCTGAAGATGAATGAAGGTCTTACAGGTTTGTAACAACATGAGGGAGAGGAATTGATGACAGGATTTAAAGGTTTGGTAGAACTAACCCTTTAAATTGAAAACAGCTATTTTACATTGTAAAATTATTATTATTATTATTATTATTATTATTATTATTATTATTATTATTATTATTATTATTATTATTATTTTAATATTCCTGTGATTAAAGCTGAATTTTCAACATCAATACACCAGTCTTCAGTGTTACATGATCCTTCAGAAATCATTCTCATATGATGATTTGCTGCTCACAAAAACATTTATGATTATTAGCAGTGTTGACAACAGTTGTGCTGTTTCATATTTTTGTGTAAACCATGGTGCATTTTTATGGATTCCTTGATGAATAAAATCCTCATATTAGAATGATTTTTGAAGGATCATGTGACACTGAAGACTGGAGTAATTATGCTGAAAATTAAGCTTTGATCACAAGAATAAACTACATTTTATAATATATTCAAATAGAACCCAATTATTTAGAATTTTAATATTATTTCAAAATATTAGATTTTACAGATTTTTTTTTTAATCAAGCAAATGCAATCTTGGTGAGCATTAGAGACCTTTTTCAAAGAACTGTACCAAAACCAAACTTTTGAACATTATTGTATGTTTGAGGTTTTACTTACTAGTCACATGGTTCATTTAGTTCATCCCAAAATGAAAAATATCCCATGATTTACTCACCCCCAAGCCATCCCTAGGTTCTTCAGGCGAACACAATCAGAGTTATATTTAAAAATGTCCTGGCTAATCCTATAATGGCAGTGAATGCTTCATTTTTAAAGTCCATAAAAGTGCATCTATCCATCATATAATTGCGCCACACAGATCCGGGGTTTAATAAAGGTCATCTAAAGCAAAGTGGCATGTTTGTGTGAGAAAAATATCCATTTTTAAAACTTTATAGACTAAAATAACTAGCTTCCAGTGGTCAGCAATGTGCGAGTCGACTTGCGTTAAAAAGAATAACCCTTGACGCATGCGTATTGACGAACGCAGAAGTACAGAAATTAGAGCAAAACAAAACATAGCATCGGGAGGGGGGCTTGTCACCCTTTTTAGCGCAAGTCGACTTGCCTAGCCTACCGCTTATCACCAAGCAATATTCACTGCCATTATAAAGCTTAGAAGAGCCAGGACATTTCTTTATATAACTCTGATTGTGTTCGTCTGAAAGAATAATGTCATATAACTTACACATAGGATGGCTTGCAGGTGAGTAAATCCTCACCATTTAAGAGATGTTGTCCGACAGGAGATCTGCTCCAACTCTGCTAACTTTACAGTGCAGGCTGCAGGGCATCAGCATGAAAGCATCAACAATTTATCAGAGCCAAATATATAAATTATACAACGCCAGGTTTATTAAAAGGAAAGAAGCTACAGCAAAGGTTAAATGCAGAAAAGAGAAAGAATAGGTTAAAATATTGTTAAAAATGGACAAGGTTAATCAATCACCTTTTTCAGTTCACCTGTGTTTTCTAATTCTCTTTCAGCAGCTTCCTTCAGAAATGTTGGACACTTGGGAGCTTCACCTCTGTTGTACAGGGGTTATTTTGTCCCTTCTGAAAATCACAGAACATTTTATTATATGTTAACACGTTTTTTTTCGCGCTCTGTGTTAATGTTAAGTTAATGTAAGTGACTTCGTCGATTAACAACAAACACATAACGTTAACGTTAGTTCAATTAATTAGCCACCCTTAATGACCCATTCAATTCCCAGAAGAAAAACTTTATAAAACTATCAAAACCTCTCATTTACACATGTGATTCAAAGCCTAAACAAGAGATTAACTTTATAGAGTTAACGTTAGCCTCGTTAACTTAACTTACTGTTCGGAAAATGGTTGATGTGCTTACGGACTTTTTTCCAAAGACTCTACATTTCTATAAAGTAAATATTCTACAGAACAGAAGCGTGTCAATGACACATAAGAAATGTCAGGAAAATGTCAGTAACAGTTGTGTGTAATATTTGTGTAACTTTAAAGACAACTCACCTGAAAGTATAGTGAAAACAACAACGACAGAGGGAGTTTTGCGGCTTGTCAGTTGTGTTGCTGCACCGTTTCCATGGCAACTCCGCGCCGCTCCAGTGTTTGACACATCAACACACCACATCAACACACCACGTCAAAGTCACGCAGCAAGAATTACATGAATAAAAATCAAAAATAATAAATAATGAATTTAGAACTCATTTTGAATTCTATGACCCGCTCAGATGCAAAATGCCACTCCTGACACTGCACGTGATAGTGGGACAATTGTGGCATTTTTTTTTGTTAGATTTTTTATTGTTTTTGCCAATACGATTTGCAAACATGGTGGATTCATTTAAAAAATATTTGATGAATTAAGTAAATGTCCCATATAAATCAAAATGGCATACATTTGATAATACTTGTAAATTAATAATGCAATTTGGAAAGTTATGAAGACCAGTGGGCCACGTCGCTACAACATTCTCCGTGGGATAAACACGCGACGTCTTTTGAGGACGTGCCCATAACGTTTCTGCAACTTTAGTCAAGATTTTAAAAAAATGGAACTTTACCACGACGTCCTTACAACGTTCTCTGTGGGATAAACTAGCGACGTCTTTTGAGGACGTGCCCACAACGTTTCTGCAACTTTAGTCAAGATTTAAAAAAAATGGAACTTTACCACGACGTCCTTACAACGTTCTCTGTGGGATAAACTAGCGACGTCTTTTGAGGACGTGCCCATGACGTTTCTGGAACGTTAGCCAAGATTCTAAAACAATAGAACTTTACCACGACGTCCTTACAACGTTCTCTGTGGGATAAACTAGCGACGTCTTTTGAGGACGTTCCCACAACGTTTCTGGAACGTTAGCCAATTTTTTTAAAAATGGAACTTTACCACAACGTTGTCATAAAGTAATGTCACGCTGACCAAATGACGACTAACTGACGACGTTGTCACAACGTACTGTGTTTGCTGGGCGGAACTTCCGGAAGAAACGTCACGACAGCTTTGACAGCATTGGCTGGCGTGTGTCTCGTGTCCAATTGCGTCATTACGTCAGCTTGGATTGTAAAATGCCATTGGCTCTCGTGTGTCATGTGACCGATTGCGTCCTGCTAAGAGTCAGGACAGGAGTATTATTTGAATGATAAATAGGATAAATATGCGTTCATAAAAGGGATAATTTCAATGATTAAAACATTAAGGTCAACTCTTTTCTTCACATAAAGATATCGTATGACTTCAGAAAACGTTGAATACAACATGAGCTAATACTTTTATACTGTTTTTGGTCAGTTTTTGCAATAAAAAGTAGCCTATTTATATTTATAAAATCATGTCTACTTTTACAAATACAAAGAATTAAATGCGCATTGATCTGATGCATTGGGATATATGCAACAATACATTATATGGGCTACTCATCATTTACTAATGGTTTGATCATCATTTTTTCATTAATTAACAATTTATTGTATATTGATATTTCGTTGATTAATAATATATTAACTAGTAACTTTTACTAAGGATCTGTTTGATTATTTTATGAAATGTTTTTTTTTTTTTTAAAGATAGGCCTAACTTATGACAGATTTGTAAATTGTTACCATATTAATCATTTATGAATGTATAATTATGATTTGTAAATTAATAGTTTATCATTTTCTAATAATGTATAACTGAATCTACAAAACATACAAAAAAGTAACATTTATGAAATGCATTGTCATGTTTTGTACATCATTAGTTCATTATTAACTAATCATTTGTAAATCACATATACCTGAATCAACTAAATATAAGTAAAATAATTAACAAATCACTCATTAATCATTAATGAACAAAGTCATGTTTCATAAATCATTAGTTAACTATTTACTAATCACTTGTAAATGACTTGTAACGGAATTTACAAAACATTTATAAAATGTTAGCATATCACATGATAATCATTTATGAATGTTTTGTAAATGATTAGTTCATCATTAACTAACCACTTATAAATGACTTACAACTGAACGTTATTATAAAGTGTTACCGAAATATCTTAGACTTAATTGAGATTCTTATTTAGCTCTTGTAGTATCAGCGGTGTCTCAGATGTTTCTCCCAAAATCCATTAGGAGAAATAAGAGTAGATAAAACTGAGACATGAGAAATATCTGAGAAAAAGGAGTGCAAAATGAGAAACATGGGCATTCTCTTTATTGTCTTGCTGTTTTTTTTTCTTTCGTTTTTTTTTTTTTTTTTTTAATGACATTAGGGTTTTTCACCTTAAATGGACAGGACTGTACGATAAGCAACCGGAAACAATGGGAGAGTAGAGAAGGGAACAGGAGCAGGAAAGTGTACCTTTAGCTGGGACTTGAACTCATGCTGTCTGAGGTGCTGCTGTGCCTCAATGTTGATGTGCTGTCCACAGGGCTTTGGCTCTGACAGAGCTTTCCCTAAGCTCAGAAAACTAAGGGCTTCTTATCTCTTATATGTCTCATTTAGGTATCAGCTTTGACTTCTGGTGCCAGCTGCATAAACTTTGTCAAAGAAGTTACTATGCAACTTTGCTAAGTAGTAGTTAACCAAAGGGCAATCAATCTTACTTTTCCAATTGAAATTAAATTACCTTTTTATGTAACTGACTTAAATAAGTTATTACCAGGCTTGGGGGAATTAAGAAAAATAGTTATTGACTACCTTTTAAGACTAGTCTAAGAAGTTTTTCAACCAACCCCGGATGTCTTAAATTTTATTTTAGTATAAACTTACATTTTAAATTTGTACTAATATCGTAAATACTGAAACTATCATTCAAAAAGCATTATGTGTTTCAGAATATCAAGGGTTATTCCTTAAAATTGATCTTCAGTGCCCAGAAATTAATATGCAGTGCTTATTTCAAACAATGATCAGACAAGTGTATGGTGTTTAGTCTAGATAAATTATTTCTTTATAACAAATGTAATACTATAGTGTATCAGTGCTTCATGGTTGCTGCTTAAAGGGATCCCATGGTGTTGAGACTTGTATGGCTTAATATAACAAATATCTCTTACTGAATTATGTGGTAGAAAACCCATGAAAGATATACGTTATTTAAAAAATCGATTTTATATTTGGACCATGGGCGGCGCCATTTTGTTTGCGTTCTAGGTTGATGACGTAGAATGGTTGAACTCCTCAATCAGCTGGCGTTACCCGTAGCTATTTTTACCAAAATGCAACTCAAAAATTGTTTCAAAGTTAAACAAAACCAATGAATTGCTTTGTAACTGTACTTAAAACACAAACATACACGTGCACACAAACTCACCTACACAAGTCACAAACAGATCGGTGGGCGCGCACACACACCTGACAGACTGCCCTGTCTCTAGCGCATGCATCATCACCAAAACATCCTGCCTCTCTTCCTCACGTTACTTTATCCCATCGTCCTACCTAGATATTTCCCTCTGCTGGTCACATTAGGCATTACAGTTAATCTACTATCAACAGTCTATCTAGGATAAACACAGGGAATTGATTGAGGGTTATGTAGGCGCGCACGCAGTGCGTGCGTTCGCGCCGATCTGTTGGGGTGTGTGAGTCTGTTTGAGAGTCACCTAGTGACCAACGTTAAATAAAATAAATCAGGTCCCAGCCAGAGAAACAAAACAGACAGTCAATGTGTGGGTACAACAAATAGTCTTTATTGGGACAGCAAGCACTACTAGAAACCGTGTTACTTAAAGGAAAAAAAGTCAACTACAATGATGTCTCTGAAGCCGTTTGGGAAGAGGTTAAAGTTCGGTGACTTTGCAGCAGGTCGCTCCAACGGTCCTCCCTCCAAAAGAAGTCAAGCAGACTCGTCCGACCCACAGGAGAAAGTTATGGCACTCAGCAACAAACCGCAAATGCTGTGGGAGATCCCGGTGTCACCGAGACAGTCTTCACAGCAACACTGGGCCCAGGATCCCAAGATGGATAATCCAGAGGCTAGAAGAGAGCACCAAGAATGACCACTAACGTCACAGATAACAGGTCACACTTACACTGTAGTACGATAAAATATAATTACGGCCCTTCAGGCAGCATTAGAGAGTGTTGAGGAAGGTTCGAGGATAGCCACAGTCTTCGGGACAATGCCAGCCACTGGAACCATCAGATAGGTATTGCTGAGGCTAAAAACAAGTGATCATCATGAACACCAACACCACAGAAAATGGACCCCCATTCACAATATGTGGTAATAAAATATAATTACAGCCCTTTAGGCAACATTAGAGAGCGTTGAGAAAGGTTTGAGGCTTTAGAGAGCATTGTGTGAATCCAGCTGCAATATACCGGTGGTCAACCAAAGATGCCTGGGAACTTGGGCTTCATGTGCAGAGCAGGAAAGTGCACTCAACACAAAATGGCAGCAGATCAGCAGTCACCAGTCACCACTCTGTTCCAGAGAACCAGTTTTTATCTCGTTCAAACTAAGCATGGCCGGCTGTTAGACAATTAGTCGCTAATTGCCATTATCAGCAGCCAATGCAGATGCAACAATAAAGTTACTCAGTCACAGGAAGTGTCATCCAAATATGGGCAGGAAGGTGGAGCATGGTGGCAAGTACTTATGAATTAATTAAGTTGCATTAGCAGGGGAGGAAGCACTGTCCAAATATGGGCATAGTAATAAAACAGGAAATAGGTTGCCAGGTTTGTCCATGAATAAATGTCTAAAAAGGGCCAAGCAGGGCAAATTAAGAAATAAAACCCACTACAAATTTGATGCACAGTACATAACCACTACAATTCAGAGTGCCAATATATTAATGCACACAGTAAACACCATCACACATAACACTGCACACAATAAGGCCCAAATGTCTCTGATTAAAAACAAACAAAAATACTGAGTCAACCTATGACAAGAGTTTGTGTGCACATGTATGTTTGAGTGCGTGAAGTCGGACAGCTGTTTGTAAATCGGCTTTACACTCGTTATTGCGGTGGAACGTGAGACTGAATGACTGCACTCGAACATGTCCACTATGGTGTCGGACAACACTACAAATGGCCGTCCCTTCAAATAATGCCCTATTTAAGGGTATAGGGTCGATTTCAGATTCAGCCCCTGTCGTGGAGACTGAACAGCCCAACATCTCGATTGAAACAGAGCCTGTCGTGCGCGCGCCCGCCGATCTGTTTGTGACTTGTGTAGGTGAGTTTGTGTGCACATGTATGTTTGAGTGTGTTTTAAGTACAATTACAAAGGAATTCATTGGTTTTGTTTAACTCTGAAACAATTTTCGAGTTGCGTTGTGGTAAAAATAGCTACGGGTAACGCCAGCTGATTGAGGAGTTCAACCATTCTACGTCATCAACCTAGAACGCAAACAAAATGGCGCCGCCCATGGTCCAAATATAAAATCGATTTTTAAAATAACGTAGATCTTTCATTGGTTTTCTACTACATAATTCAGTAAGAGACATCATTTATGTTATATTAAGCCATACAAGTCTCAACACCAGGGGATCCCTTTAACATTTTTGTTCCCGTTCATAGGGAACTCCCGCTGCGTCACCGCTCTGGGAACGCCTCTGCGTGATTGCGTCGTGAAGCACGTATGTCATCAGTCCAATAGAGAGACGGAACGTCATAGGCGGGTGACGTCACTGACCCGGAAACTATAAAGCCCACCGGCAAACACACGCCTTTAGCTTCTGTTGCCTTCAACAAGCGCTCTGTGTTATCTTGTCCGTCAACTCTGTGTTTGTGTCTGAGTTCAGACTTTATTGTTTTGTTTGCACTCACACGATATCACAAATATCGTTTGTGAGATTATGGTGAGTGAACAGCAGTACAGAAAGTGTGTTCCTCCCTGCTCACGTTACATCACGAGTGGGGATACACATTTGATGTGCGTTGTTTGTTTGGGAGAGCAGCACGCGCAGTCGGCACTCGAGGGTGCCGGCTGCGAGCATTGTGAGGCGCTGCCTCTTCGCGTGCTGCGATCCCGCCGGGCGCTCTTCGAGGAGGGCGTCCCGGCTCGTGTTCCCCGCGGCACGGGTCCCGCTGTTGCCGAGGCTCAGCGGCGGCTCATGTCGTGGGGATCGCAATTGGATCTGACGGAGGGGTTTGAGACGGGCTCCGCCCTATCTCTGCCTTCACGCGGCAGATCCGGCGCCGCTTCTCTGGGTTCGGGAGCCCGCGCTGTGGTTTCTCCCGCCCGGGGGGCGGCCGCGGCGCTGCAGTTGTCTTCCTCTGAGGAGGTGGATGTCTGCAGCGTCGATGTAGGGGCTGAAGACTCGCCACTTCAGACCCCTGCTAGTGAGGAGCTTATGGAGGTTCTGAGCAGAGCAGTGGCCAAATTAAATATTGACTGGCCACATGAGCACAATGAGCGAGCCTCAGTTAAAAGCAGGCTCGACGAACGCTTTCTCCCCTCTCCCTCTGCTCAGCCTCCAAGGCGGAGCTTGCCTTTTTTCGCGGATCTCCACACTGAGGTGTCGAGATCGTGGAAGCGGCCCGTGTCTTCACGAATTTCCAGCCCTCATACGTCTGTGTATAGTAACATCGCGGGGCTGAATAGACACGGTCATGGTCTTATGCCTAGGGTAGAAGAGACGCTCGCGAGCCATCTCTCGCCTGATTCGGCATCGGCCATAAAGGCTCCATCTTTGCCCACAAGACCCCTGAAAGTCACATCTTCATTAGTGGGCAAAGCGTACTCGGCAGCAGGCCAGGCCGCTGCATGTCTGCACACCATGTCCATCGTGCAGGCATACCAGGCCGACCTGCTAAGAGACCTGGGCGAGAGCCATGAGATAGGGGCAGATATGATAAATGAGCTCCGATCTACCGCTGATCTTGCTCTCCGGGCCACCAAGGAAACGGCCAGATGCGTTGGCCGTTCTATGGCAGCCCTGGTGGCCACGGAGAGGCATTTATGGCTCAATCTCACAGAGATCAAAGAGAGAGATAAAAGTTTCCTGCTTGATGCGCCGCTGTCTCCGGGAGGCCTGTTTGGTGACGCTGTCACTACGGTTACCGACAGGTTCCTGGAGGCAAAGAAGCAATCTGCGGCGCTCAAGCAGTTTCTCCCCTGTAAGCCCCAGGTCTCATCTGCTGCTGGGCGGGAGCAGCAAGCGCCGAGTACGAGCTCCTCACATAGAGCGCAGCAAAAAATGAGCGTCGCCACCCACACACCCCCGCAAAAAGGGTGGGCCGGTGGTCGGTGCTCTCAGGCGCAGCCTTCCAAGAAAGCTGATCTGAGGACAGTGATTATTTCGAGGAAGGCTGCGTCTAAGAAGTCCTGACGCTTCCGGGCTCAGGACGGTGAGGGTGATCCCCTCTGCGGGCGGACGGTGTTTACCGCAGTATACGGTACCTGTGCGTCCGCGGTACCCTCACAGGGTCGTTCCGCCAACCCCGCCCGAGCGCCGGGCGTTGAGGGCCCTCGCAGGTCATCCGAGGATGGCATGCGCCCTCCGCGGAGGGAAATTGTGCTGCTGGGCCAGTTGTTCCCTGCCGGTTTGCCATTTCAGGGCGCTGTGCTCACGGTGGAGAGTACATCAGAGACCAGTCTTGAGAGGCTGGTACCATTAGTAGATTTTGTGTCGGAGTGGGAGAATCTGCCACATATATCTCGATGGGTGCTGTGGTGCATAAGAATTGGGTACGCCATTCAGTTCAGGTGTCATCCTTCCAGTTTCAACGGGGTCCTCCCTACGTTGGTGGGCCCCGAGAAGGCTCTGGTAATGCAATAGATGCGATAGAGAGAGTTCCCCCCCCAGACAGAGAGTCAGGCTTTTACAGCCGGTACTTCATCGTGCCAAAGAAGGATGGAGGGCTGCGACCTATTTTAGATCTTCGCGTCCTGAACAGAGCAGTAGCAAGGCTCAAGTTCAGGATGCTTACACTCAAACAGATTGTGTCTCAGATCAGGTCCGAGGACTGGTTTGTCACGATAGATCTCAAAGATGCTTACTTTCATATTTCCATCCTTCCATAGCACAGGAAGCTTCTGAGGTTCGCTTTCAGGGGAGAAGCGTACCAATATCGGGTGCTTCCCTTTGGTCTAGCCCTTTCACCCCGCACGTTCACGAAGTGTGTGGACGCTGCGCTGGTCCCCTTGCGTATGCAGGGGATCCGCGTACTCAACTACATCGACGACTGGCTGATCCTAGCACAGTCAGCTCGTCTCGCGCCTCAACATTGAGATGTTGTTCTCGCGCACATGAGGAAGTTGGGGCTGACGCTCAATTCCAAGAAGAGCGTTCTTTCTCCAGTACAGAAAATAACGTATCTAGGAGTGAACTGGGATTCGGTCTCTATGCAGGCTCGTCTGTCTCAGCCTCGCATAGGGTCGATCCTCTCAGCCAGGAAAGGGGTGAAACTAGACCAGCCACTCATTGTAAAACAGTTTCAGAGGCTGTTAGGTCTGATGGCAGCAGCGTTCAACGTAATTCCTTCGGGTCTGCTGTACATGAGGCCTTTACAGTGGTGGCTCAAAACCAAGGGCTTTTCCCTGAGGGGAACCCTTTTCGCGTGATCAAGGCAACGCGGCGGTGTCTCCACACCTTGGTCATGTGGAAGGACCCTTGGTTTCTGGCCCAAGGACCGTCGCTGGGGGCACCGTGTCAGCGTGCGTCTCTGACCACGGATGCCTCCCTGACAGGCTGGGGGGCGACCATGAGTGGTCGTTCCACCCAGGGCCTGTGGCAGGAACACCAGCATTCATGGCACATAAATTGCCTGGAAATGATGGCAGTGTTTCAGGCTGTGAAGCACTTCCTGCCATATCTCATGGGCCGGCATGTGCTTGTTCGCACAGACAGCACATCGGTGGTCTCCTATATAAATCATCAGGGGGGTCTAAGATCTCGTCGCTTATACAAGTTGGCGCGCCTTATCCTCCTGTGGGCTCAGGGAAAGTTGCTGTCAGTCAGGGCAATGTACATCCCAGGGAGCCAGAATGTGGAAGCAGACATCCTGTCTAGGCAGGGGCCGAGGCCCGGGGAGTGGAGACTCCACACCGAGGTGGTGGAGCTCCTTTGGGAGAAATTTGGCAGGGCTCACATAGACCTGTTTGCCACACACAAGAATTCTCATTGTCCGCTGTGGTTCTCCCTGTCTGTGCCAGCTCCTCTGGGACTGGATGCGATGGTACAGAAGTGGCCGAGGCTGCCCCTGTACGCCTTTCCCCCGATTGCTCTGCTTCCAGGAGTTCTAGAGAGAGTGCGTCAGGACGGGGCCCGTCTTCTGCTAGTAGCCCTGTTTTGCACGGGCCGAGTATGGTTCTCGGACATCGTGTCTCTCCTCGACAGCTCTCCCCTGGAGGTTCCGATCAGGAGGGACCTTCTCTCTCAAGCGGGTGGAGTCTTCGTGCACCCTCGCCCGGAGTTGTGGAAACTGTGGGCTTGGCCTCTGAGGGGGCCCAGCTCTGGTCTCTCGGCCGAGGTTGTTGAGACCATTCTACACTCTAGAGCTCCCTCCACGAGGAAACTGTACGCTTTGAAGTGGAGGCTCTTCACGTTGTGGTGTAGAGCTCGTCTGTGGGATCCAGTTAACTGCCCTGCGAGCGCAGTGCTAGAATTCCTGCAGGACAGATTCTCCACTGGGTTAGCCCCCTCCACATTAAAGGTGTATGTGGCGGCCATAGCTGCTTACCACACTCCTTGGGGTGGTGTTTCTTTGGGGCGACACCCTTTAGTAACTCGTTTCCTTCGTGAAACTCTGAGGTTGAGGCCTGTGACACGCACCGGAGTGCCGGCCTGGGACCTATCTATTGTCCTTCAAGGCCTTTTCGAGGCTCCCTTTGAGCCGCTCGAGGAAGTATCAGAGAAGTTTCTCACTCTAAAAACTGTTTTCTTGCTGGCTATTTCTTCCTTGAAAAGAATAGGAGATTTGCAAGCCCTCTCTGTGGCACCCTCATGCTTGGAATTTGCTCCGGGTATGGCCAAGGCCTTTCTGTTTCCCCGAGGCCCGGCTATATTCCTAAGGTTCCCACCAATCCGGTGAGACCTGTGGTGCTTCGGGCATTCTGTCCTCGTCCTTTTATGATGTCAGACCAGGAAAAATTTAATCTGCTTTGTCCCGTTCGTGCTCTCGACACTTATGTCCACAGAGCTGCCCTGTGGAGAAAATCTGAACAACTGTTCGTCTGTTACGGGTCACTCTCGAGGAGGGGGCCCGGTGTCAAAGCAGAGGATGAGCAAGTGGGTGGTCGAGGCTATCTCACTTTCGATGTGGCGGCCGGACAGCCGTCTCCTTTAGCTGTCCGGTCCCACTCCACTAGGAGTATGGCCGCCTCTCAGGCACTGTTGGCAGGGGCCTCCCTGCAGGATGTCTGCGATGCGGCAGGCTGGTCCTCACTGCACACTTTCATCCAGTTCTATGAACTGGACATTAATGCTACCCTGGGGGCTCGGGGGCTCACCTCTTAACATACACAGGCGGGCATTCGGCTCCTATGGGGACATGGGTATTCTCGTTCCCAGAGCAGTGACGCAGCGGAACTTCCCTATGAACGGGAACGTCTCGGTTACGTCTGTAACCTTAGTTCCTGGAATTGGGAATGAGACGCTGTGTCACCCGGCCATACTCCCCGTATGCCCGCAAGCACCTTGTTTTAGCCTTTTACAGAAGCTAAAGGCATGTGTTTGCCGGTGGGCTTTATAGTTTCCGGGTCAGTCACGTCTCCCACCTATGACGTTCCGTCTCTCTATTGGACTGATGACATACGTGCTTCACGACGCAATCACGGAGAGGCGTTTCCAGAGCGGTGACGCAGCATCTCGTTCCCAATTCTGGGAACTAAGGTTACAGACGTAACCGAGACGTTCTTCATTTAACATTACAAAGTTTATCATGTACAACCCATTTTGCATGCATGTAAACATAGGTTGTTTTGTTCTTTGCATGTATTGTGCTTGATTGAAATGGCATGGATTAATCACATATAAGCTACCCAGAGCGGGAAAAAAAAAACCTTTAACAAGTCAAATGTTTCTGTGAGACATAAATAAGGATACATTACCATTAAATGGACACTTTTGCTTAAATCTCCTGTTTCTCACACTTGTCTCCTGAGACAAAAATGCTAACATTTTCATATTTGTCTCCTTTAAAGATTTTGAAGAGAGCTCAACAACATCACACACTGTGCTCAGACTTTTCTCCTTAGCGAAGACACTGGAGCTCTCACACGTCTTTTCTGAAGATTCATAAGAGAGTTTAACATCATAACATACTTTGCCATACTTTTCTCATTTGGTGAGAAACACTGGAGCTCTCACGTCTGTCTTCTCTGAAGATTCATAAGAGATGACAACATCATAACATACTGTGCTCAGACTTTTCTCCTTTGGCAAGAAACATTGGAACTCCCACACCTGTCTTCTCTGAAGTTTCATAAGAGATCTCAACATCATAAAATACTGTGCTCAGACTTTTCTCCTTTAGCGAGAAACACTGGAGCTCTCATACCTCTCTTCTCTGAAGATTCATACTCAGATTCAGATTCATCTCAACATCATCACATACTGTGCTCAGATGTTTTTTCTCCTCAGTAAGACTCTGAAGCTCTCACATTTGTATCCTCTAAAGTTTAGAAGAGATCTCAACAACACACAGTGCTCAGACTTTTCTCATAAACTAAAGACTATGAACCTCTCACATTTATCTCCTCTATAGTTTTAGAAGAGACCTCAGTAAATAGAAGAAAGCTGTACAGTTTATGTGCATAGGGCACATAATTTGTTTGACAAATGTGAGAGTGCCAGAGTCTTTAACTAGAATATTCTGAGCACAATGTGTGACGTTATTGAGATCATTTATGAAATTTTAGAGGTGACAAAAGTGAGAGTTCCAGAGTATCTAGCTGAGGAGAAAAGTCTGAGCACAGCATGTGATACTGTTGAGATCTCTTCTGAAACTTTAGAGGAGACAAATATGAGCCGTCCAGTCTCTCTAGCCAAGGAGACAAATCTGAGCATAGTGAGTGATGTTACTGAGATCTCTTATGAAGCTTTAGAAGAGATAAATTTGAGAGTGTGAGTGTCTCTGGTTAAGAAAAATAGTCTGAGCACAGTGAGTGATGTTACCGAGATCTCTTATGAAGCTTTAGAGGAGATAAACGTGAGAGTGTAAGCGTCTCTGTTTAAGGAGAATAATCTGAGCACAGTGAGTGATGTTACCGAGATATCTTATGAAGCTTTAGAGGAGATAAACATGAGAGTGTGAGTGTCTCTGGTTAAGGAGAATAATCTGAGCACAGTGAGTGATCTTATCGAGATCTCTTATGAAGCTTTAGAGGAGATAAATGTGAGAGTGTGACTGTCTCTGGTTAAGGAAAATAATCTGAGCACTGTGAGTGATGTAGCTGAGATCTCTTATGAAGCTTAAAGCTGGGCATACACTGTGCGATTTCTATGGGTTTTCAGCAAGGTTACCTACTCACACTGTACGAGTAGATCGCATGTGATTTAAAGCCAAAGTTCACGATTGATGTGCTCTCACTGGCCCTCATTTATCAAAAGTGCGTACACCAAATTTCCAGCATACACCTTGCGTACACCCAAACCCACGGTGACTTTGAGATTTATCAATATGGACGTTGGCGTACGGCACGCTCAAATCCTACGCCAGCTCAGGAGGTGGTGTACGCACGTTTGAGTTAGTGGGAAAATGCGCAGTAAAACAAGTCATAACACCACAAAACGCACTGACAAGATATGCTATATGACCCACTGTTAAAAACCATAACAACAACATTCAGTGTTTATTGTGCAACATGAACGTCAATGTTTAATTTGTGTGACTTTACCAAAGCGTTTGATTTGTAGGCTTATGTATTCCTCCAGTCGCGAGCCAGTGCGCTTTATCGGACGTTTCAGGCCCGCCTTACCCGGCAGCTGCGCACGGACTGGGACTAAAATAATTCAGACTGACAAAATAATAAAAATGACCTTCTTCTTTTAAATAATAATAAAATCAATAAAAACGACATTCTTCTTCTAAATAATAAGTGTCATTAATAATAATAATAATAATAATAATAATAAGAAGAAGAAGAAGAAGAAGAAGAAGAAGAAGAAGAATCTTACAAATTGTCATGTAATTATTAATGTGAATGGTACTCCACATCACATCATCATCACTGTCGTACACCCCAATACATGCCGTGATACGAAATTAAATGCTAATTGTTTCAAAACGTGCTGTAAAATAATGCATTGTGATGGTAATTTATCATCCAAACAGCTATTTAAACTGCTGTAGTGCTCAACTTCTCAACCCCCACACTATTAAGAGTACTCGTAATTTGGGTCCATATTTTGTTTGTGTGGGTGCCTTTATTCCCACTCTTTATACTCTTAAATAAAACAATTTCGTTATTTTTATCCACTTCCCTGGTGATGGTCTCGATGGGCGCGTCTCAATCATCTCACTAGTTCAGTAGTCAGAGCACTGATCAGGGAGTCAGCCCATTGACTTATGTCCTAATCAGTGCCCTGACTAGTGGACTAGTGAGATGATTGAACGCGCCCGATCTCCACGTCGGAGAAGTTTCGCTTCTTTGCCGTCTTTCGTGTGTCCATGGCGTAAAATGAGGGTGTGCGGGAGGTGGAGACTTGAATATATAGGGGCATGTTATTCTAATGACGATCGTTTTCAGCCACGGGAATTATCAAGGGCAAGTATTGCGTACACCTGAATTGCCGAGGTGCGCACAGTTTCATAAATCAGGCGGTGAGAGGAGTGTAAGCATAATCTTACGCCAACATATACACCCGTTTCTACGCAAGATTGATAAATGAGGGCCACTGTGCGGTCCGACCGCCGAGCGCGTCTTGACTGCTCACAATGTACGGGTAAAAAATGCACAATAAAACCCCCGTGGCGACGAAAGACCATGGTGTATTATAGAGAGGTAAATGCATCAGCTATTGATATCAAGAGTATTTAGAATTTATGTATAAAATTATTATTATTATTAGAGTAGGCCTACTTTTATTATTAAATTGATATTACATTAATTTGCCCCCTCCCCCCAACAATAATGCATAATCGGCACACTGCATAATAAAATAATGGATAGATTACTCCTCACTATTTAAAAACATTTAGCCCGATTAAACAAGGAATTATAGGTCTAATTATATGATTATACTGTCAAAACACTGCAATAATAATGTCCGTCTCAATGAAAAGTAAGAGCAGATTTATCTAAAAACAACTTGTTTAACACAAAATGGGCCTTATTCTTTTCTATTTTTTTCTCACAATATGGACCAAAATAGAAATATTAAGAAAATAAATAAGAAATAAAATAAGGCAATAGGCTACGTTATCAGTATGTTGAATTACATGTATCTCTCGTTGTCTGAGAATATGCGCCGAAAGCTTGTCAGATTTTACTTTCACTTTCTGTAGTGAATAATTGACTGGGTTTGAGACTGTGTTTGAGACTGCGTTTAAACTGCGCATTGCGTGATATCCACTGACTCGCGTTCATGAAGAAAAAGAACGTCTCGGGTTATGAATATAACCCATGTTCCCTGAGAGGGAACGTGACACTGCGTCATCGTAGATGACACATCGGGGAACGCCCTCGGCGTGACGCTGCTGAGTTCATATCAAAAAAGTCCAATCTTGATTGGTGTTGCGTGATGACGTAACGAGTGACGGCATACCCGGAGGTATAAAGGGACGCAGGCACAAGCAAACGCAGCTTACTGCTATGAAGCGGGACGCTCTGTAGATAGGCGGGGCTACAAGACGCAGTGTCTCGTTCCCTCTCAGGGAACATGGGTTATATTCATAACCCGAGATGTTCCCTTTATCAAGGGAACTCGCACTGCGTCATCTTAGATGACACATTGGGGAACGAGTACCCACTAGTCCTCGCCTATCTTGGGCCCCATGATATGGACCGGAGTGCATAATCAGGGGGCGAGCACCCTAGCGCCTGGCGTCGCCGGGAGGTGCAGACAGTAATATCTCACGAAAGTATGCGATGTGGCCATCCCAGCCGCCTCGCAAATCTCTTGCAAAGAAGCTCCGGAAAGGAGGGCTACCGAGGAGGCCATGCCCCTGGTAGAATGAGCCCTCACGGCTATAGGTGAAGGCAAGTTGCGCACCTGATAGGCCGTGGCTATTGCCTGGACAATCCAGTTACTAATAGTCTGTTTTTCCGCAGGCAGCAATTTCCTAGGTGGACCAAAGCACACTAACAACTGATCTGACTTCCTCCACTGGGCAGACCTCTCCAAATAAATCCTCAATGCCCGCACCGGGCAGAGGAGGTGAAGCCTGCCCTCATCAGCCGTCACATGAGGTGGGGGATGAAAAGCCTGGAGAACCACCGACCGTACCGCATTAGACGGTAACTTGGGAACGTATGCCGGGATCGGTCGCAAGATAGCTTTCACTCCGCCTGGGGCAAACTCCAAGCAATTGGGTGTGACTGCCAATGCCTGAAGGTCCCCCACTCTCCTCAGAGAGGTGATGGCTAAGAGAAAAGCTACCTTAAGCGTAAGGTTCTTGGCCTCAGCCAACTCCAGCGGTTCGAAGGGGGCCTCAACCAACCCTTCGAGCACCACTGCCAGATCCCACGCAGGGATCCTGGAACGAGCCACAGGTCTCATCCTCCGCGCTCCTCGGAGGAACTGTACAACCAGATGGTGCCTCCACAGAGGTCCTTCAACTAACTGTGCGTGGAAAGCTCCTATCGCTACCACATACACCTTAAGTGTGGACGGGGTAAGCCCGGCGGAAAACCGATCTTGCAGAAACTCCAGTACTGAAGCCACAGCGCAGTTAACTGGGTCTACTTCACGGTCTCTACACCACATGGAAAACACTCTCCACTTCAAGTTGTACAGCCTCCTGGTGGAAGGAGCCCTGGAGCTGAGTATAGTCTCCATGACACCTGCTGACAGACCTTCCTCTATGAGCTCTGCCCCCTCAGGGGCCAGGCCCACAGGTTCCATAACTCTGGCTGGGGGTGAAAGATTGAGCCCCCCGCCTGAGTCAACAGATCCCTCCTCAGAGGAATCTGCCACGGAAGGTCGTCTAGCAGGTCCATAATGTCGGAGAACCATACCCTGGTCGGCCACCGGGGTGCTATCAGAAGCAGGCGAATGCCTTCCCGGCGGACATGCTCCAGAACTCCAGGGAGCAGAGCAATCGGGGGAAATGCGTACAGACGCAGCCTCGACCACGCCAGTGACATGGCATCCAGGCCCAACGGAGCCGGACGCCTGAGGGAGAACCAAAGTGGACAGTGGGTCGTCTCTCGAGACGCAAACAAATCCACTTCCATTTGGCCAAACCTCTCGCATATGGCCTCCACCACCTCTGGATGGAGACGCCACTCCCCGGGCCTCAGCCCCTGCCTCGACCGGATGTCTGCTCCCTGGTTTTGGGACCACAGGAGGACCTGATGCGCCAGTCTGTACAGAGGGCGCGATCTCAGACCCCCCTGATGATTTAGATACGATACTACGGCAGTGTTGTCGGATCGTATCAGGACATGGTGGCCGCGAAGGTCCTCGAGAAAACTCCTCAGAGCTTTCCAGACCGCCAGCATCTCTAGGCAGTTGATGTGCCATGAAGCATGCTGGGCTGTCCAAGGACCTCTCACTCCTCGGCCTTCCATGACCGCGCCCCAAACAGTAAGGGATGCATCTGTTGAAACGGTTTTCCGGCAACATGATGCTCCCAATACCAGCCCCAGGGACAGAAACCAAGGTTTCTTCCATATAACGAGGGAACGAATGCATTTGCACGTTACCCTGATCATACAGAAGGGATTCCCCTTCGGGAAAAACCCCTAGGTTCTCTGCCACCACTGTAGTGGTCTAATGTGGAGCAGGCCGAGCGGAATCACACTGGACGCTGCTGCCATGAGACCCAGCAGTCTCTGGAACTGCTTGACAGTGATGCTGTGGCCCAACCTTATACTGGAGACTTCCGCCCGTATGGTCTCGATATGTGCGGGTGACATGTGTGCCCGCATCGTTACCGAGTCCCACACTATTCCCAGGAACATGATTCTCTGGGAGGGCGTCAACGCGCTCTTCTTCGCGTTGAGTCTCAGTCCCAAGCACCTCATGTGGGCTAGAACAGCATCTCGATGCTGAACTGCCATATCGTAAGATCTGGCCATGATCAGCCAGTCGTCGATATAATTCAGTACACGGATGCCCTGGAGTCTTAGCGGAGCCAGGGCTGCGTCCATGCACTTTGTGAAGGTGCGAGGTGACAAGGCTAGGCCAAAGAGAAGGACCCGATATTGGAACGCTTCGCCCCCGAAAGCGAACCTCAGGAACTTCCTGTGACTGGGAAGGATGGATATATGGAAGTAAGCGTCCTTTAGATCTATCGTGACGAGCCAGTCCTCGAACTGGATCTGACTCACGATAACAGGAATAGTTAGCATCCTGAACCTGTATCTCCTCAGAGACCGATTCAGAAGCCTGAGATCTAAAATTGGACGCAACCCCCCATCCTTCTTGGGGACTATGAAGTACCGGCTGTAGAACCCGACCTCCCTCTCTGGCGGTGGGACCCTTTCTATCGCCCCTTTTACCAGCAGAGAGTGTACTTCCTGCCCCATTACCCCCACCTGCTCGGGACCGACCACCGTCCAGACTATCCCCCCAAATTTTGGGGGAGGAACTCTGAACTGCAGTCTGTAGCCCCGTTCTACAGTGCGCAGGGCCAACACAGAGATATTCGGAAGGCATGACCATGCGCCGAGATACTCTGATAAGGGCACCAGCCTCTCGAGGCTGGTCTGGGGTATCGACCAAACCTCTCCTTCGACCCCCTGAAGCGGATAACTGGCAGGGACTAGTCGAGGTAGATTTTCGGTGTGCGAACGCATTCGCTGCTCTGCCGCAGATTTTATATGTGCTGGCCAGAGCCATGCGCGAACGTGAGGAAATGACGTGGCCCGGAACCCTTTTGACTGCGGGAGCACAACATCGATTTCCCGAGAGCTCCGGGGGGAGAACGACCTCGGTCGCTCCGCCCCGTGGGGGACAGCTCTCAGCGGCCCTGCCGCAGCTAGGACAGCTTGGAAGCCTTCTTAGCCTGAATGACCTCCCTCAGGTCGGTCTTCGGCTTCAAAGACTTCCTGCGAGAGCGCCGCTTCTTCTGCCAAGCTCCCTCAGGAGGGGCACGAGAAGCGACGCTCTGCTTTTGCACCTCACGGTGCAAGAAGCCCTGTGCCTGCTGAGACTGCCCACTCGAGCCAGCCCTGCTGGAGGAGCCCCAGCGGCGAGGGATGAACTGGCTGAATGCGGCAGCCTGCTTTTTCACCTCCTGAAACCTCTCGACGACGGTGCTCACAGCGCCGCCGAAAAGGTCAGAAGGCAAAATCGGGGAATCAAGGAGAAAGTGTCTGTCTCTCTCCCTGATCCCCAACAGGTTAAGCCAGAGATGCCTCTCCGCGCACACAAAACCCGCCATGGAGCGGCCGATAGCACGGGCCGCCTCTTTGGTGACGCGGAGAGACAAATCCGCTGCCTTCCTCAGCTCGGTCACATCCTCCGGGGAGGGACCCTCGCCCTCATCGAGCTCCTTCAATAAGTCCGCTTGGTAGGCCTGCAGAACCGCGAGAGTGTGCAGGCACCCACCAGCGCGGATGTCTCTCGGCATGGTTTCGAGGGCAATGCCGGGGTCTTCAATGAAGCTGCTGTAGTCAAACGCACTGAGAAGGGTTTTTCCCACGCCCTACACAGCTCACTGTGCAGGTCGGGGAAAAATGGCAGACCCCGGCGTGGAGGCTGGGCTCGTCGCTTGAAGAAGCGCTCGTCCAGCTTATTTTGGCAGCTGGACGTGCACCTCTTCTTGTGGCCAATCTAGACTAAGCTTGGCCACAGCGCGAGTCAAAACCTCCATGAGCTCCTCCATAGCCTGCGAGTCGGGTGGCGACTGCCCCACTGCGACGGCTTCGGTGCTCATCGTCAATGACCCCTTAGAATCGGACAGCATGAGCACCTGATCCTCCGCCTCGTGGGAAGAAGCCGCAGCGCGGGCTTCCACACGTGGCGGACGATCCTCTGAATCGTCAGAGGAAGAGAGAGATGCCTCAACATTCCCTAATCCTGCAGACAGATCCATCTGCGAGCCCCACAATCTGCGGCACCGCTCTGCCTCGGCAACAGCGGGCCCAGAACCGCGAGGCTCGCGAGGCTGGCCGACCTCGTCAATGAGCGCCAGCCGCAAGCGCATCACTCTCAGCGGCAGCTTATCACATTCGCCGCAAGCCGCTCCCTCGAGAGCGGCCCAGAAGTGCTGCACGCCAAGACACTGCACACAGAGCTGATGTGTGTCCGTGCCCGAAATAAAACGCGGACAGGGAGGCACACACCATCTGAATTGCTCGCTCGCCATTCTCTAATGATAATGAAAGCCCTACGGGACAAACAACACCAAAAAGACAGACAGAACACAGAGTGCGACCGCTGAAAGCAGGAAGCTGCGTTTGCTTGTGCCGGCATCCCTTTATACCTCCGGGTATGCCGTCACTCGTTACGTCATCACGCAACACCAATCAAGATTGGACTTTTTTGATATGAACTCAGCAGCGTCATGCCGAGGGCGTTCCCCGATGTGTCATCTACGATGACGCAGTGCGAGTTCCCTCGATAAAGGGAACACATTGCAACATAACATTGTGTCAAGATGGACAAAGTTAAATATTAATTAATATTAAAAAATATAAATAAAAATAAAATGTGAAAGTAAAACAAGTAAATTAATGATCAACAAGCTAAATGAATAAGATGCACTGGATATATACAACACAAACTGGAGGCACAACAGTTTACTTAATTTCTCCTATTTGATAGCTGCCTACTCAACAGCAGTTCAAATAATGAAAAGACAATGCAGAAAATCTGAACGAAAGTGGCGGAAGACAAAACTTGTAGTCCATTATAACATCTATAAAGACAGCCTACATGCTTTCAATGTTGAACTAGGCAAAGCTAGACAGACCTTCTTCTCAAATATTATAAACAAACACATAAACAACACGCACACTCTTTTTGCTACTGTAGACAGACTAACAAACCCCCTGAGTCACATTCCCAGAGAAATGCTATCAGACAGCAAATGCAGCGAGTTTGCTTCCTTCTTCTCAGAGAAAATCAAAAATATCAGAAAGGCAATCAGCACATCCTTGAGTTGCTCTGGGGTCAGACAGATCAGACCAAAACCTCAGAAAATTACTATGTCTGATTTCGAAAAAATTGGCGGTAAAATTTTAGAAGACACAGTACAGCATCTTAAAACATCAACCTGCGCCCTTGACGCACTCCCCACTTCTTTTTTCAAAAGTGTGTTTAACTGTTTGGAAGCAGATCTCCTAGAAGTGGTGAACTCCTCACTTCTCTATGGGACTTTTCCAAACGCCCTTAAAACTGAAATAGTTAAGCCTTCTTCTTAAAAAGAGAAATCTGGATAACTCCATACTGAGCAACTACAGACCAATCTCAAATCTCCCCTTCATAGGCAAAATCATTGAAAAAGTTGTTGTCAATCAACTAAACAAATTCTTAAACTCAAACGGATTGACCACAACATATTTCTTGACAGGCTGGAAAACTGGGCCGGGCTTTCGGGGATGGTCCTCAGATGGTTCAGATCATACTTAGAAGGGAGAGGTTATTATGTGAGTATAGGTGACCATAAGTCTGAGTGGACGTCCATGACATGCAGAGTTCCACAAGGGTCAATTCTAGCACCACTCCTGTTTAACATGTATATGCTGCCACTCAGCCAAATAATGAAAAATAACAACATTGCTTACCACAGCTATGCTGACGACACCCAGCTCTACTTAGCACTATCACCTAATGACTACAGCCCCATGACTCCCTGTGCAAATGCATTGATGAAGTTTACAACTGGATGTGCCAAAACTATCTTCAGTTAAACAAAGACAAAATTGAAATCACTACATTTGGAAACAAAGATGAAATTCTCAAGGTGAACGCATATCTTGAGGTGAAAGGTCTGATAACAAAAAATCAAGTCAGGAATCTTGGTGTGATTTTGGAGTCAGACCTGAGTTTCAGTAGTCATGTCAAAGCAATAACTAAATCAGCATACTATCATCTGAAAAATATTGCAAGAATTAGATGCTTTGTTTCCAGGCAAGACTTAGAGAAACTTGTTCATGCTTTCATCGCCAGTAGGATGGACTATTGTAATGACCTTCTCACCGGCCTTCCCAAAAAGACCATTAGACAGCTGCAGCTCATACAAAACGCTGCTGCCAGGATTCTGAGCAGAACCAGAAAATATGACCATATCACACCAGTCCTTAGGTCTTTACACTGGCTTCCAGTTACATCTAGGATCGATTTTAAAGTACTATTACTTGTTTATAAATCACTCAATGAGCTAGGACCTCAATACATTGCAGATATGCTGATTAAATACAAACCCAACAGATCACTCAGATCAGCAGGATCAAGTCAGTTAGAAATACCAAGAGTTCATTCAAAGCAAGGATAGTCTGCTTTTAGCTATTATGCCAGCCGTAGTTGGAACCAGCTTCCCGAACAGATTAGATGTGCTCCAACAGTAGCCACATTCAAATCCAGACTCAAAACACATCTGTTTAGCTGTGCATTTACTGAATGAGCACTGTGCCATTGTACGTCCGACTGATTGCACCTTATCTATGCATCATTTTTTTAAATTCTTTTTATAACTGTTTTAGTTTACCTGTTTTTTTCTTTGTTTATCATAATTTTATTATTTTTAATTCTCTTTACATTGTATTCTTTTTCTTATGCATTTTTTATCCCTATTTTAATTCCTTTCTATGTAAAGCACTTTGAATTGCCATTGTGTATGAAATGTGCTATATAAATAAACTTGCCTTGCCTTGCCTTGCCTTACATAATTAAAGATCTCCCTCTTTTTGTTTTCTTCCTTAATGCTTTTAAAAATTAAATGGTTGAACTTCTGCTTTCACGCAGGCGCAGTGAGGGGAAATACGGCAATCAGTTCGTGGCTTTGCTTCAACTGTGCGATAACCTCACGAGTGTCGAGCAGAATTTCTGACACGCCAGAAATTCATCCGACCATCCGATTCCCGATAGTGAGAGGTTTGTCACCCCTCGTTTCCCCCTGTACACTGCACGAAAACCTCGCGACAAACAACGCACGATAAACCTGAAAATCGTCCCGACCCAAAAAAAGAGTCGCACGAGTCAGAATTCGGCTCGACATCGGACGAAAATCGCACAGTGTATGCCTGGCTTAAGAGGAGATAAACGTCAGAGTGTGAGTGTCTCTGCACAGCAAAAAATATGTTGGGAGATTATCACCACGGGTGTTAAAATTATCACTTTCCGGGTGAACATACAGGTCCATCTTTGTTAAAACAACACTGAAGAAAGTGTTTGTTATACAAACCCTGTGTGGTAACACTTTAGAATACTGTTTCTTACTTAATGCATAACTAATAAAGAGTTACTGCAGTACTAATTAATAATTCTTCATTAACACTCAAGTCACTAATATTAACTACTAAGGAATGCGTGTTAACTAATCAATATGTAATAGCATTTTTTAATTGTGTTAAGTATCAATTAGTTAATCAGTAACTATTCAATTCAGTCATGCCTCCTTAAGAACTACTATTAAGTAACTACTAATTCAGCTTCACAAGGAAAAACTATTAAGTAAGTACTAATTACCAGTATCAGATCGAGGCCCTTTCTTCTTCTTTAGTACTAATGTTGTTAGATAAATGTACTACTGTTATGTGTACTATATGTAAATATTCATTTACATTCACTCGCAAATGTGCCGATTAATGTTTCTGTCTGTGTGTGTCCCCACGCTATAATGTTGCAGTTCTTGCAGCATTAAATCAGAGAAAAAGTACACAGATTCATGAGTGCACATGCAGAGTGCACAAAATGTGAGCGCACACGCAATTTCTGTGAGTCCAGTTTTGTGCAAGAGAATGGATTGAGATTCCGCTTGTAAGCAGAGATTTGTTGCTTGTAAACTTGATGTGCTCTCGTGGTACAATATTAATACTACATTAATAAGGATGTTGATGATTTATTTTTATTTTTATGTAAGTATTGTCTGCAACCAGAAGTTCAGGACGGAACCCCATCCCCAATCTAAGTGCCGTGCCAACATGGCTCAGGCATTTTATGTTTATGTGATACCAAATGATTTCTGTATTTAAGGCAATGACAGGGGGAAATGAGAATACAGGGACCCTATGAGTCATTAAAAAAGAATTACCAAATAGTTCTCAAGGAGTTACTTAGAACCTGGAACAGTATTCTAAAGTGAAAACATAGCCTAAGGAACCCATTCATAATTAATGAAGAATTACCAAATAGTTAATAGTTAAATAATTAAGCCTAACTACCAATATAGTACAATATAGTACCTAATACAGTACTAATAAGGAAATTTGACCCTCAATTCTAAAGCGAAATTTTATCCTCAATTATGGTAGTAATTTATATAAGTTAATAAGCAGCTTCTACAGACACAAAACATATTTTTTGTCTATTTGGATAAATGGTGAAAGGTACAACATGAACGTATTGGCAACATTTAAACAAAGGTGTTTTTACCTCAAAATACATAAAATATATTTTATATCATATAAAAATTTCCTTTTACCATTTTATAGATACATGTTACTTCCCTAAACACAAACATAACAATTTTACAGAGACTAAAAATGACAATACAACTTAATGGGTTAATGGGCAATATAGCATTACAATTATATTTTGAGCCCCAAATCTCACTCAAACCTCTAAACCTACACATAACCATTTAAAAAAAAAAATGAAAATATATAAAGAAAAACATAACTAACAAAAGTGTAATCACAATCATTTATTTATTGTGAAAATGTCAAAAGCGGTACCAATAGTAGTCTGAGTGACGATGTGTTGCAGTCGCAGTCCTCTCTGGTGATATAGTTTGTATGAGGTAACGTTACAGAGAATTTAAGTTATTTAATTTAAGTGAAGTTAATAAACGTAATTTCGGGAGGAGTACGCCCATCTAATCTTTCAATTAATACCAAGGTATAAAACCAGCAGCTTACCTCTTCCCCTTTTTGGTTCCTGAAGCATCCCTCCTCCTCCCCTGCTCCTCCTTTTGTACACCACATTGGTGGTGGTTGAGGAGAGATCCCTGACACGAGTGTAAAGCGCTTTGGGTGTACAGTAGTACATATGAAAGCGCTATATAAATGACTCATTCATTCATTATTTTATTCATTCAATTTGCCTGTTATAGGG
The DNA here is from genome assembly GCF_024679245.1 of Pseudorasbora parva. NCBI lineage: Eukaryota > Metazoa > Chordata > Actinopteri > Cypriniformes > Gobionidae > Pseudorasbora > Pseudorasbora parva. The sequence continues at coordinate 26,215,009 of NC_090180.1, forward strand.
GGGCAATCGGAGCTCGGCTAGAATATCCTCTCCGAGCCCCTCTATAGCAGACAGCAAGCCAAATCTGTTTACCACTTTCACTAAGATTATATGGGCACACAAACTCGTGAAACTTAATCCCACTATTTGAAGGCGTGCGCGTTTCTCATTCACCACAGACTAAAAACTAAAACACGGCTTGTCGCAATCTGTGACGAAGCAAGCGAGAGCCAATGAGCGTTTGATATCACTGCCGTAAAACGCAATGTTTGAATTCCCAATGAGCGCGGGATTTGTTTACAGTCACTTTTGAAGAGAAAGATGGAGCGCGGGATTTGTTTACGGCCGCTATTGAAGAGAAAGATGGAGAACGCTGGATAAAGAAGTTCCTCGTATGGATTCTAAAGATGTGGATTACACCGAACGAATTAAATTGGTGTCTTTTGTGAATTTATGTTGCGTTTTGGTGTACTTTCTAGTCATTGTGGCCCATGGCAAGCAAAATAAGTATTAAATGATAAATCATCGTTAAATGATTACAAAAATCTTATTCATTTTAGGGTTTAAAGGTGTAGTTTGTTTAATGTAAATCCTTTGAACTGAGTGTGCAGCAGAATGTTTATTGCTTTTAATGTTTTACGTATTAGATTCATGTAGAACCACGCTTTACATAAAAATACACAGCTGCTAAACAATAAGAACTTATCTTTCGAATAGAGGGTCAAATTGCCTTTATTAGTACTGTATTAATGGTAGTTAGGTTTAATTAGTGGCTTATTCTAGTTAGTAAACTTAAATATCATTCAATAAGTGTCATAATTAATGAGGATAAAACTTTCACTTTAGAATTGAGGGTCAAATTTCCTTATTAGTACTGTACTAATGGTAGTTAGGCTTAATTATTTAACTATTAACTATTTGATAATTCTTTATTAATTATGAATGGGTTTCTTATGTTTTCACTTTAGAATACTGTTCCAGGTTCTAAGTAACTCCTTGAGAACTATTTGGTAATTCTTCATTAATTATGAATGGGTTCCTTAGGCTATGTTTTCACTTTAGAATACTGTTCCAGGTTCTAAGTAACTCCTTGAGAACTATTTGGTAATTCTTCATTAATTATGAATGGGTTTCTTATGTTTTCACTTTAGAATACTGTTCCAGGTTCTAAGTAACTCTGTGATAACTATTTGGTAATTCTTCATTAATTATGAATGGGTTCCTTATGTTTTCACTTTAGAATACTGTTCCAGGTTCTAAGTAACTCCTTGAGAACTATTTGGTAATTCTTTTTTAATGACTCATAGGGCCCCTGTATTCTCATTTTCCCCTCAGTCATTGCCTTAAATACAGAAATCCTTTGGTATCACATAAACATAAAACGCCTGAGCCATGTTGGCAAGGCACTTAGATTGGGGATGGGGTTCCGTCCTGAACTTCTGGTTGCAGACAATACTTACATAAAAAAAAAAATTAAAAAAATCATCAACATTCTTATTAATGTAGTATTAATTTTGTACCACGAGAGCACATCAAGTTTACAAGCAACAAATCTCTGCTTACAAGCGGAATCTCAATCCATTCTCTCGCACAAAACTGGACTCACAGAAATTGCGTGTGCGCTCACATTTTGTGCACTCTGCATGTGCACTCATCTGTGTACTTTTTCTCTGATTTAATGCTGCAAGAACTGCAACATTATAGCGTGGGGACACACACAGACAAAACCATTAATCGGCACATTTGCGAGTGAATGTAAATGAATATTTACATATAGTACACATAACAGTAGTACATTTATCTAACAACATTAGTACTAAAGAAGAAGAAAGGGACTCGATCTGATACTGTGCATCACTGTTAATTAGTAGTTACTTAATAGTTTTTCCTTGTGAAGCTGAATTAGTAGTTACTTAATAGTAGTTCTTAAGGAGGCATGACTGAATTGAATAGTTACTGATTAACTAATTGATACTTAACACAATTAAAAAATGCTATTACATAATTGATTAGTTAACACGCATTCCTTAGCAGTTAATATTAGTGACTTGAGTGTTAATGAAGAATTATTCATTAGTACTGCAGTAACTCTTTATTAGTTATGCATTAAGTAAGAAACAGTATTCTAAAGTGTTACCCACTGTGTTAGTGTCACCCAAGGTGTTGAGAAATGTATTACTCATAAGTGTACATTTAACAATTTATGGTGATTAATCTCACACACCCAGTGTATTTAATGTTTATTTAATGTAAATACTTAATTTAAAATGGCACTGTGAATGAAATGTAAAACAAGATTATATATATATATATAGATAGATAGATAGATAGATAGATAGATAGATAGATAGATAGATAGATAGATAGATAGATAGATAGATAGATAGATAGATAGATAGATATTATTTTTATTTATTTTCCCCCAAAAAATCTAGTGACTATATACAAATTTATTTGAATATTTATTGAAATTGTAATATATCAATTCCATTACATTTATGTATTTGGTAGACACTTTTATCCAAAGAGACTTACACTGCATTCAATACCATTTAAAAAAAAAAAAAAACATTTTTGTCAGTTCTTGCTTTCACCGGGAATCGCTTCAGTAAAGCCATTATTGTCACACATACAATTGAATAAAACAGTCTTGTTATACTCCAATGCTATAACATCTTACCATGATAAATCTCTACTGCGTTTTAAACAAGATTAAACAAAGAAACATTCCTCTAGTAATTTTTTAATTGAAAATACAAAAATTCAACATTGTATATCTTAAATCAACCTTAATGTTAACGCAGTTCACACTGTCACCGAGAGGTTCCAGGAGTCAAAGAAACAAGCTGCGGCGCTGAAGCAGTTTCTCCCTCTCCGGGTCCAGGTCCCTGGGGCTGCTGCTGACACCAAGCAGCTCAAGCCGAGTACGAGCTCCACTCACAGGGCTTAACAGAAGCAGAGCGTCACCACCCGAACTCCCCCTCAGCGTGGGGACGAGGGCCAGGCTGATCTGAGGACCGTCCTGATCGCCAAGAAGGCCTCGTCTAAGCGTTCCTGACGCCAGAAGCGTCAGGACGCTGAGGGTGGTTCCCCCCGTAGGGAAACGGTGTTTACCCCTGCCAACGGTACCCGTTTCCCTGCGGCGCCCTCTGGGGGCCGTGCTGCCAACCCCGCCACAATGCCGGGGCGCGTTCGTTTTCCGCGGGCCACCCCTCGGGGGGCTCCCGAGCAGTCAAGTCAGTTGTTCCCTGCCGGTTCGCCGCTTCAGGGCGCTGTGCTTGCTGTTCAAAGTACACCAGAGGTTCCCTTAGTATTAGACTCGATTTTCTAGTCGAGTGGAAACGTCAAATATATCTCGTTGGGTCCTGCAGATAATCAAAAGGGGGTACGCCATTCAATTCAAAAGGCGGCCACCTCCTTTCAGCGGTGTCCTACCCACAGAGGTGGGCCCGGAGCAGGCTCTGGTAATGGCGCAGGAAGTAGAGACACTCCTGCGAAAGGGGGCTATAGAGAGGGTTCCTCCTCCCGGCAGGGAGTCTGGGTTTTACAGCCATTACTTCATCGTGCCAAAGAAGGATGGGGGCTTACGCCCGATATTTGATCTGCGCCTATTAAATCGCTCAGAGGACAAGCTCAAGTTCAAGATGCTCACACTCAAACAGATTGTATCGCAGATCAAATCGGAGGATTGGTTTGTCACCATAGACCTCAAAGATGCGTATTTTCATGTCTCCATCCTTCCACATCACAGGAAGTTCCTGAGGTTTGCCTTCGGGGGAGAGGCATACCAATATCGGGAACCTCCCTTCGGTCTAGCACTGTCACCCCGCACATTCACCAAGTGTGTGGATGCAGCTCTGGTGCCGTTGCGTCTGCAGGGCATCCGCATACTGAACTATATCGACGACTGGCTGATTCTAGCGCATACAGAACAGATGGCGGTTCAGCATCGAGATGCTGTTCTCGCACACATGTCGAAATTGGGGTTGAGGCTGAACGCCAAGAAAAGTTTGCTTTCTCCGGCTCAGAGAACTACTTTTCTAGGTGTGAACTGGGACTCAGTAATTATGCGGGCGCAATTATCGCCAACACGCATAACATCGATCCTGGCAGCAGTCAAAGAACTGAAGCTAGACCGGGCCATCACTGTGAAGCAGTTCCAGAAACGGTTAGGTCTCATGGCAGCAGCGTCCAACGTGATACATTTTGGCCTACTGAACATGAGGCCGCTACAGTGATGGCTCAGAACAAAAGGATTCTCCCCGAGGGGAAATCCGCTCCGCACGATCAAAGTCACGCGGCGATGCCTACGTGCTCTGGTCATGTGGAAAAACCTGGGGTTTCTGTCCCAGGGTCCCGTGTTGGGGGCTCATGTTCGTCACGTAACGCTAACGACAGACGCCTCTCTCACGGGCTGGGGGGCGACCATGAGTGGCCGTTCATCCCAGGGTCTATGGCAGGAACACCAGCGACACTGGCACATAAATCGGCTAGAGATGCTCGCTGTGTTTCTTGCATTGAAACAGTTTCTGCCCGACCTCAGGGGCCATCATGTGTTAGTCAGGACAGACAACACATCGGTGGTCGCCTATATAAATCACCAGGGGGGTCTGAGGTCCCGTCCACTGGACAAATTGGCACGTCGGATCCTCCTGTGGGCCCAGGGGAAACTGCTGTCCATCAGAGCAGTTTATATCCCAGGGGTCCTAAATCAGGAAGCGGACATCCTGTCGAGGCAGGGGCCGAGGCCCGGGGAATGGAGACTCCACCCCGAGGTGGTGGAGCTCCTGTGGCAAAATATGGGAAAGCAGAGATAGACCTGTTTGCTTCGGCAGAGAATTCTCACTGTCCTCAGTGGTTCTCTCTGTCTCATCCAGCCCCGCTGGGGTTGGATGCCATGGTACAGGAGTGGCCGAGTCTGCCCCTGTACACCTTTCCCCCGATTGTCCTGCTTCCAGGAGTTCTGGAGAGGGTACGCCGGGACGGGGCCCAGGTACTTCTAGTGGCTCCATACTGGCCGACCAGAATATGGTTATCGGACCTGATATCTCTCCTGGAAGGCTCTCCGATGGAGATTCCAACCAGGAGGGACCTACTCTCTCAGGCGGGCGGGAGAATCCTGCACCCACGCCCAGAGTTGTGGAAACTGTGGGCCTGGCCTCAGAGGGGGCCAGGCTCATAGAGGAGGGTCTCTCGGCCGAGGTTGTAGAGACCATAACTCCAGAGCTCCATCCACGAGGAAGCTGTACGCTTTGAAATGGAAACTTTTCTCAGCATGGTGCAGAGAAAGCCAGTGGGACCCAGTTAACTGCCCGGTCGGTACAGTGCTGGAGTTTCTGCAGGCAAGGTTCTCGGCAGGATTGACCCCCTCCACAATAAAGGTGTACGTGGCGGCCCTGGCTGCCTTCCACGTCCCTTTGGGTGGAGTGTCTTTGGGAAGACACCCTCTTATTACACGTTTCCTCCGTGGTACCTTAACGTTGAGGCCGGTTATGCACTCGAGGGTCCCAGCATGGGACTTGGCCATTGTTTTGCGGGGCTTATCCGAGCCTCCGTTTGAACCCTTAGAGGAGGTTTCAGAGAAGTTCCTCACCTTAAAGACCATCTTCCTTTTGGCCATTTCGTCTCTAAAGAGAATAAGAGATATTCAGTCCCTGTCAGTAGGGCCCTCATGCCTAGAGTTTGCGCCTGGTATGGTAAAGGCTTTTCTGCATCCCAGACCAGGTTACATCCCCAAGTTCCTACGAGCCCACGGATCACTCCGAGTTGCCGATCACTCTACAAGCCTTCTGTCCTCCTCCTTTCATGACATCAGACCAGGAAAGATTAAATCTGCTGTGCCCTGTCCGGGCTTTAGATACATACGTCCACAGAGCTGCCCTGTGGAGAAAGACCGATCAACTGTTCGTCTGTTTCGGAGCATACTCCCGGCGTGCACGTGATCACTTACTTCAGGCTTTATCAGAAGCTAGTTCCAGTTTGTTTTCGCTGACGCTTTATAGCTTCCGGTCGATGACGTCATCACACCGACGATCGATCGATCTTCCGATGGAATGGTTCTACACACGCTTCACGACGCATTAACGCAGAGGCGTTCTCACAGCGTTTCGACGCAGCGTCTAGTTCCCTCAGGGAACTAGGGTTACATACGTAACCGAGACGATTGTGGCCTTAAGTGGTTTCCTTCTGAAATAATAAACAATATTCCATGAAACCAAAATCCTCCAAAGCAGAAAGCAAACTAAAAGACTCAAAATAATCAGGTCACTTTGTGTTTTACTTCAGATTCTTTTTAATACCAACACATAGCAAAAAAAGTTATATTCAAAACATAAGCACTACTGTTACAGATAGACTACAATAGCCTACTACAACTAGAAAAGGCTAGAACTAAGTTGTACAGAAAAAATCTTGCATGGCAGGTCACTAATGCATGTCTGCTCAACTAATACAAAATAAGATAGTAGAGCATGGCGCTAGAGCATGGCGCTAGTAACGCCAAGGTCATGGGTTCGATTCCCAGGGAAAGCAAAAACTGACAATAATGTAAAACATGTGAACCTTGAATCCAATGTAAGTCGCTTTGGATAAAAGCGTCTGCCAAATGCAGAAATGTAAATGAAATGTAAGACGAAAAATGTCTCAGTGGGAGAAACAAACTTCTTTACTCGATCTTGAGTTTTTATATATTGACTGCAGCAGTTCATGAAGAAAAGTGTGTCCTACGATGTTTTCGACATTTTGGAGCGCTGTACAGAATGGTCGGCATATGTTATCAAAGTACCACGAGAAGATTGATAGAACATACAGAGCATTTCACTCGCAAAATGTTGCAGGCCGATCAGTATGTGCTCGGCCAGGGATCGAGCCCCGGGGCGTCACACAAGAAAAAAAAAATGAAGAGCAAGTAATTCATTCGATTAATGTCTGCTTTCTCATTTGAATGACATTTCAAAACACCAGAATTAACTCGTAGTTATGGGGTGAAAGATATAAATGGCCTTATAAAGGTTGGAAGCCCTAAAGATACTTAACGTTATGCCAAATGAGAAATAACTATCCAAGTCCAGTGAGTTAAAAAATGACACATAATGTTAATGCTGCTACATTATTTAACAAAATTAGCACAACGAAATTAAGTCACTTACGTAAATCTCGTCCTCCATTAACGAATTTAGTGTTAGTGGGGGTTATTCAGTTAGGTTAAACTGAATGGCGGATCAAAAGCGCGCTAAATTTAAACTAAGGTAAAAAAGAAAAAAACGCTAACAGAGTTAAGTCAACCACATCGGCTACGTTACTAATTATACAAGCTCATTAATAAATCACAAGCTGATAAGATAATAATACTATACTATACCTTGTCCTTGTAACCGTTGTGTGTGCAGGGAAATCCATAAAGATGGAGAGACCGAAGGATGAGCTGGGAGATTTAAAATGCTCTGCACATGCGCAGATGTTGATTGTTAACACCGAAAGGAAACACTGTGCTTTATCACCCAAAGGAAACACTGTGCTTTATCACTAAGCAAGTGATAAAGCATATAATATTTGTAAATTAACACAAGATTTTATCACTAGATACCCAACACCAGGTTTTTATCCCTCAGTAATTTGCTGTGTGGTTAAGGAGAATAATCCGAGCACTGTGAGTGATGTAGCTGAGATCTCTTATGAAGCTTTAGAGGAGATAAACATATGAGAGTGTGAGTGTCTCTGGTTAAGAAGAATAATCTGAGCACTGCAAGTGATGTAGCTGAGATCTCTTATGAAGCTTTAGAGGAGATAAGTGTGAGAATGTGATAGACCTGTTGTTTTACTATTTGCTGTAATTTAATTTTTGACTATTTAATTTACAGGAATTGCTTGTATTTTGGTATTACATGAAATTTCCATTTTTTAAGAGGACATTTCTGTATTTTTACATAAGTTTGATTATGTAATTTTGTATTTTTACAGATTTTTTTCTGTAAAAATAGGAAAAAGGAAATGAATGTAGAAATCAGCAGACATTCAACATTTTTAATGTGTATTGTCTTGTTTAACACATTAACAAGATAATGTGCTTGTTAAAGTGATTTTTTTAGGCTAAATAATAGTATCTGTAGGTTTTCAACTTATCTTTTAACTTTGTCTTGCAAAAAAAAGAAGCTAATTTTGTTATTTTTTTTGCACTGACTAATTCTCCCCTAAATTTCCTAACCACGTCTATTATTAATGTACATTTTATGGGTTTCCGAATCGAGTTGCAAATGCTGCTGTGTGTATATGTATGAACAGGTTCAGATGTAGACTTTTTTATTGAAAATGTTTGGTTACCATTTTGGGGATGAGTGTTTCCTTTAGTTGGGCAGTTTGAGTCTTAGCAAATGGTATGAGTTTGTAACAGTGTTAAACAAAATATAATTTGTCGCAAATAATGCTGTAATCAATAATCAAGTGATCTAGAGAACAGCTTTATAGAGGGGAGTAGTTGACTACTTTATTCATGATTAAAATTATTATTTTTAAAATAATGTATTAATATATTATATTTACCACCAAAGTTTTTTTTTTTTTTTTTTTTTTTTTTTTTTTTTTTTGCAGCAGCAGCACATCATCCATTCTGAATTTTGATTTTTAAATACATTGTGGAAACTTTTTTTAGACACAGACAGACATCTAGAATCAGAATATGAATCTCAACAATGGTGACATGCTTCATGCCACAATGCATGCTGGGAGCACTCATTTTAATACTACGTTGGCTCCCAGCATGCATTCCGGCATGAAGCATGTCACCATTGTTCAATCAATCAATCAATCAACTTTATTTATATAGCGCTTTTACAATCACGATTGTGTCAAAGCAGCTTCACAGTGTCAAACAGGATAATATTGCGACAAAATTAGATTTGGCTGTAGTCGTACTGGAGAAAACAGTGATGTTATCAGCTTATTTTAATTTATCATATAGCGACAATGTTGGCAGATCAGTATTATAGTTTATGGAATTAAATAAGACCTAATTCATACATTTTATTTGTATAATAAGTTGAATAACTTTAATCATATTTTTAGTGTCCCCAACTGAGCAAGCCCAGCCAAAGGCGACAGTGGCAAGGAACCAAAACTCCATCAGGGCGTGATGGAGAAAATTAAACCTTGGGAGAAACCAGACTCAGTCGGGGTGCCAGTTCTCCTCTGGCCTATTAACACACCGTGTAAGATTATTATTCTGGCAACCTTACAGTTCGGAAATCATATTAGATCGGATTATTCAAAATTTTCAGGGTATCACGGAAGAGACAGATTTATTTAGGATGGGGCGTCGATTACACAAGAGTATGAATACATGAAAGATCGGAATTATTGCGCCGAAGACAGGTTTTGAGCATGTCGTGCAAGTGAGGCAAATTCGGAGGAGACACCATTTGACACGGCTCAGCAGACACTCCAGGATGAGCTGGTCATGTCCAGGCAGGTCCACCATCCGATCCGGACAGGGCCCAGATCCGGGATAAACCTCGGGATAAACAGAGAGACTAACATTAGCGTAGATGTCACTCTTTGAGATTCACATGCTGATTCTTGATGCCTGTGTGTGGTAAAACACTCCCCCCAATAATGTATTTCAAGTTCAGAAGGTCTGCTCTACTGCAACAAAGGTTTGCTGGTGAAATATTGGTCAGAAATAATAATATTGATTTATTAGAGTTAATGAGGCTGAAAACTTGATCAACTTGGTTTAGTTCTTAGCAGAAAATAACCATTTTTTTACAGGTTTTTTTTCAGTTTTTTTTTCAGTGTATATATATATACCCATACACATGGGCGTAGATTACGCGGGGGACGGGGGGGACGTGTCCCCCTCACTTTTAATAAAATGTATTTTCGTCCCCCGCACTTTTACTGGGTCTCACCGATCCTAGTCGACCCGCTCCGAGCGGGATTTGAACCGGTGTTACTCTGTGCGGGGGCGGACAAGTTAACAGGAACGCTAACGACAGCCTTCTCTAACCTCGGTTGATAGCGCCCTTTTTGAGGTCAGGGGCAAGTGTATTTACATAGAAACCAATGTGAATACATCAAGATTTAAATTCAGAGACAAAAAATTATCTATGCATGACCTGTAATTTTTTCCGAATCTTAATGAGGAGGGCGCTCTCACAGAAAGTCCAAAAGTGGATTCGTAATACCCTGTCAAGCTGGAGCTGCAGCTGAAGGAAAACAATCGTTATGAGTGATGAAACGTGACGACGACAATCAGACGAGTGCGACAATATATGCTTTATGTGTATTTTTTAAGTCATCTCAATGTAGGCTATTTATTGACAATAAAGCATCATATGAATAATGCAGCTTTTTTAATGTTTAGTATTCTGCTCACCACGGCTGCATTTATGTAATCAAAAATAGTTAAAACAGTAATATTTTGAACATTATTACAAATTAAAAGCGCTTTTTTTTCCCTATGTGAATATATAGTAATTTATTCCTGTGATCAAAGCTGAATTTATCATCATTACTCCAGTCTTCAGTGTCACATGATCCTTCACTAATCACTCTCAGATGATCAATCAAAACAAGATAATCAAGAAACATTTATGATTATTATCTGTGTTGAAAACAGTTCCCAAAATGTTGTGGAAACCATGATAGCCTACATGTTATTTTTCAGGATTCTTTAATGAATAGAAAGTTCAATGGACAGCATTTATTTGCATTTATTAAATAAATTATCTAATTTGTAATATTAAAAATATCACTTGTGATCAATTTAATGCATGTCTGATCAATAAAAGTATTAATTTCTCTCTTTTTTAATTTTACCACAAATGTTTAGAAAATTAAGCATCACCATGGGCAGCACAACTGATAATAATCATAAATGTGTGTTGATCATCAGATCCTCATGTGAGAATGATTAGTGAAGGATCATGAGACTCTGAAGACTGGAGTAATGATGATAAATTCAGCTTTGATCACAGGAATAAATCACACTTTACTATATTGACATAGACAACAGATGAGTTACATCAGAATATATATATATATATATATATATATATATATATATATATATATATATATATATATATATATATATATATATATATATATATATATATATATATATATATATATATTTTTTTTTTTTTACATTGCATAAAATCTATGGAGTCTTAACGCAGAAGTGTTTGTAGTATATAAACCAATCATAAAATTGGCACACAAAAAAGGAGAATAGGAGAATAATATTATAGATATTAATTATTGGTTATTTTTCAGCAGTGTATTTGATATCTTGCCCAATTAAAAGCAAGAGATGCGATAAATTATATTAGTCCAAAAAAAAAAAAAAATGGTATTACGACATTTCTGTCCCCCTCACTTCTGAAAAGATGGCTACGCCCCTGCCCATACACACACATACATGTAATTATCTGTACTTAAACTTTTTTTTATCATTCTTTAAAGATAATTTTTCTGTGTTTTAGAGGTGTATGACTGTATTTTAACAATTAAAGTATGTTAAAAGTAAAAGATTTCATTGTATTATAAGGAGATTTTTGTGTAGAATAACAGTAATAAACTGTAATTATAGGATAAGAAATTACTGTTCCCTTTCAGTCGGTCATGTTCGACGTACGTTGAAACTGAACCGACGAATCGGGATCTGACTTCAGAGACCTATCCACTTCGAGTGTATAAAAACGAGCCAATCGGAGATTGGCATGTGATCCACACATTCCACGCTCCGCCCCGCAGTGCGGGTATAAATAAGGAAGTGGAATGGCAGATCAATGCTTTTCAACTTCAGAGCCAGTAGTGTTTGCAGTTGCCACGAAGAGTGTATAAATTGAGTCTTTCTGAGAGGAAGGCGAACTGCCAGTGCGGGTGAAACGGCGCTTCAGCGAGAGACCAATCTGACGTTGCAATCGTTTGCATTCAAAGAGCATTTCACAAAAGAGCTTTATTGTTGGTTCGCTGGGCGTTTTCCCTTGAGGCTTGCACTGTGGACTGCGTGCTGACCGCGGTCATCTCCGTGAGCGCTTCAGCACATCTAAAAGAGCAGTTTTTCCATTCTAAAAGAGCAACACGGTTTGACCCTGCGTCTTTTTCAAGGTGTTATTCAAACCATGCATTCCTGGAATTCAACTGTTTCATTGTCCTCATTGGTGATTCATGTTCTCGCAGAAGAAAATGGTCACGTCGGCGCGTTGTTCGTCTCACCCTTCTCATAAAAGGCTTGAGTGTTCAGCGCGCCGTGTGCCGTTTAGCGGCCGCCTGACAGCGGTGGTTGTTACAGCAACTGGCACGCGTCAGTCGGTGCTCTAGATGCGCGGCTGAGACTATGAAACCTCAGATGGGGTCGAGTCCCTTCGCCTATCCCCCAATCTAGTTCATTTTCTGGTGTTACTGGAAAAGGGCTACTTTGGCTGATAAGCGCTGGTGGCCTGAGGATTACACTGGGATTTCCCCGCCGGGTAGATCCCTTCGGGCCCCCACTCCTCTATCGCATCAAAAGCATGCTGAGACTCTGTTCGTGGGTGGTACGGATTCTCTCATGAGAACATGACCACGTCAGGGCATTGTTCACCTTGCCTTCTTCATTGAGGCTTGAGTGTTAAGTGTGCTGTGTGCCGTTCTGACGGCCACGTTCACTGTCTCACATGCCTGCTTGTAGTGAGAGATGGAATCGCTGATCCAAGAAGAGAAAGGGTCTTAGCGTTTCATTTTTTGCTCTGGCAGAGGACAGATGTCAATTGCTGCATCGGAGAGAGGGTAATATGGAGTGCTATAAGGCTCAAAAATGAAAAAAAAAAAAAAAATTCCCTCTCTCACTGCCCTCTGCCCTGCATGCATGAGGGTAGTCCCAGCCAAGGGTTGTGCAGGAACTGCGTGCGGTGTTGGACCTTGCCCTAGAGGCGACGAAAATCACTGCACGCTCCCTGGGTCAGGCGATGTCCACACTAGTGGTCCAGGAACAGGGGGCTAACCTGACAGATATGCGTAAGAAAAGCCTGTCTGTCGGGCTGGCCTCCTCGGCGACGCCATCAAGAACTTTGCCCAGCAGTTCTTGGTGGCCCAGAAGCAGACGGAGGCGTTGCGCCAGGGTGCCGACGACCAGCTGCTCGGTCGTCGGTTGCGGTGCCTCTGCCGGCTTGTCGCCGAGGGCATCCCCTCCTGCGTCCCCCTCCACCCTGCTAGAGCCGAGCAGCAGCCTCCACTGGAGGAGCAGGGTGCCGGGCGCGAGGGAGGCGCCCAATCCGTCCAGGGCCCCGCTAACCAGCAGGCAAGCGCAAGGGGACGCGGCCCTGAGACGGACAGGCTGGGGAGAACAGGAGCTGCTCTGGGGGAGGTGATATTCGTATCCCTCCCCCACCCCCCCGGAGGAGGACCGGGTGGCCCTGACTGGTTAACGTTTCTGCCACTGGCTCTCCGGAGTCCAGCTGTACCCACATTTTCAGAGCAGTTTCCTCTCTCTCTGGGCCCCAGAGGGCCAGGTTGGAAGTGTGCGACGCCCCCGGGCCTTGCTACTTCTATCCTCCCCTCCCTCGCCAGGGCGCAGTAGTGTGGGCATCGAGACCGCCCCTGGGCCTTCTCACCCACACTCTGCCCCAACCTGGAGTACTCGGACAACACTACGGGCTGCCTTCGGGCCTCCCGAGTAGGGTCTGAGTGCCCCACCTCCCTGCCTTCGGGCAGCAGGCAGCAGGGTGAGCTTTGAGGACGCCTCTGGCCTTCTCGCCCACTCTCTGCCCCTCCCGGGAACACTCAGATAAGACTCTGGGCTGCCCAGGGGCCTCCCGAGTCGGGTCTGATTCTCCCACCTCTCTGCCTCCGGGCAGTGAGCAGCCGAGTGAGCTCGAGGACGCCTCCAGGCCTTCTCACCCACTCCCTGCCCAGACCAGGAGTACTTGCGCGACACTCCGGGCCTCCCGAGTCGAGCCAGAGCACTCCATTGCGCTGCCCCACCCCGGGCATGTCTGTGGTGCCGTTGGTCCCGCGGGTGCGGTCCCTGGGAGTGTGGCTACAGCTCCCTCGACCATCCCGTTGGCTCATCAATATCATCAAAATCGGCTACGCGATTCAGTTCGCTCGCCGGACACCCAAGTACAAGGGTGTCCTCTTCACCTTATTGCGGTCAGAGATCGAGGTCCTACTGGCGAAGGACGTGATCGAGCCGGTTCCTCCAGCCGAGATGAAGACAGAGTTCTACAGTCCCTACTTCATCCTGCAAGAAAGGGGGTGGGCTATGGCCAATCCTGGACCTGCGCGTCCTGAATCGGGCCCTGCACAAGCTCCCGTTCCGGATGTTACGCAGAAACGCATTTTTCAATGCATCCATCTCCAGGATTGGTTCGCAGCGATCGACCTGAAGGACGCGTACTTCATGTCTCGATTTTCCCTCGACACAGACCGTTCCTACGTTTTGCGTCCGAGGCACGGGCATACCAGTACAAGGTCCTGCCCTTCGGGCTGTCCCTGTCGCCTTGCTTCTTTACTAGCATCGTGGAGGGAGCCATTGTTCCACTCAGACAACGTGGCGTTCACATTCTCAACTATCTCGATGACTGGCTCATTTTCGCCCAGTCTCGGGAGCAGTTGTGCGAACACAGGGACATGGTGCTCAGTCACCTCAGCCTGTTGGGCCTTCAGGTCAACCGAGAGAAGAGCAAGCTCTGTCCTACTCAGAGAATCTCTTACCTCGGTATGGAGCTGGATTCGGTCAACCAGAATGCGCGCCTCACGGAGGAGCGAATCAGGTCGGTGTTGAAATGCTTGAATATGTAATCAAAGGCAGAACAGCGGTCCCACTGAAACTTTTTCAGAGGCTCCTGGGGCATATGGCATCTGCAGCCGCAGTAACGCCGCTCGGATTGCTTCATATGAGACCGCTCCAACACTGGCTTCATGGGAGGTTCCCGGGAGGGGCAGAGAGTGGGTGAGAAGGCCAGAGGTGGGCGTGGCAGAGTGGCCAGTACCGGGTCCCAGTGACTCCGTACTGCCGCCAAACTTTCAGTCCTTGGTCAGACAAGACATCTCTCCGGACCGGGGTGCCCTTAGAACAAGTGTCCAGGCATGCTGTGCTGTTCACAGATGCCTCATCCACGGGCTGGGGGCCACGTACAACGGGCATGCAGTTGCAGGTCTGTGGACGGAACCGCAATTGCATTGGCATATCAATTGCCTCGAGTTGCTAGCAGTACACTTGGCACTACGCCGCCACAAGGGGCTGCTACCTGGCAAGCATGTACTGGTCCGTACGGACAGCATGGCGGCCGTTGCATACATCAACCGTCAGGGTGGTCTACGCTCTCGTCGCATGTTCCAACTCGCCTGCCACCTGCTCCTGTGGAGTCAGAAGCAGCTGAGGTCGCTTCAGGCCATTCATGTCCCTGGTGCGTTTAACCAGACAGCCGATGAGCTCTCTCGGCAGCCAGCACCTTCGGGAGAGTGGCGACTCCACCCCCAGGTGGTCCAGCTGATATGGGGACCAGTTCGGAGCCGCACAGGTAGACCTGTTGCCTCTCCGGACTCGACCCATTGCCAGTGGTACTATTCCCTTACCGGGGGTACCCTTGGCACAGATGCACTGGCGCACAGCTGGCCCCGGGACCTACGCAAGTATACGTTTCCCCCAGTGAGCCTTCTTGCACAGACACTGTGCAAAGTCAGGGAGGACGAGGAGCAGATCTTGTTAGTTGCGCCGTTTGGCAACCCGGACCTGGTTCCCAGAACTTACTCTCCTCGCGACAGCCCCTCATTGGCCCATTCCCCTGAGGAAGGGCCTTCTTTCTCAGGGACGGGGCACTCTATGGCACCCGCGTCCAGACCTCTGGAATCTTCATGTCTGGTCCCTGGACGGGATGCGGAGGTTCTAGATGGACTACCACAAGCAGTTGTAGATACCATCTCTTCAGCTAGAGCCCCCTCTACAAGGCGCCTCTATGTACTGAAGTGGAACCTGTTTGTTGAGTGGTGCTCTTCCCGCCGAAGGTGTTCGATTGGTGTCGTGCTTTCCTTCCTGCAAGACGGGTTGGAGCGAAGGTTGTCTCCCTCCACCCTCAAAGTGTACGTCGCCGCAATAGCAGCGTACCACAATGCAGTTGAAGGTAAGTCCGTAGGGAAGCACGACCTAATCGTCAGGTTCCTCAGAGGTGCGAGGAGATTAAATCCTCCTCGTCCATCCTCGATACCCTCTTGGGACTTAGCACTAGTGCTCAGAGCACTTCAGAGCCCTCCCTTCGAGCCTTTGGAGTCAATTGAGCTTAAAATCTTGTCAATGAAGACAGTGCTCCTGACTGCATTGGCCTCTATCAAGAGGATAGGGGACCTGCACGCACTTTCGGTCAGCGAATCGTGCCTAGAGTTCGGGCCTGGTAACTCTCACGTTGTCCTGAGACCCAGGCCCGGATACGTGCCCAAGGTTCCTACCACTCCCTTTCGGGACCAGGTGGTGAACCTGCAAGCGCTGCCTTCGGGGGAGGCAGACCCAGCCCTGGCTTTGCTGTGTCCGGTCCGCGCTCTCCGCACTTACATTGACCGGGCCCAAAGCTTCGGACCTCAGAGCAACCCTTCGTCTGTTACAGAGGCCAGCAGAAGGGAAAGGCTGTCTCCAAGCAGAGGTTAGCCCACTGGTTAGTGGATGCTATAGTCTTGGCTTACCAGTCCCAAGACGTGCCTTGCCCGTTCGGGTTGCGAGCTCACTCCACTAGGAGTGTAGCATCCTCCTGGGCGCTGGCTCAAGGCGCCTCGCTGACAGACATTTGTAGAGCTGTGGGCTGGGTGACACCTAACACGTTCGCTAGATTTTTAGCCTCCGTGTAGAGCCGGTATCTTCCCACATCCTCGCCCCTGGTGGCCAGGAGCTCTAAGTGCCCGTTCTAAGTGTCGGCTTGCAACGCCACTCCCGCCCTCTGGGCCGGATACGTGCGTTTATTGTCTCCAGTTGTGTTCCCCGGGAAACCGGCTAACCCTGTCGAGCTCCTCCGTCACCCCATGCGGTGTCAGACATTGCGGACCATCTGACGCTAGGCCTGCACCCGTATGCTTGTGGAACGTGGTTGTAGGCTGGGTTCCATATGTAGCGGTTCCCTCACGGCAACCCCATATGTGTATTCCTCCACGGTACCAGCTACCCTTCGGGCTAGCCCCGTGTCTGTCCCTTGACAGAGCCCGCTCTGTCGTCTCTGGGCGTGTTCTTTCCCCCCTACAATTAGGTTGGAACCACCCCAGAGACTGCCATATGTTGCACTACCCTACCAGGATAGTCCTTATGTGTATTCCGCCACCACTCCTTCCTGAAGGACCTGGCCCCGCAGCGTACCTTCTTCCGAAAAGAGCACGCTTCCCAGCAGTCTATGGTCACTCTAAGTGGGTCTTGCAGAAACAGCAGTGACTGACCTCCCTGCTTGGAGCCCTGACTTCCGTACCATACTAGACGGTCCAGTGCGCTCAAGCAGGATGCTGGAAGGGCCACCATCCTGGCGTTTTCCAAAGGTATCCCAATTCGTCGGTTCAGTTCCGACGTACGTCGAACGTGACCGACTGAAAGGGAACGTCTCGGTTACGTATGTAACCCTCGTTCCCTGAAGAAGGGAACGGAGATGTACGTCCCGTCGCCAGGTGCTGTGCTTCCGCTAGGAGCCCAGTCACGTATTCGGCTCCTCAGCTGAAAAAAGCATTGATCTGCCATTCCACTTCCTTATTTATACCCGCACTGCGGGGCGGAGCGTGGAATGTGTGGATTACATGCCAATCTCCGATTGGCTCGTTTTTATACACTCGAAGTGGATAGGTCTCTGAAGTCAGATCCCGATTCATCGGTTCAGTTCCGACGTACGTCTCCGTTCCCTTCTTCAGGGAACGAGGGTTACATACGTAACCAAGGCGTTTTTTTACAGTTTAGCTATGTTTTTTTCCTGACAGTATTTTTCGTTTTTTTTACTAGACTTTTTCTTGCGCCCCTGCTGCCAGAAAATAACCATTTTTTTAGCTTTTTTTTTTTACAGTGTAGGAGAAAGATCTGAGTTGAGAAGGAGATCTCGTGTTTAATTTTATTTCCTCTGCGTTAACCAAATTCATCCATGGTCATTATTGTATTGGGCATAATTTACCCAATCCCACATACTAAATTTAGATACAGCTGTTTTGGCAAAATATATTTTTGCCTTAGTGTCTCTTCAGACACTATCTCTCATTCACTCATTCCCACCCCCATGGCCATCAATCACACCACCATCATGTATCTTTGTTTCTGCTTCAGCAGGTTGTGTTCTAATTAGGGAACGTATCAGGATTGCCACAAGGTCTGAGCATAGGCACTGTAGCATTCCTTGTGCATGAACCTTTCTTTCTTTTTCCACAAAATCTAATAGATAGTAGACCTAGTTACGATGCAGTTGAGACAGCCGATTGTAATTTCTCAAGTGCATTTAATAATTTGTTTGTCTCATTTTAAGTTTGTAATTTTCTTTTTGTTGTTGCTCATGAGCTTCTTTAAGAAGAATATTGGAGATCTCTTCATAATCATGAAACCTTGGCCAATAATATTTTTATCTCATTATCCCACTGATGACAGCATTTTGACTTCATGTTTTTGACTTTGGAGTTATTATTATTTAATCCAGTTCTAGTTAAAGTTAAATCCATTAAACAAGATGGAGTGAACAACATTCTTTGTTTACCTACCATATTTTTCCTTTGAGACATCTTGTGTCTATATTTTCTTAACCAATGAATACATATTTTTAGCCATAGATGTTACATACTAGCCCTTACTATACCAAATCCAGCTTCAGTGGTAACTATTAGGTGAGTTGAGCACCCACTATTGTCTGTCAATGCACTTGGTATTTCATTTTTTTCCTCATAGGGCTGGACTGGTACCTATACTGAAAAAGCAGAGAAGGTTAGTTTAGCAGAGAATACAAAGAACTGCTATGAGACCAGTGAATTATCGAGATGAATTAAGTTAATATAATAACAAACAAAATTGGAAGCACACTTTAGCGTGATCATTGTAGATGCCACACCTGTGCAGCCCGTCAGGGAATCGATGTCAGTCATTCTGTATAGATCATCAGTCTTTTGAAGCTGCTTGGCTGTTGCTCTCCATGTGTTGCCAGCTGGATGTCACTCAAAGGCCTGTTGCGAAGTCCTGGTTTTGTCGAGTGGAATATAGGCTCTGTTGTTTCTAAGCCTCTTCTTCATTTTGGCTTTTGATTGATCTCGGCATAGTTTTGCAGTCCTAGTCTTAAACCCCATTCACACGGGATTAGTATTATCTAGGGACCTCTGGTGATTTGTAATAATTGCAGAGAATGTCTGTGATCTTACTCCTGTGCGAATTGGCCATGTCTGTAATTTGTAAAGTAAAAATCCCCCTGCAAATTACCTACCATATTTCGCAGAACACATTCCTGTGATAACATTCACATTCCTGTGATAATTGTAGTCCAGTGCAAATCGACATCTCTGTGATTTGGCCAGGATTAGGCGGATCCTATATAATTTTTTCTTCCTGTGAGCATTTCTATCTTTATCTTTCACAAAGAATAAAGTCTGCATTCATAATGCGCATTCATTATGAAGTTCTTTTTTGCAGTATGCAGAAAAGAAAAACAATAATCTGTCTTACTGATCTGAGTGTAATACAACTGTGACTGCGGAATATAATCGCAGACATTATAACCTTTCAAATATGACAATACTCCGAATTAACAAAAAATATACATCCACAATTATAATTTATCCAGGATATAATCATAAAACTCTGTATATACCTGTGTATGATTACAAAATCTCCCCAATTTCCCGAGAGTGCGAGTCTCTCTCACACTGCTCGCTGCACATCGGACAAAAATGATCGAGGTGAGAGGACGCATGCGCATTGCCTTGCACGCAGCACACACAGTGCCACCTGCTGATGACTCCAGAAAAATACAGATAACCACTGTTTAACATGATTTAATTCACTGAGCACAGTATATAACAAAGAAATAACAGTTTTAAACATACAAGAATACGAACGTTAAAGGTATCTCCACCCGGTAATATATATATATATATATATATATCATATTACAGTGTTTATACTAATATTTTGAAACAATATTCTAATTTCCTTACTTTCCTTTACTTATTTTTAATACCCCACATTTAAGTTCCTATAGGGCCCATTCTCTCATTCACTGTTCTCAAGTGACCAGGGAGGGGGTCACTATTTTTACCCACAGACATAGTCAGACAGGACCAGTGATGGGAATAATGGCCTTATAGATAAACGGTGTTACTAACGGCATTAATTTTTTCAATAAAGAGTAATCAAACGAATTACTGTTTCCCCCGTTACAACGCCATTATCGTTACTGAGAATAAAATGCCGCGTTACTATAATTGAGCTCACTGAAGCAGTTTACATCCAATCAGACGTGCTCTGTCAGCGGACCTGCAGCTGTGTGTGTGTGTGTGTGTGTGTGTGAGACATAGCCCATGCGACCAGCGATCAGGAGTCATAGCGACATCATGTCCAATGACTTCAATGGTAGCTTTCGCAAACTGGAAGTATAAGCACTACGGTAACACTTTACTTGAAGGGGTGTGCATAAGACTGACATGACACCTTCATAATCATGACATGACACGTGTCATGAATATGAAGGAGTTTTTATGCATGTTTATGACAACTGTCATTAAGTGTCATTCGCTTAATTATGTCATTTTTAATGCAATGATGACATTTCGGAGTTGTCTTTGTTATGACAACTTGACATAAACCAATACACCATAACCTGTCAGTGTCTTTGTCATGACAACTTGACATTACCAAGACAACATAACCTGTCATAAACATGACATAACAGATTATCAAATTTAAGAAACTTACTTAGCTTATAGGGTTAACCTTAAACTGTTATGTGGTTGGTTTTGATGTTGACTGAGGCCATTATAATGTCATACATTTTTTTCAGTGGCAAAAGTTTAATTTGTCATTAAAATGTAATTAGGTGTTAATACGCTGTCAAATTATTTTTTAATAACAGCCTCATTAATATTTTTCAGTTCACAATGTTTTTATTTTATTTTTTAAGTTTCCTCCACCAGCTTCAACAGAAGGTTAGATAATAGACAATTTCAAATGTCTTAAAAATATGAAAAGGAGTTCGAGAAATAAAATCAATCATTTAATTTTTAAGACCTGCCCTCTCACAGAACTGACTCTTAAAAACACAAGGCATGAATTTATACACAGGTGACCAGCACCAATTAACGAAAAAAGGGGAAAACACGTAACAAATAATGGCCATTACACAAAATAAACATATATATATATATCAACATCATATACACACATAAACAAACACAGAAAAATAACACTTTGTCAAATGACTTCACTTTATAAATTATCTTCCGATGTATAAAAATAAGATAAATAGTCTTTAGAGCCCCACCCCGGGCTGAACAAGGAATGGTTGCGGCTAGAGCCAAGGCCGGAACATTATATATAGGGCCAACGTTTCCGCCCGAACCCCTTTTGACGGTGCACCAGCACACGGGACTCCGCCATAACAAACAGACAAACAAAGAAATGGTAAGAATAAACTCAAACTATTCGTTAAAGAGTGAGCAAAAGTTTAAATAAAGTATATTAAACCCAAAATAACGTTGTTGTGAATTGTTTTTACTTACTGGAAACTAAATTGACATTAAACACCTAAACAAACTAACCTGACTGAGGCTCTGCCAACATCTGTTACAGCGTACACATAACCAGTGGTGCCACCATAGACATCATAGGTGTCTATGCCACTCTATCATTTTGAGTTATATTAATAGTTTTTAATGACTCTGTACGATTTCCTCTATGATACCATATTTCAGGTCAAGCTAAATATTCATGACATTGTTATAAAATAATTTGACAGAGTATTGACACTTAATGACATGTTAAGGACAAATTCAACTTGTACCACTGTAGTTTAGGTCAAGAAATATATTCATGACAATGTTATGAAATAATTTGACACAGTATTGACACTTAATGACATGTTAATGACAAATTAAATTTATAAAAAAATCATGACATTATAATAGCCTAATGACAGCCATCGTCAAAACCAACCACATGACAGTTTAATAATAATAATAATAATAATAATAATAGATTTTATTTATAACGCACTTTTCATTCCGAAGAATCTCAAAGTGCAACAAATGAATAACAAGTAAAAATTACATCTCAACATCATGCCGGACGCCGATGACGCTAGCCTGGTGCAAACTTCAGCCACCATGCAGCTCAAGCCCGAGGGAGACCACCAGTGAGCAGCCGACACCCAGAAGAGAGAGCAGCCGCAGCGAGCAACATCAAATGTCCTTCAAACCAAAACCAACCACAAATTCAAACAAAAACAGAAGAGAAGCGGTGAAGAAACGGCAAACAACGTCCTCTCAGTGGCTGCCAGCAATCAGCAACAGTCCCAATAGTAGCTCTGTTAGACTAGTCACAAACATAAAATAAAATAAAATCTAAATTTAATAGTAAAGTTAACATGATTTGTGGGTGGAGAAGCGGTGAACAGACAACGCCAGAGTCCTCTCCCCCACGTTGCCTAGCAACTAATGTAATGTAAACCCAAAAAGCTAAGTAGTTTCTTAAATTTGATAATTAATCTGCTATGTCATTTCATGTCTGTTTATGACAGGTTATGTTGTCTTGGTAATGTCAAGTTGTCATGACAAAGACACTGACAGGTTATGATGTATTGGTTTATGTCAAGTTGTCATAACAAAGACAACTCCGAAATGTCATCATTGCATTAAAAATGACATAATTAAGCGAATGACACTTAATGACAGTTGTCATAAACATGCATAAAAACTCCTTCATATTCATGACACGTGTCATGTCATGATTATGAAGGTGTCATGTCAGTCTTATGCACACCCCTTCAAGTAAAGTGTTACCAAGCAGGCTACAGTAGCTATGTCTACCAGTTGTGTGACAGTTTTAGACTTTTAATGTGCACTACAAAGAGTCTATGTAAATTAGGCTAATATATTTATTATTATTATTATTATTTTCTATTTTTGGTATACTTTTTTAAAGGAGCATCATTAAAGGGGGGGGGGGGGGGGGTGAAACACTCAGTGTCAATCTTGAGTACCTATAGAGTAGTATTGCATCCTTCATGTCTCTGAAAAGTCTTTAGTTTTATTATATTTATAAAAGAAATATAGGCTGTACTGAGTCTTTCTGGAAAAAAACGATCGCCTGGAGGTGTATCGTGTGGGCGGAGCTAAAGAATGACGAATGCGCACAAAGCCGTGACGTCCTCAAGCGTGGAGAAACCCATGGCTATCGATCACAGCTAATAGATATATGATCCAGATTCAAATTCGGAGGCTGAAATAAATTGAACAGGAGAAACAGCAACAGCAGGACGTCCGTCTCTGTGGTATGTACTGTATTTAGTGGCCTGTCAACATTTGTGTGTCTTTACTCGCAGTTTATGATGACTTGATTCGGTTTATGGACTATTGTATGCTACTAAACCTTAGCAGTAGCAAGCAAAATGGTTTTGCACATCAGACTAATGTAACGTTATACATAGAACAACAATGGAATTAGAGCACGATAAACGATCATGTCGTTTACTGATGTTTACTTACGCGACGATAGCCAACAGCATAGACATTTGAAGCAGTTTTACTCACCGTCTGCTCACCGAACCTTTATCGCTGGGACCGCTCCGTCAAAAACACACTTCTTTGGTATGATTTGGTGAAGTCCTGTGACAGCAGTGACCGTGGAAATCCACTTTGTGACGCGACTGAAGCGATGTTGTGAAGCTTTCCGTCATATCTGCGTTCAAATTGGTTCAAATGCAGCGTTACCTTCCTGGAATGCTGTGCTGAAGCGTTGAAGTCGCTTGATCTCACCCATAGGAATAAAGTGGAGCGCGGCGCGTCATAAGTGTTCACGGACGAGTGGATGTGCAACTGAGAGTGTTTATGGGCGTGCATTTCCTCTCTCACTCTAGTCACGCGCGTGCACGCACTCTACCGGGAGAAGAGCCCGTATGGCCCATACAAGGACCTTCTGCTCTATTAACGTCAAGCCGACCCATACTCGAAAAAAAACTCTCCGAAACTTGTGAGAAACCGGAAGGAGTATTTTTGACAAAGAAATACTCTATCAAACGTCCAACATTAGTTTTTGAAACTTTGTCTATGTTTAGGATGGGAATCCAAGTCTTTAACAGCAGTAGCCTATATGTTAAAAAGATCTTGTGTGTCACGTCAGTTAATAGCATTCTGAGCTACTGAACGAACTTCACTGACTGAATCGCTGTTTTGAGTCTGAACGAGAGAGAGAGAGATCTCGTTCGTGAACGAACTGGTACTTCTCGTTCGTAAATTAAATGAACCAGCTCTGAACGCTCTGAACGAGAGAGAGAGAGAGAGAGAGAGAGAGAGAGAGATTTCATTCGTGAACAAACTGGTAGGCTACCTCGTCATTGCGGATGCAAAGCACAGTTATAGACAAACCTCATGTTTATAACCCCATGTTTACCATAATCCCAGATATATGAATTTCTAAATGTCTGACCAAACAATTAAATGTTAATAATGCAAGAAAACGTCTCGGTTACGTATGTAACCCTAGTTCCCTGAGGGAACGAGACGATGCATTGAAACGCTGTGAGAACGCCTCTGCGTTAATGCGTCGTGAAGCGCCTGTAGAACCATTCCATCGGAAAATCGATCGATCGTCGGCGTGATGACGTCATCGACCGGAAGCTATAAAGCGTCCGTGAAAACAAACAGGAACTAGCTTCTGATAAAGCCTGAAGTAAGTGATCACGGGCACGCTGGGAGTATGGCAGAGCGACGCAGCGTCTCGTTCCCTCAGGGAACTAGGGTTACATATGTAACCAAGACGTTCCCTTTCGGGGAACTCGAGCTGCGTCGAAACGCTGTGAGAACGCTTATACCCACATCGCCATAGGACCAAGTGTCTCGTATGTGTGAAGCCGAAGCGCACACGATTACGAGAGTACCTGCGCCCCAACAGTTGATGCCAGATCTAGCTCGTAGAACCTGACAAAAGTCAGCGGAGACGACCAGCCTGCCGCGTTACAAATATCATGGAGGGAAGCCCCCGACAAAAGTGCTTTAGAAGCAGCCATACCCCTGGTAGAGTGCGCCCGGACAGCCAGTGGAGATGGCTGCCCGGCCGCCTCATAAGCAAGTAAGATGGCCTCGACCACCCACTTGCTAATTCTCTGCTTAGATACTGGAGCCCCCTTCTTAGGGGCTCCGAAACAGACGAACAATTGATCGGTCTTTCTCCACAAGGCAGCTCTGTGGACGTGCGTATCTAACGCCCTAACAGGGCACAGCAGATTTAGTCTTTCCTGGTTTGACGTCGTGAAAGGAGGAGGACAGAAGGCTTGGAGAGTAATGGGGTCCCGTGGGCTCGTAGGAGCCTTGGGGACGTAACCCGGCCTGGGATGCAGAAAAGCCTTTACCATCCCAGACGCAAACTCTAGGCATAAGGGCCCAACCGACAGGGACTGAATATCTCCTATTCTTTTGAGAGATGAGATGGCCAAAAGAAAGATAGTTTTGAGGGTGAGGAACTTATCCGAAACCTCCTCTAAGGGTTCAAACGGAGGCTCAGACAAGCCCCGCAAGACAATGGCCAAGTCCCATGCTGGGACCCTCGAGTGCATAACCGGCCTCAACCTTAAGGTACCACGGAGGAAACGTGTAATAAGAGGGTGTCTTCCCAAAGACACTTCACCCAAAGGGACGTGGAAGGCACCCAAGGCCGCCACGTACACCTTTATTGTGGAGGGGGTCAACCCTGCCGAGAACCTTGCCTGCAGGAACTCCAGCACTGTACCAACCGGGCAGTTAACTGGGTCCAACTGGCGTTCTCTGCACCATGCTGAGAAAAGTTTCCATTTCAAAGCGTACAGCTTCCTCGTGGACGGAGCTCTGGAGTGAAGGATGGTCTCAACGACCTCGGCCGAGAGAGGCCAAGGTCAGAGAGACCTCCCCTCAGAGGCCAAGCCCATAGTTTCCACATCTCTGGGCGTGGGTGCAGGAATCTCCCGCCCGCCTGAGAGAGTAGATACCTCCTGGTCGGAATCTCCATCGGAGAGCCTTCCAGGAGAGATATCAGGTCTGAAAACCAGATTCTTGTCGGCCAGTACGGAGCCACTAGCAGTACTTGGGCCCTGTCCCGGCGTACCCTCTCCAGAACTCCTGGAAGCAAGACAATCGGGGGGAAGGCGTACAGGGGTAGCCTCGGCCACTCCTGTACCATGGTGTCCAACCCCAGCGGGCTGGATGGGACAGAGAAAACCACTGAGGGCAGTGAGAATTCTCCGCCGAAGCAAATAGATCTATCTCTGCCTTCCCATATACCTTCCATAGGAGCTCCACCACCTCTGGGTGGAGTCTCCATTCCCTGGGCCTCGGCCCCTGCCTCGACAGGCTGTCTGCTTCCTGATTCAGGACCCCCGAGATATATACTGCTCTGACTGACAGCAATTTCCCTTGGGCCCACAGGAGGATCCGACATGCCAATTTGTCCAACGGACGGGACCTCAGACCCCCCTGATGATTTATATAGGCGAACACCGATGTGTTGTCTGTCCTGACTAACACATGGTGGCCCCTGAGGTCGGGCAGAAACTGTTTCAATGCAAGAAACACTGCGAGCATCTCTTGCCGATTTATGTACCAGTGCCGCTGATAGACCCTGGGATGAGCGACCACTCATGGTCGCCCCCCAGCCCGTGAGAGAGGCATCTGTCGTTAGCGTTACGCGACGAACATGAGCCCCCAACACGGGACCCTGAGATAAAAACCCCGGGTTTTTCCACATGACCAGAGCACGTAGGCATCGCCGCGTGACTTTGATCGTGCAGAGCGGATTTCCCCTCGGGGAGAATCCTTTTGTTTTGAGCCACCACTGCAGTGGCCTCATGTACAGTAGGCCAAGAGGTATTACGTTGGACGCTGCTGCCATGAGACCTAACAGTTTCTGGAACTGCTTCACAGTGACGGCCTGGTCTAGCTTCTGCTCTTTGACTGCTGCCAGGATCGATTCTATGCGTGTTGGCGATAATTGCGCCCGCATGATTACCGAATCCCAGTTCACGCCTAGAAAAGTGGTTCTCTGAGCCGGAGAAAGCACACTCTTCTTGGCGTTCAGCCTCAACCCCAATTTCGACATGTGTGCGAGAACAGCATCTTGATGCTGAACCGCCATCTGTTCTGTATTCGCTAGAATCAGCCAGTCGTCGATATAATTCGGTATGCGGATGCCCTGCAGACGCAACGGCGCCAGAGCTGCATCCACACACTTGGTGAATGTGCGGGGTGACAGAGCTAGACCGAAAGGAAGTACTCGATATTGGTATGCCTCTCCCCCGAAGGCAAACCTCAGGAACTTCCTGTGATGTGGAAGGATGGAGACTTGAAAATACGCATCTTTGAGGTCTATAGTGACAAACCAATCCTCCGATTTGATCTGCAACACAATCTGTCTGAGTGTGAGCATCCTGAACTTGAGCTTGGCCACTTTTTATAATTTAATAGACGCAGATCTAATATCGGGCGTAAGCCCCCATCCTTCTTTGGCATGATGAAGTAACGGCTGTAAAACCCAGACTCCCTGCCGGGAGGAGGAACCCTTTCTATAGCCCCCTTTTGCAGGAGTGTCTCTACTTCCTGTGCCATTACCAGAGCCTGCTCCGGGCCCACCTCTTAGGTAGGACACCGTTGAAAGGAGGTGGCCGCCTTTTGAATTGAATGGCGTACCTCCTTTCGATTATCTGCAGGACCCAACAAGATATGTTCGATAGACGTTTCCACTCGTCTAGAAAATCTACTAAAGGAACCAGCCTCTCGAGGCTGGCCTCTGGTGTATTTTGAGCAACAAGCACAGTGCCCTGAAGCGGTGGACCGGCAGGGAACAACTGACTTGACTGCTCGGGGGCCCCCCGAGGGGGGCGCGGAGCACCCTCGGGTGGCCCGCGGAGACCGACTGCGCCCCGGCATTGCGGCGGGGTTGGCAGCGCGGCCCCCAGAGGGTGCCGCAGGGAAACGGGTACCGTTGGCAGGGGTAAACACCGCTTCTGGCGTCAGGAACGCTTAGACGAGGCCTTCTTGGCGATCAGGACTGTCCTCAGATCAGCCCTGCCCCTCGAAGGCCTCGTCTGAGAGCGCCGCCCCTCGTCCCCGCGCTGAGGGTGAGTTCGGGTGGCGACGCTCTGCTTCTGCTTAGCCCTCTGCGAGGCGCTCGTACTCGGTTTGGGCTGCTTGATGTCAGCAGCAGCCCCAGGGACCTGGACCCGGAGAGGGAGGAACTGCTTCAGCGCCGCAGCTTGCTTTTTCGACTCCTGGAACCTCTCGGTGACAGTGTGAACTGCGTCACCGAAGAGGCCTCCAGGAGAAAGCGGCGCGTCAAGCAGAAAAGCTTTCTCCCTCTCCTTGATGTCTGTGGGGTTTAACCAAAGATGCCTCTCCGTGGCCACCAGGAGAGCTAAATCAGCGGATGATCGCAACTCAGTCACAATATCTCCCCCCACGACATCACTATTGTCCAGGTCCCTCAGCAGGTCAGCCTGATATGCCTGCACGATCGCCATCGTGTGGAGGCATGCAGCCGCCTGACCCGCTGCCGAGTACGCTTTGCCCACCAGTGCCGACGTTGTTTTTAGAGGTCTGGTGGGCAAAGTCGGGGCTTTAAGGGACGATGCCGCGGAAGGCGAGAGATGGCTCGCAAGCGTCTCTTCTACCTTCGGCATCGCCTCATAACCGTACTGTTTCAGCCCGGCGATGTTGCTGTAGACCGAGGTCTGCGGGCTGAACACACGATATGAAGCCGGTCTCTTCCATGATCTTGCCACCTCAGGGGAAGAAACCGCCATGCGTGCTTCCATGCCCCGAGAAGAGCCACTGGACGGTGCAGGTGAGGGCAGAGATAAGGCAGCGCCCGTCTCTAACCCCTCTGCAACGTCCAATTGTGATCCCCACGACTGCAGCCTCCGCTCCGCTTTGGCAGCAGCGGGACCAGAGCCGCGGGGAACACGAGCCGAGGCATCCTCCTCGAAGAGTGCCCGGCGGGAGCGCAGCGTTCTCAACGGTAACTTCTCGCAATGCTCACAAGCAGCCCCCTCGAGTTTTGCCTGGGCATGCTGCGCTCCCAAGCAGGCAACACAGAGAGAGTGTGTATCCCCACCCGTGATGTAGCGTGGGCAGGGATGAACACACTTCCTGAAATTACCGCTCTCACTCGCCATTTCTATCTATTTATTTTCTCATTGTTTTGTTAATATATATGCAATATTTAACAAAAGGGTGGAAAAACTCTTCAATAGACAGACAAAAACACCAAATAGACAGACAGGTTCACACAGATCGCTTACTGAAGGCACAGAAGCTAGTTCCTGTTTGTTTTCACGGACGCTTTATAGCTTCCGGTCGATGACGTCATCACGCCGACAATCGATCGATTTTCCGATGGAATGGTTCTACAGGCGCTTCACGACGCATTAACGCAGAGGCGTTCTCACAGCGTTTCGACGCAGCTCGAGTTCCCCGAAAGGGAACATGATTTTTTTTGTAAGTAAATACGTTTGTTGACTTAAGACAGATCAGCTGGCGTTACCTGTAGCTATTTTTACCACAACGCAACTCGAAAATTGTTTCAGAGTTAAACAAAACCAATGAATTGCTTTGTAATTGTACTTAAAACACACTCAAACATGTGCGCGCCCGCCGATCTGTTTGTGACTTGTGTAGGTGAGTTTGTGTGCACATGCATGTTTGAGTGTGTTTTAAGTACAATTACAAAGCAATTCATTGGTTTTGTTTAACTCTGAAACAATTTTTGAGTTGCGTTGTGGTAAAAATAGCTACGGGTAACACCAGCTGATTGAGGAGTGCAACCATTCTACGTCATCAACCTAGAACACAAACAAAATGGCGTTGCCCATGGTCCAAATATAAAATCGATTTTTAAAATAACGTAGATCTTTCATGGGTTTTCTACTACATAATTCAGTAAGAGACATAATTTATGTTATATTAAGCCATACAAATCTCAACACCAGGGGATCACTATCTTGAGGTGAGCAAATTCTTGCTTTTTCTTAAGTTTGTGTTGATCACCAGGGCTCACTTGGAAGTGGTAAGTCACTAAAAAAGCTCCCATATGGAAAAGTCTTGCTAAAACATGTGTGATTCTTATATGTTCCAACAGAAAACTATAAGGATCATATATGCTGCAAAAACCACATATAAAAATTGTACAATATTCATGTATTTTCAATCATATATGTCCTTACACTGTAAAAAAAAAAAAAAAAATATGCTGGATTGTGTTAAATACAACCCCTGCAAATTAGTGAGATTTTACTTTAGTAAATTAATTACAAGTAAAAAAAAATAAAAATGGGTAACCCTAACGCAAAGAAAATATTTCCTTATATATGTGAATGATAAATATATTCAATTATTCAACTGCATATTAAAAATATACAGGATAAATATATTACAATATTTAATAGTACATGAGGAATTGCTGCTTTCAATTAGAAAAATATGTGACAATATATTTACTTATATATCATAATGTATGTCATTTTATTTGATGTGCATGTGATGATATACCCAAAAATATATTGAACAAAATAATATATGTATTACAAAATAAAAGGAACTGTAGTCCGTTACAGTTATTGAGAAAGTGCTATTATATTACAGTTACTTATGAAAATGTTAACAATTACAAAGGGTTTTATATATATATATATAATTATATATATATATATATATAATTATATTATAATTATATTATATATATATATATACATATATATATATATATATATGCACACATACAGTTAACAATAACACAAGTCAAGCACACCGGCATGTTCCTAAATATTTAGCAAAGAGCTGTAACTGCTGAAAAGTGCACCGACATTATTTTTAATAAAAGTAACAGTTTTATTGGTTTTTGGCCAAACGTCAACCTCACTATATCCACTATTTCAACCTATCTCCCTCTTATAAATTGAGCAAAAACACATGAAATAACAATTAATTTTAACATTTAACCTCCTTTAAATCAGAAGTAAAGCATGATGGGAAGTAGAAATTTGTTGTAACTCATTCTGTAAACGTGTTTATATGTGTACATGTATGCATTCACATTAATATGGGAAATTCAATATACAGTAAGGCTACACAATAAAGGATACAACTTAATGGATATTACATGTAATACTATTTATATCTTAATTACTAAATATTGAATGTGTTAAAATATAGCAATATTTTATAAATATAGTCAATATGCATACATTGCAGTAGCTATATTAAAAAAGGCTTTAGTTTCCTTTATTCCTTTATATTTTCTTTAATATATGCTATTTTGCATATAATTGCAGTATATTCCCATATATTTGTTTCGTAATGTTCTACCCATAAAAACTATTTGTTAACAGTAATAGCAGCAATATTTAAAAAATAATAATTAAACCTCAAAAACAGCCTGTCATCGCAAACTGCGCATGCGTCACCGCGCCGCGGCCAGGCGGAAATCAGTCGCGGGTTCATTGTCTACGTGATATGATTGCCTCCCAGCGGGATCGCGAAGTGTCGAGCTCCAGGTAAGATTTGTGTTTGTCATGTCGTTCTCAATGCAAATGTTAACCTATTTAATGGCAAGATTTGCTAAAAGATTTGTAAATTGTTCGTTTCTGTTATCATGTCGGTGCCACAGCCTTAGTGTTAACGTACAGGTAACGTTAGCCTAATTATGCTGCGCACGTGCAAAAATTAAATTACAAGTATTTAATGTGCAAAAACAAGTGAAAAATGCTTATTTGTATTAAAGTTATTAAACTATATGATTGGTCTCCTCATTTGTTAGTCCCTTTGAACAAAAGCGTCTGCTAAATGATCAAATGTAAAAAACAACTATTCTAGTTGTTTAACTATGTAATTTGGTAACTAAGTTAAACCCTAAAGCTCATGGTTTGCATAGATAACGTTATACAACGATTGTGTGTGACACAGTGAAAACTGTGACACTGACAAAAAGTAAAAGTTAGAATAAATGTAATGTGATTTGTTTACCGGTATGTTCCTTTTGTCATCATAGTCTATTTTGTGCTTCACTTTAAAAGAGTTAATGTTTTAGTGAACTTGAGTTTGCAAATTGCTCTAATGTAGTTAAAATATAGCTAAAATATAAACTTCTATAATTTGCATTCATGTAACTGCAACATATATGAATCTAAATGATGTACAATATTACAATTTTGTAATAGAAAGTAAGTAACTGTATAAGAATATATTGTTATACTGAAGAAAAAAAAACATTATATTGAAACGTGTTTCTAATATTCCTGTATGCTAATGGGGTGGTCAAGAAGATTTTCTTTTTCTTCCACAGAAAGATCTTCATGAAAACATTTAAAGACCACGCAAGAAGAACAGGTTCAGCCACAGAATGTTTCATCCCATGAGGACTGGTTCAGTTCTGAATGGGAAGTGTTGAAGAAGTGTATGTAATGTGAGTTGTAAGACTTGAACTAATGTTAACAAAGGAGACTTTTATTGTAATGTATTAACTAACATGAACTAACAATGAGCAATACATTATTACAGTATTTATTAAACTTTGTCAATTTTTAACGTTTAGTTCACCCAAAAATGTTGTTAAAATGACCCTCATGTCGTTCCAAACCCATAAGACGTTCATTTATTTTCAGAACACAACAAATAAAGCTTTAATATGTGTACTATAATTACTATGTGAAATAAGTTAATATAGTAATTGATATAGATACTGATATAGATATCCATATTTATAACCTTATTGACTAAAATAACCAGCTCATGGCAGACGACTTGCGACCAGAGAGTTACTTGAGTGATGCGATGTAGGAGTAGCGTAAGCTTCAACGTCTCTCTGGGCAACAAAATCAAGCGCTTCTCTTTTATCGAATCCTCTTTAAATTCAAATTCGTGACCAGTGTTTTGTTTTCCTCTATTCCCTGCATAACCGCATTCATCAATACATCATGCTTCAGGTCAGAGGTCACTCTTGGCATAAGTAGACACGCACGGTTGACTGCCAGAAGATAGATATTTTAGTCTAAAGTCAAAAATATGGATATTTTTCTAATAAAAAATGCATAGCTTCTCTTCAGAAGGCCTTTATTAAAAGAATTTAAAAAAATTCCTGATAATTTACTCACCCCCATTTCATCTAAGATGTTCATGTCTTTCTTTCTTCAGTCGAAAAGAAATTCAGTTTTTTGAAGAAAATTTTCCAGGATTTTTCATCATATAATGGTTTTTAGTTGCAACCAAAATAATGAAGGTCCAAATCAATGCAGTTCCACCTTCGTGTTTACAAAGCGCTCATGTGAAGACTAATACAAATGCCCTCTAGCAAAAAAACCTCGCAGAGCTGAGCAAGTTGAACAATTAAGGTTGAAATGTATATTCATTTTCTTAAATGACTGATCGTTTGACTAGATAAGACCATATTCCTCATCTGGGATAACGCAGAGGCTATGAAGGCCATCGAAGCCCTTTGAAACGGCGTTGATTTGGACCTTCAACATTTTGGTTGCAACTGAAAAGCATTATATGATGAACAATCCTGGAATATTTTCTTCAAGAAAACTTAATTTCTTTTTCACTGAAGAAATAAAGACATGCACATCTTGGATGAGATGGGGGTGAGTAAATTATCAGTCAATTTTCATTTTGGGGTGAACTAATCCGTTCATTATCTTTGATTGATGGACATGACACTGTTCAATGTATTTTGTTGTTGTTGTTGTTGTTGTTTTTTTTTTTTTTTTTCCTGAGCAAAGTTCAGTTTGCTATCAAGTTGGAATTGTAAATTACTCATGTGGAGTATAATTTGATTATTTCATTTTGTGTTGAAATAAGTGTTTCCATCACACATTTGTGTATGTCATTAATTGAAATCATATATGGTTAGTATATGCAGAGATGTTGTAATATTGACTGAAATCATGTATGAATATTATATGTAGTTTATATGTATATTATATAAACTTGAAGAGCTAACACACCATTTCCCTATTAAAAAAATATGAAATCTGTATAAAAAGCATATAAACAAATGACACAAAATATAAATAAATCCTATATGACTTTAATATGACAAGCATATGATTCAGTATAAGAACGTTATATGATTTGTATATGAATATCATGTGTTTTCTACTAATACCATATACCATTGCATACTGTTTACATGTAAAACTCATATAATATTTTTGCAGTATTTATACATGACCCAAAAGTTTTCTGTGTGCTTTTTAGTATGAAATGGGCCATCAACGGTCTGATTTTGTGTATGACATATATGGGACTTACATTAAACATATAAGATAATTCTGACTGATTTAAGTAAGGAACATATATGGTCGCTATATATGAACCATATAGGTTTTTTTCATATGGGCTTCTCCAAATTTAAAGATCTAAAGAAGGAATAAGGACCTTTGATTTCAGAATAATTGCATGATCTGTATAAGCATGAATACAGGGTAAGTTTACAAGTTACCGGTTCGGTTATATAAGCGAACGTCTGCTCGGGGTAGAACTAAATAGTTGATCTGTATGAGCATGAATGCAGGGTAAGTTTACCGGTTCGGCTATACTGCTTGGGGGTAAACAAAGTTTGATCTGTATGAATGCATGCACACAGATGAAGTTTGCCGTTACCGATTCATTTAATGAACGTCTGCTCGGGGTAAAGTTGTTTTACCTGCTTCTGTTAACAAAGTGTAACACGGGTAAAACAAGCGTTTGGTATACCGGTCTGTTGAAGTTCAGCAGATGTCTGCATGGGTAAACAAAAAGGTTATGTCTATTATACCGCTTTGCTATAAAACAAAGGTCTGAATGGATAGACATGGAAAATGTACGTCTTTGATACTGCTCTGTCATAAACAACAGAGGTCTGAATAGTTAGTTCGGATAGTTAGATCGCTCAGTTGTAAAAGAGTTTTTAAGTGTAATCTATCGTGTTGAGGAAGTGTATCAGTGTTGGGAACATTACTTAAAAAAATTAGTTATAGTTACTCACTACTTGTTCAAACTGAGATGAGTTAGTAACAACTCAGTAACTAAGTAACTAGTAACTAACTACAGCGTTACTGTAAAAAAAAAAAAAGTTGCTATAAGTCATATGATTTTTTTAAACCAGTTTTCCCAAGTCAATTGAAATTAGTAGAACAGACAAGTGTTTAAAACGTTTTAAAATGTTTAAATATGTAAAATAACTTGGATTTATTATTGTACAATAAAATTCAATACATTATTGTAAATATCAGTAATATAGTGGAACAATAAAACAAAATAGACTGTTTAGAACTGTAATATTTATTGCACAGACCCCAACTGGCCATCAAATAAATTTGATTGATCCATACTTAAAGAAGTGGCCTTAGAATAATACAAGATTAATCAAAGTTAATGTTTATTTTATCCAGGCAAAAACATAAAAATAAAGAAATTAAAAGACAATTATACACAACTGATCAGCATACAACTCAATTATGAAATAGTATAAACATAGTTTCAAAGAGTCATCATTTACCTGGATATAGAGAACAATAGAGAACAGTGCATTCCCCGTAACAGTGTGAGAAGTTCTGGATACAGATGCTTCCCTAAGTGGTTTGCCCCTTCTGCTTAAATACTCAACCAGAACAAATAACAATAAACATTTAGCACACAAATATTTATGCAGCTTTTGGTTCTTTTCTCGTACCCAAAATGGTCCCACCTATCCTTGGGGCCTGACAGCAAATGTGTATCAAAAGATATTTGTGAGCATCTCCCCACACCAGAGGAACAAACCTGGTTGTCCTTCTTTTATGACCTGTTTTATTGGTGCAGGGAATGTAACCTGTTCCACTGATGTGAGAATGAAACCAGTTTACCAATCACACCAAAAGTATTTATATTGACCATATAAAAACAGCTCGTGGCAGTATCTGTGAGATTTGCATGTTTGTGTGGCCCTGAGACAGAGGGCGAGAGGGTCATATCTCGGTAGGGGTGAGGAAATAGAATTAGACCAGGTGGAGTCTTGTTTTCTCTTGTACTCAGATGAGTGTCTTATTGCAGCTTTGTTCCCTTGAGTTTGTTCTCAGGTGAAATCCATTCTTACAAAGCAATCCGAGCAGTATTACTGTGGCTGTGGATGCCGTATGACCCAGAAGCCTCTGAAAATGTTTCAGGGGTACTGCTGTTTTGCTTTTGAACGAATTCAAGCAGTTCAACACTCCCAACAGGCTGAGGTGGCTGAGCACTATGTCCCTGTGTTCGCACAACTGCTCTCTCGATTGAGCTAGGATCAGCCACTCATCGAGGTAGTTGAGAATAGGAAAACCATGTGTGGCGGGGCGATAATTGGTAAAGATTCACACTAGTGTACCACTAGAACAAAGCAGACTACGCCACCCCGTTTCTATGAACGGGGAAATTTGTACCCAAATATAAAGCACACAGGTTGGTTTCCACTAAATACAAGAGATGGGGATATAAATACAAAACACTTTTATTTTATAATAGTTAAAAATGTAGAAAACAGCTGACCAGACAGAAATGAAAAACTCAAACGTTTCAGGCTGAGGCTTACCAGTAGGGCGGCTAGCTGCAAAGTGAGTATCTTAGGGCACCCCACTCGCCCAGGTATGCTCCACACAAAACACTCACCACACACACACACAATAAGTGAGGGAAATGCAATGGTCACAGCAAAGAAACACTCTGTGAGAGAAACACCACCACCACAGGGTCAAACAGCTAGCTTCCCTCACTGGAGGCCTACAGCTCCTGAAATAAACAAAAAGAAACAAACAACAATTACTCAAGACAGATTTTCACAATTTGCATTGGATCAAGTTCAAACCATAGATAATGAATATGGACAATTTGCGGACCACAATGGTTCAAATAACGGCAGAACCAGTTCGGTTTGAACCAAAAGCTCGTGAACATATCACAATAACAAATCTTAAGAAAAGAACAAAAGCAGAATGAAAGTATAAAAACAGAGTTTGAATCAAATCACAAATTAATCAAAAAGAGATTATTAGAGACTCAAATAAATATATTTAAACTGAACAAACACTAAATGAAACCTCCCCAGGTCCAGATATTAAATGTCCTTCCAAGGCGTCCCTAGAAAGAACACAGGTCAAGAGGAGAACGAAAACAACACACTGCAGGCGGCGATTACCAGTGGCGCTAATGTGCTCTATTAACGGCACGTCGCCCGATAAGTGACGGCTCAAACCGGCCACCGTTCCCTTAGGCCACCAGCATCAGCGCGAAGCAGCAAAAAGAAGGGAATCAAATGTCAATGGGCACAAACATTAAAAATATAGCAGCAGAACAAGCAGTGCAATCGTCAATGTTGTATAAGGAGTAACTTATTCGCCCTGCAGTCCACAGTGACGAGATGCTTGTGAGAAATTGCCCCCACCAGAAGTAGATCGCTAAACACACAGGTTCAGTTTACTCGCGGTTTTTATCCAAAATCAACGAACGGCAAATATGCAGGTGTTCCATCAGCGCATACACAGACTGGAGTGAAAATCAGCCTGTACCCAACAGCAACGTCGTACCAATCCTAAATACAACCTGGCTCCCGCAAAGCTACGAGCACACGCCCACAAATGACAATGAATGCATCATGCGCATTCAGGTGGCGTAAGCTCAGTCTTAAATACACATGGAGCGGCAGCCGATAGGCTGTCACACCAGTCAATCAGGCGATAGCCAGGTTAAAGAGGGCGGTACACAGACTGCCCCACTACACATGCTATCTCATGGGAGCAATGCCCACCTTCGCAACTTTCGTGAAGACACGGGGCAGCAGGGACAGCCAGAAGGAGAGACCTTCTTCACTGTTCCCGAAAAGGATGGGGGGGGGGGGGAGTTTGCATCCCATAAAAGGTACTTGAACCGTTCTCTGAGGAGATTAAGGTTCAAGATGCTCACTATCCCATCATGAGCAGATCCAGTTTGAGGACTGGTTCATCATGATAGATCTAAAGGGACGCATATTTCCACATCTCCATCCTTCCTCCTGCCCAAGTTCCTGAGGTTCACTTTCGAGGGGCAAAGCATACCAGTATCCGGTTCTTCCGGTCGGCCTATGTCCTTCCTCTTTCACCTTTACCAGGTGTAAGGATGCAACTCTGGCTCCTCTCAAACTCCAGGGCATCCGTATACTGATTTATATTGATGACTGGCTCATTTCGGCCCAGTCGTGAGAAATGGCAATTTGGCATCGAGATGTCGTTCTGGCCCATATTTGGTGCTTGGGGTTGAGACTCAATGATGCAAAGATGCAAAGAAGAGCATTGACGCCTTCGCAGAGAATCATGTTCCTGAGTGTCGTATGGAGCTCGACTATGATGTGGGCACAATTGTCGTTTTGAGTCCATACAGGCGATGGTCTCCAGAGAAAAACTAGGCTGCAGCCTCACTGTGAAGCAGTTTCCAAGACTGCTGAGGCTCATGGCTAGCCTGGCTTCGTCCTCCTACGTACTTCCGCTCAATTTTCATTTTCCTTCAGTTCTTTGTCTGGGACTGGGGTGTATCCTTAGGCTTTATCCAATTTTTTTTTTACCGTTCCAACAGAGGGAGTGGCTAAGAGCGATGACATTGAGTTTGAGTTGTAGTTCAGTAATAGCAGAGAAAAATGCACACAAAACCATTCATTCCGTTGTGGCATCGCTGCCGAATATCCAGAAGTTAAAGCCAGAGCAATAACAATTTTTGCTGAGTTTTGTTGTGGCCCTCCTCCCCAACAGGGTGAATTCGGGAAAAGGTTGATTTTCCAGCTCGCTCCGTGAGTGCTGAAGGAGTTGGCTGAAGCCATATTCGGACGGTAATTGTTTCTCGTGGGGTCGGAAGGTATTGCCACAATTTAAGTTACAAGGGCTAGTCAGTGATTTTATTGCTGTCCGTTGCCCACTACCATTTTTGACAAACACAAAGGTATAGTGGTGATGTAATAGCTGTCTGAATCTCTGAGTTTTCAAGAATATATCACTTCAAAATTCACTGTTTATTATTATTTTTGAGCACTGTATGATTTCTGTTATTTGGATGCATTTCTAGACTTGTATTTCTTTAACCAAAAGTTTTTTTTCCTAAAACATTTGATTTTGACATCTTAATTTCAAAAGGCTATATCTTAAAAGGGATAAAAGATAGACTTTCTGTAAATTAGATAAATATTAAGGATGACCCAAAGTTTATGGACGGAGTACATTTTCCCATCTAATTTACATATTATGACATTTATAGGGTGGTGGCAATGTTGGATTATAGAATTTTCATGAAAAGCCCCATTTAAATGATAAAATGCAGCACTTCTTTTCCCCCAAAATGTCCCTTACCTTTTGTATGCTATATTGCACAATACTGAATGTTCAGGTAAATAGTAAATAGTAAACAAACTGTGTAAATCATTACTAATAAATGGTAGAAACAAACCGAATGCATGTAGCATTAGACAGTCTCCACCACAATACTGCCGGCGTGATCGCGGAGAGGTGCGCGGTCAGAGGACGCGCACTTCATGGCGAGCGCAGTAAAAATCTCCCGCAGCCGCCTCGTTCCCCACAACACTAACACACCTGCTAACTTCGCAATGAACACTCCGACCCCGGGAAACATTGTTCCCACCACTGACATTGGGCAAAGGACCATCTACATTGGGCAAAGGATTCAGCGTTTGTGCTTTATGTAACGTTAGGGATAGTTTCACTTTCAGAATCACCGTCATCTGATATTCCCCTTCAGAATCAGGGTCCGCAAATAAAAGATCCAACAATTAATTTTGGGTAAGCTTTATTGATGCCATTAGAAAATAATAACAGTAATAATAATCTAATGCAAATACTCGTTGCCATTGACAATGCTCTAATAAAACGGCTCACTCACACACCAGCTCCGCTTTTGTTTGCACTGATTCAATGCGCTATTGCTCGAAGATTTTTTATAGAATCATGATGTTTTTTTGAGTCGGGATGAAGTATTACATGTCTGCCATCTAGTGGAGGGGAGGTCGAATGAAATTTGACACCCTATTTGAAAAAAACTTCCGTTTTATTCAGTGCCGCATCTTGTCGAGTAAACGCGGCGAGTGTGGCGTCTAGGGTTAAAATGCTGGCAAATATTACAAGAGCAATATATTTCATCACCACTCAATTTTTTAAAAAAAAATAAAAGCACTTAAACATTTGAATTGGTCCGTTATTTATAGCAGCATTTATTATCATACCAAGCATATGACATTTTATTTTCAGCATACAATCATGTTAAGGACGACGTGAGCAGCACATTCCCGAACACAAAACTCTCCCGTCCAATAAATCACAATCTGAATGCATTAGTTTTAGGTTTTATCACTGAGGTGTCCTGCCCATTTATTTTGACAGATTTCCATGTGTGAAACAGGTGAAGGGAAGTAAACGCTTGTCAATGGAGAGTGGCCAGACTCTCTTTACAAATGAAATGTATGAGAGTCTGGTAAGACCAGCTCCAGCCAACATGTCCATGTGGGCCCCACATGGGGTTTAGCTGGGCTACATGGGCGTCATCTGTGCATGGGCTCAGGGTGGGCAGTTTGATGGGCTGAATGTGGGCCCCATCTTGGATAAAGTTGTGGGGCCCATTTAGGTTGTCCATTATTGTTTATTTGAGGGTCCCATGTGGGCCACATTTGGGCTATATTTAGAATTGTAACGTTTTATTGTTTGCAGTTGGTTTTGTTTTTGTACAATTATGGGTAACAGCGTAACCCTAACAACTGATTGCATTTATTGCATTTTAAGTATTTCATAAGTTTATATATAACTTCTTAATTTTTCCTTTTTTTTTTTTTTTTTTGTTTTGTTGTTGATTGTTTTAAATCTGTAGCACTTTGAGATTTTTTACATATTAATAAATGTAGTTCTTCCCACAAACCTTGGGCTCCCTATGTGGGACCTAGATGGTTCACTAATGGGAAATGAGTACATGGGTTGAAAATGGGCAACTCAGTGGTCTAATTCATTCACAGTCAAGACAAGTAAATATATTTACAAGGAGATATTTCCATTCTCAAATGTTTCATTTTAAATAGATCTTTAATAAATGTTTTTGAGATCTGAGGAGCTTTATCCATCTCCTCACTCAGCTGTCTGTGCTTTTTCCCTTTTTTATTTAGTGCTAATTCAAATAACAAATGCACAAAATATACCAAATATAGTAACACTTTACTATATTTGGTAACACTTAGTAACACTTTTTTTTTTTCAAAAATAGTAATACTGTTACAAATAATTTGTAATGCCTTCAGAAGGATTTGGTAATATTCAGTCATCATTAGTAGGTTAGGCAAGGCAAGGCAAGGCAAGTTTATTTATATAGGTTACACCATGATCTTCACTTTATATTTAATTATATAACGGCCCCCACATCTATCACACCTGATTCAACTCATGAGCTCGTTACACTGCAAAACCTGAAATGGGTGTGTCAGATATAGGGAGACATACAACATTTGCAGGGCTGGTGATACCTGATACTCCAAGACAGGTTTGCAACCATAACCATTACCATGTATTTTAAGACACATCTGCTTGTGATTCTTATTAAGTGGTGGTGATTTTTTAGGATTCTCCCAGCTAACACAGTTACGTTGTGAAGACGTAACCGGACCGGACCATATTCGTCGTAGCGACGTACCAAATAACGTTCCAGTGACGTAACTTTGTGATTCCCATAATCGTCGTGGCGACGTTATAGTGGGACGTTGCTGGAACGTGACGAGCATGTCCCAACGACCAAACTGGCACGTTGTGAGAACGTAACCTTAAAGCACCATATTCGTCGTAGCGACGTACCTAATAACGTTCCAGTGACGTAACTTTTTGATTCCCATAATCGTCGTGACGACGTTATACTGGTACGTTGCTATAACGTGATGATCACGTCTCAACGACCAAACTGGCATGTTGTGAGGACGTAACCTCAATAGACCATATTAGTCGCAGCGACATACCAGTGCTGCGTTCCACTCCACTTTAAGACACGCACTTGCAAACTTCCCTAAGCACTTCCCCTCGGGGGAATCCCCGCCGCCATTTTGAAGTGCGTTCCACTTCGTGAAGTGAACAAGGGAAGTTTATATGGACAGACCCTTGCTCCCTCGATTTTGACCGAGTGAGCGAGTCTACTTCATATGTACACTTCAGACAGCTTCATATACCACAATGCAACGCGATTGTGATGTCACCACGTATCGTGTTTAATTTACCCCACCACAAACAACTCTATGATATTTTTAAAAACATTTAAAACAACCCAAACACATCCATATACATATAGAATGCTGCATTAAACAATTTCGTAAAGGAAAAAAATAAATAATAAATCAACTCCAAAGTGGATTCCAAGTGATCAAGGGCTTAGGGCGTTCCAGTTCAGGCCATTGCAAAGTTTCTGCCAGTAGTGGGCACTCATGCAACGTAAGCAATGACGCACATCCGAGTGAACGAGACGGAGGGAAGTTTGCGAGTGAAGGGCATGATAAAAATGAACTGGAACGCAGCACAGGTAACTTTCCAGCGACGTAACTTTGTGATTCCTGTATTCGTCGTGGCGACGTTATTATGATATGTCGCTGGAACGTGGCAGGTACGTCCTAACGACCAAAATACCACGTCCACCTTTATTTGAATAATCTCACCTTTAGTCCGGGAAATTAAGATGGGCTTGGTCCATAACCTTGAAATCCACATAGAACTGATACACTCAAACATTTAATTATCTGCTGTAAAACCTTATTAATACATTTGTTTTGTTTTTAGTTAATATATTTAGGGATTATGTACTTGTAGATAATAAAAAAACGATACAAACCTCTATTAAATTGTAATAGAAAATGGCTCAAAACCACACTGCATTAATTTAATAATCAGCATTTATTCAGTGTTACTTTGTACAAATATTAAGTCAACATTTGAACAGTGTAAAGTGTTAACAAATTATGAGTACAGAAATGTAACACGTCCATTCATTAATCAAACAAACAACATAATAAGCAATGTAACCAATTATTAAAACATTTTATTGTCTTATTAGGCATGGGAGTAGTACTAGTACTACTCTCAATAATTTAGCACAAAAAAGACATGGAAAAAAAGATTTATCAGTTTCTTTATTATTATTACTTTTATTTGCAGAAATGTCCTGCGTGTCCTGTGAGGCACCTGCTACAAATGTCTGGTGGTGATGTGCTTTATTGCTTCACTACCTGTAGCTAAACCTGAACAATGTGACAATTACAAAAGATATATTGTCCTTGAGCTATAGTCCTACGTTCATAAAGAGATATGTAAAAAACACTACATAGAGTCCTAGCATCTTTTCTGTATTATTGGGCCAAAATATACATCAACAGGTTTTTTTTTTTGTTCAAGAAAATGAGCATGATGACTTTCTCAGGAAGAATCTGAGACCCCTCATTCCTGACTGTGTCCCAGCTGTGGAAAAAGCTTCAGACAGTGTTGATGAGGCTGAGGGAGATGGAGAGCTGTGAGAGAAGAGGAAGAGGGTCTTTCTTACCCCA
Source organism: Pseudorasbora parva (assembly GCF_024679245.1). Taxonomy (NCBI): domain Eukaryota; kingdom Metazoa; phylum Chordata; class Actinopteri; order Cypriniformes; family Gobionidae; genus Pseudorasbora; species Pseudorasbora parva. The sequence continues at coordinate 26,258,705 of NC_090180.1, forward strand.
CCAGCGGAGGGCAGGGTCTTCTGAGGATAGGATAGGAGGATGGGCTCTATATAATCACTTTGGATCTTTGTAAACTGGAAGCTGAAAAAAAAGCCATACTATTGTAGGTTTATTGCTTTTTGTTAAAAAGGTATAATTGGTTTTTTTGTTTTTTTACTTACATGTTCTTCCTCCTCTTCATCCTCTTCCTTATCCCGAGCTACACTGTCACATCATCATTTTCTGGCAGCTGAAACAGAGGAGAACCTTAATAATGTTGCTAATCTATGTTTTTTATGCTTTTGAAAGAGTCTCTTTTACTCAACAGTCACCAAGGCTGCATTTATTTGATCAAAAATACAGCACAAACTGTATATATTTAAGTGATAATTCACCCAAAAAATGTCAATTCTGTCATTAATTCCTCACCTTATGTTGTTCCAAACCTGTAAGACCTTTGTTCATCTTCAGACACAAATGAAAATATTTTTGATGAAATCCAAAAGCTTTCTGACCCCTCCATAGACTGCAACACAAGGCCCAGAAAGGTAGTAAAAACATTGTGAAAATAGTCCATGTGACTCCAGTGGTTCAACCTTAATGTTACGAAGCAACAAGAATACTTTTTATGTGCAAAAATAACTTAATTCCACAATTTTGATCTAGCTTGTGCCAGTCTCCTTTACGTTGTAATTACTGATGTCTTTACTTCCTTTCTGGGCCTTGAAAGTGTTAATTAAATTGCTATCTGAAGATGAATGAAGGTCTTACAGGTTTGTAACAACATGAGGGAGAGGAATTGATGACAGGATTTAAAGGTTTGGTAGAACTAACCCTTTAAATTGAAAACAGCTATTTTACATTGCAAAATTATTATTATTATTATTATTATTATTATTATTATTATTATTTTAATATTCCTGTGATTAAAGCTGAATTTTCAACATCAATACACCAGTCTTCAGTGTTACATGATCCTTCAGAAATCATTCTCATATGATGATTTGCTGCTCACAAAAACATTTATGATTATTAGCAGTGTTGACAACAGTTGTGCTGTTTCATATTTTTGTGTAAACCATGGTGCATTTTTCCGGATTCTTTGAAATGGAAATCAAAGATGAATAAAATCCTCATATTAGAATGATTTCTGAAGGATCATGTGACACTGAAGACTGGAGTAATGATGCTGAAAATTAAGCTTTGATCACAAGAATAAACTACATTTTATAATATATTCAAATAGAACCCAATTATTTAGAATTGTAATATTATTTCAAAATATTAGATTTTACAGATTTTCAAAGAACTGTACCAAAACCAAACTTTTGAACATTATTGTATGTTTGAGGTTTTACTTACTAGTCACATGGTTCATTTAGTTCATCCCAAAATGAAAATTATCCCATGATTTACTCACCCTCAAGCCATCCCTAGGTTCTTCAGGCGAACACAATCAGAGTTATATTTAAAAATGTCCTGGCTAATACAAGCTTTATAATGGCAGTTAATGCTTCATTTTTGAAGTCCATAAAAGTGCATCTATCCATCATATAATTGTGCCACACAGCTCCGGGGTTTAATAAAGGTCATCTGAAGCAAAGTGGCATGTTTGTGTGAGAAAAATATCCATATTTAAATCTTTATAGACTAAAATAACTAGCTTCCAGTGGTCAGCAATGCGCGAGTCGACTTGCGCTAAAAAGAATAACCCTTGACGCATGCGTATTGACGAACGCAGAAGTGCAAAAATTAGAGCAAAACAAAACATAGCATGGGGGGTGGGGGGGTCACCCTTTTTAGCGCAAGTCAACTTGCGTAGCCTACCGCTTATCACCAAGCAAACCAAGCAATATTCACTGCCATTATAAAGCTTGGAAGAGCCAGGACATTTCTTTATATAACTCTGATTGTGTTCGTCTGAAAGAATAATGTCATATAACTTACACATAGGATGGCTTGCAGGTGAGTAAATCCTCACCTTTTAAGAGATGTTGTCCGACAGGAGATCTGCTCCAACTCTGCTAACTTTACAGTGCAGGCTGCAGGGCATCAGCATGAAAGCATCAACAATTTATCAGAGCCAAATATATAAATTATACAACGCCAGGTTTATTAAAAGGAAAGAAGCTACAGCAAAGGTTAAATGCAGAAAAGAGAAAGAATAGGTTAAAATATTGTTAAAAATGGACAAGGTTAATCAATCACCGTAATCAGTTCACCTGTGTTTTCTACTTCTCTTTCAGCAGCTTCCTTCAGAAATGTTGGAAACTTGGGAGCTTCATCTCTGTTGAAAAGGGGTTATTTTGTCCCTTCTGAAAATCACAGAACATTTTATAATATGTTAACACGTTTTTTTCGCGCTCCGTGTTAATGTTAAGTTAATGTAAGTGACTTCGTCGATTAACAGCAAACACATAACGTTAACGTTAGTTCAATTAATTAGCCACCTTCAATGACCCATTCAATTCCCAGAAGAAAAAAAAAACTTTATAAAACTATCAAAACCTCTCATTTACACATGTGATTCAAAGCCTAAACAAGAGATTAACTTTAGAGTTAACGTTAGCCTCATTAACTTAACTTACTGTTCGGAAAACGGTTGATGTGCTTACGGACTTTTTTCCAAAGACTCTACATTTCTATAAAGTAAATATTCAACAGAACAGAAGCGTGTCAATGACACATAAGAAATGTCAGGAAAATGTCAGTAACAGTTGTGTGTATTATTTGTGTAACTTTAAAGACAACTCACCTGAAAGTATAGTGAAAACAACGACAGAGGGAGTTTTGCGGCTTGTCAGTTGTGTTGCTTGCTGCACCGTTTCCATGGCAACTCCGCGTCGCTCCAGTGTTTGACACATCAACACACCACGTCAAAGTCACACAGCAAGAATCACATGAATAAAAATCAAGAATAATAAATAATGAATTTAGAACTCATTTTGATGTTCTATGACCCGCTCAGATGCAAAATGCCACTCCTGGCACCGCACGTGATAGTGGGACAGTTGTGGCTTTTTTTTTTTTGTTAGATTTTTTATCGTTTTTGCCAATACGATTTGCAAACATGGATTCATTTAAAAATATTTGATGAATTAAGTAAATGTCCCATATAAATCAAAATGGCATACATTTGATAATACTTGTAAATTAATAATGCAATTTGGAAAGTTATGAAGACCAGTGGGCCACGTCGCTACAACATTCTCCGTGGGATAAACACGCGACGTCTTTTGAGGACGTGCCCACAACGTTTCTGCAACGTTAGCCAAGATTTTAAAAAAATGGAACTTTACCACGACGTCCTTACAACGTTCTCTGTGGGATAAACTAGCGACGTCTTTTGAGGACGTGCCCACAACGTTTCTGCAACTTTAGCCAAGATTTTAAAAAAATGGAACATTACCACGACGTCCTTACAACGTTCTCTGTGGGATAAACTAGCGACGTCTTTTGAGGACGTGACCATGACGTTTCTGGAACGTTAGCCAAGATTCTAAAACAATAGAACTTTACCACGACGTCCTTACAACGTTCTCTGTGGGATAAACTAGCGACGTCTTTTGAGGACGTTCCCACAACGTTTCTGGAACGTTAGCCAAAATTTTAAAAAATGGAACTTTACCATGACGTCCTCACAACGTTGTCATAAAGTAATGTCACGCTGACCAAATGACGACTAACTGACGACGTTGTCACAACGTACTGTGTTTGCTGGGCTTTAGCTAACTGAAGTCTCTGAGATCCTGACACCTTCACTTCTGGAGACTCCAGGTAGGTTGCAGTTCTGGAAAATTGTGCTGCTGGAGACTAAAGTGTTTCTGATGGTTTCACACTTAATTCTTCACCTTAATTCTGAATTATTTTGCAGTTAGCGTGTGTCGTTTCTTCGACATCTGTTTTTGTCTGACGTGGGGTACCAAAAGGTGGCAAAATGGTTGGTTGATTGATTTGTTTGGTCTTTTTCAAAGGGCTGTTGGGAGAGCGATGAGGAGTGAGGAGCGGCACTGTTTTTCGTTTATTTGTTTGTGAAATACATTATTTTAGACTGTACTTTTTTATTATAAAGTTGTAAATGTAGTCATTTTCAAATTATTCCAAATAAACCTTGCATAGTAAACTAAAGCATGAGCTACTGGTTTCTGTTCATTGAATACTTTTAACATTTTAGTGTAGTTAGTGGATTGCATGTAATGTTTGTATTTAGGGGTTTACTATAAGATAATCCAAACAGAAAATATGGTAGCCCATCTATATTCCTATTGTGGCCCATAAGAGCCCTACATAACACCCATCTGGGCTCATATTGGGCCCATATGGGTAACCCAGGTAGCACCCATTTGGGGCCTACATGGGTCTGCCCATATGGGTTAATGTCGAGACCCAGATGGGTGTTATGTAGGGCTCTTATGGGCCACAATGAGTATAAAGATAGGCTACCATATTTTCTGTTTGGATTATCTTATAGTAAACCCCTAAATACAAACATTACATGTAATCCACTAACCACACTTTTACAATGTTAAAAGTATTAAATGAACAGAAACCAAGCCTGCAGTCTCCCTCTCATTTACTGAAGCTTTCGCGCCTCGATCGCCCCCCGGTGACCGGTCCCAGTATAGCCGCCCCTCTGTGATTTCTAATGGACGCGAGGCAAAGTAAATAATAAAATTACACTTCAAAAAATTTCCCCCAAAGTTAGTTTATGTCACTGAAGGCAGTTATCATCACGATGATTTCATTTCAGGAGTTCGTTTTAAAAATAAGTTTAGTTTGAGTTAGTTATTTGATGCTATAAAAACGGGGGGTGTGACGTCATGATTGACAGCTGAGACTGACGGCTTCTCTGAGTGAAGTTGTCACTGAGGCACTAACGGACTTTTTTTGAAATTTTTGGGAGCAGATTAGAGCTTTAGCTTTAATTTCTACATTTCCATAACTGTTTATTTCACACCAACATAATTAATTGTTCTGCATCTGCGAGAGTGTGGGCGGGCTTTTGATATCGCGACTGTACTTCCTGCTCTACTTCCTGCGCTCTACTGCGCAACTCCGGTCCCGAAATCGCTACTGCGCAGACTCGGTCCCAAGATGTCAGCGCCGTGCAAGGCTGCCTGAAAGCTTCAAATATGGCAAGCGGAAACGGATGATGTCGAGTCGTCCATATTTTTTTACGGTCTATGACAGAAACCAGTAGTTCATGCTTTAGTTTATTATGCAAGGTTTATTTGGAATACTTTGAAAATGATTCCATTTACAACTTTATAATACAAAAGTATCAAATGTACAGTCTAAAATAATGTAATTTCACAAACAAATGAAAGAAAAACAGTGCAGCTCCTCACTCCTCTGTCATCGCTCTGCCAACAGCCCTTTGAAAATGACTAAACAAATTAATCAACCATTGTGTCACCTTTTGGTACCCCACATCAGACAAAAACAGATGGAGAAGAAATGACACACGCTAAATGCAAAATAATTCAGAATTAAGGTGAAGAATTAAGTGTGAAACCATAAATGCAAAATAATTCAGAATTAAGGTGAAGAATTAAGCGTGAAACCATCAGAAACCCTAGTCTCCATTATCACAATTTTCCAGAACTGCAACCTACCTGGAGTCTCCATAAGTGAAGCTGTCAGGATCTCAGAGACTTCAGTTAGCTAAAGACTCCTAAAAAAATGACCCCCACTTAATAAGAATCACAAGCAGTGTTGTAAAATACATGGTTATGGTTATGGTTACAAACCTGTCTTGGAGCATCACTAGCCCTGCAAATGTTGTATGTCTCCCTATATCTGATACACCCATTTCAGGTTTTGCAGTGTAATGAGCTCATGAGTTGAATCAGGTGTGATAGATGTGGGAGATCTTATATAATTAATTATAAAGTGAAGATCGTGGTGCAACCTACTAATAATGACTCGGCATTACAAATTATTTGTAACAGTATTCTAAAGTGTTTCTCTATTTGGTATCTTTTGTGCATTTGTTATTTGAATTACCACTAAATAAAAAAGGGAAAAAGCACAGACAGCTGAGTGAGGAGATGGATACAGCTCCTCAGATCTCATTGCTCAGTGGAAACTAGTTGTTCTGTGACAACATAAACATTTATTAAATAAATATTTCCCTCAATGTGCACACTTTTTGAATGGCATAATATTTGGTCAAATTGCAATTGTGCTGGCCTTTTTAGATTTTGATTAGATTGAAGTCACATTGTGTTTAAGTGTCAAAATAACAAAACAAATTATTTCAAGGGTGATATTTCTGTGCTATCTATCCAATCAACCTTTGGAATTGACTGTGTTTGCACTAGTCTTGACTGTGAATGAATTAGACCACTGAGCTCCCCATTTTCAACCCATGTATTCATTTCCCATTAGTGAACCATCTAGGTCCCACATAGGGAGCCCAGCTGGGTTTGTGGGAATAACTACATTTATTAATATACAAAAAAATCTCAAATCAACAAAAAATTTAAACAAATAAAATGGAAAATTTAGAAGTTATATATAAACTTATGAAATACTTAAAATGCAATAAATGAAATCAGTTGTTAGGGTTAGGCTGTTACCCATAATTGTACAAAAACAAAACCAACTGCAAACAATAAAACGTTACAATTCTAAATATAGCCCAAATGTGGCCCACATGGGACCCTCAAATAAACAATAATGGGCAACCTAACTGGGCCCCACAACTTTATCCAAGATGGGGCCCACATTCTGCCCATCAAACTGCCCATGCCCAGATGATGCCCATGTAGCCCAGCTAAACCCCATGTGGGGCCCACATGGACATGTTGGCTGGGGAGGAGAGCCCTTGACAGGGTTGCCAGGTTTTCACAACAAAACCCATCCAATTGCAACTCAAAACTGTGTTCCGTAAGTAAAGTAGTCCAATTCTGCATGAAAAATACAGACTTGGCAACACTGGCCAAAACTGCGTTTTTTTCCTGCTTACACGTTCACATGTCACATCCGATATGTGCCACATGAGAGGAAAAAAAAATCGGAATTGGGTCACTTGAACCATGCAGTGTAAATGGGGCCTTAGAGGCAAAGACTGAAGCCCAGGGAGTGGCTACTTCACCTAGAGGTGGTGAAGGCCATATGCAAGAGATTTGGCCCAGGGGGTGGATCTATTCGTGTCTCGAGAGATGTTCCATTGTCTGCTGTGGTTTTCACTCACACATCCAGCCCCACTGGCTTAAAAAGACTGCATTTATTTGATCCAAAATACAGCAAAAACAGTAATAATGTAAAGTATTTTTATAATTTAAAATAATTGTGTTCTATTTGGATGTATTTTTTAAAATGCACATTATTCCGGTTATAAGTTTCAGATGATCTTTCAGAAATCATTGTAATATGCTGATTTGCTGCTCAAGAAACATTTCTCATTATTATTAATGTCAAAACATTTGTGTAAAATTTATTTTAGGATTCTTTGATAAATAGAAAGTTCAAAACAACAGCATTTTTCTGAAATAGAAATCTATTGAAATCCATATGTTTAATTCACAAAGATGTAATTTAAAGACATTTATAATGTTACAAAATCTTTTTATTTCAGATTAATGTAATTCTTTTGAACTTTCCATTAATCAAAGATTTATCCCTCTGGATAGGCTGACGCCCTCCCGGCGGACCCGCTCCAGAACTCCCGGGAGAAGAGTGATCGGGGGAAATGCATACAGACGTAGCCTCGGCCTCGTCTGTATCATGGCATCCAGTCCCAACAGGGCCGGATGCCTGAGGGAGAACCACAGTGGACAGTGGGACGTCTCTCAAGACGCGAACAGATCCACTTCCACCAGGCTAAACCTCTTGCACATGGCCTCCACCACCTCTGGATGGAGACACCACTCCCCGGGTCTCAACCCTTGCCTCGACACGATGTCTGCTCCCTGGTTTTGGTCCCCGGGAATGTACATCGCCCTGAGGGATGACAATTTCCCCTGGGACCACAGGAGAACCTGATGCGCCAGTCGCACAGAGGCGCGATCTCAGACCCCTCTGATGATTTAGATACGATACTACGGCCATATTGTTGGATCGTATCAGAAAATGGTGGCCGCAGAGATCCGGGAGAAAGCTCCTCAGAGCTTTGTAGACCGCAAGCATTTCCAGGCAGTTGATGTGCCAGGAGGAATGCTGGGTCCCCCACGGACTTCTCGCAAAGCGGCCTTCCATGACCGTGCCCCAGCCAGTGAGGGAGGCATCTGTTGAAACAGTTTTCCAGCAACACGATGCTCCCAACATTACTAGGGACCAAGGTTTCTTCCATATGACGAGAGAACGAAGGCATCTCCTTGGTCTTCAACCACCACTGTAGGGGTCTCATGTGGAGCCGCCCAAACGGAATCACGTTAGACAATGCTGCCAGGCTGCGGCCTAGCTTTACTCTGGAGACCTCCGCCAGTATGGACTCGATACGTGCGGGGGAAGGCTGACTACCGGGAACGTAGTACCCTGGGAAGGCGTCAGCGCACTTTTCGTTGTGTTTACTCAGCCCCAAGCACCTCATATGGGCCAGAAGGACATCTCGATGTCGAACCGCCATATCGTACGACCTGTCGTCGATGTAATTGAGCACACGGATGCCCTGGAGCCTTAGTGGAGCCAGAGCTGCATCCATGCACTTCGTGAAGGTGCGGGCGAAAGATCCTGTCTGAAAGGAAGAACCCCATATTGGTACGCTTCACCACCGAAAGCGAACCTCAGGAACCTCCTGTGGGCAGGAAGGATGGAGATATGGAATATGCTTCTTTAGATACAGCATGACGAACTAGTCCTCGAACCGGATCTGACTCACAATGGGATAGTGAGCTTCTTGAACCTGAATCTCCTCAGAGAATGATTCAAGTACTTCAGATCTAATAATGGATGCAACCCCTCCATCCTCTTTGGGAACCATGAAGTAGCGACCGTAAAAGCCGGACTCCCTATCTGGCGAAGGGATACACTATATGGCCTCCTTTACCATCAGGGAGCACACTTCCTATTCCACAACCTACCACTTGGCTGGGCTCACCATTCAGACCACACCGATGAACCTTGTTGGTGAAATGCTGACCTGCAGTCTGTACCCTTTGCCCATGGTACACAGGGCCCAAGCAGATATAGTCGGGAAGCATAACCATGCGGCGAGATATTCTACTAGGGGAACCAGCCTCTCAAGGTACCCACAGAGCCTCCTGCCCGACCCCCTGAAGCGGCCACCCGGCAGAGTTTAGTCAGGGAGGATTTTCGGTGTGCGAACGCGTTCGCTGCCCAGCGGCAAATCTTTCTAGAGGCGGCTAGAGCAGCTTGCGTTCGCTGGAAGTCAATGTGGCCCGAGCGTTGTAGACGGCGGATCGCAGCATTGACTTCCAGAAAACACCACAGAGGAGGCGACCTTGATCGCTCCCTGGGAGAGGGGGCTGGCCAGCAGGCCACTGGGATGAGCACACCACAGTTCAGCCCACACGATGACTTAGGTATTGGAACACTGAACTGCAGTCTGTACCCTTTGCCCACGGTACACAGGGCCAAAGAAAATATATTCGAGAGGCATAACCATGGGAACCAGCCTCTTGATGCTGGTCTCTGGTACCCACCGAGCCTCATGCCCGACCCCCTGAAGCCAACCTGAACACAATTTGGATGATAGGCTGATAATCTAACTTCTCAAAGTTAGATAAATCCCATTTAATTCCTCATAATTAAATGCCACCATAATTACTCCTCAAGTGAACATGGTCTGAATGATAGGCTGAATAAACATAACTCCTTAGAGTCAGATAATGTTTCATTTCAATTTCTCAGAATGTTATGCATTATGAAGTGGCGCATTATGAAGTTATGCATTATGAAGTGGCAAGCTCTCATTACTCCCTCAATGCTGTGCACATCTGTTTCCTGGGAATCAAACTACTTAAGCATCTGGTTCTTCACACGGGGGAAGAAGCCGCAACACGGGCTTCCGCACGGGGACAGAAAACACTGGGTCACTATACAGGCAGAGAACTCCATCGAGATCTGCCCGAGTGCCCTTATTTTATGAATGAAGTGGTGTGTTGGGTGCTTTAACGTCAACCATCTCGATGCTGTGCATGTCTAATTCCTCAGAATCAGATGGCTTGAGCATCGGGTTCTCCAACCTCCTGCCCGACCCCCTGAAGAGGTCGCAGCGTGGGCTTCCACACGAGGAAGCAGAACACCTGACCTGTCAGCGAGACTGAGAAGGTGCCTCAACAGTCCCAAGACCCGCTGACAAGTTCATTTGCAAGCCCACTGATCATCGCCGCGCTGCCTCAACAGACGCGGGACAGAACCACGGGGCTCGCAAGCCTGCCGGCTTCACAAAATATTTTTCTTTTTGGACAAACAAAACCAAATAGACAAACAATTCAAACACAGAGCGCTTCGCTGAAGAGCAAAAAGCTAGTGTGTGTGTCAGCGTCGCTTTGTATCTTCCGGTTATGCTGTCATCTACTACGTCATGAAGCAGCACCAATCACAATTGGATAGATTTCGTTCATGCTTCAGTCGCGTAACGCTGGGGGCGTTCCCAGAGTGTCGTCACCCGACGACGCAGTGCGAGTTCCCTAAACTTAAGGGAACTACAACTTGGCTATCATCACTTAAGGTAATCTTTTAGATTAAATAGATGAAATGTTTATATAAATGTTAAATGTTTTATTGATGTTATCCAAAAAGACATGATAATACTACAAAGTGCACTAGTGACCGAAAAGGTCAACATATCAGCATTTTAAGAGACGTTTACTGACATTTGCACATGTTCTGGTGCTCCTTAAGGCTCTTCTTTTTGATCCAATATCATGTCACATGACATACCAAAATCCATTATTGGTCAAAAATGGTCATTGATGTCTGTTATCCAGGAATGTCATTAGAGAAATCACAATTTGGAGACAAAAGTCTTTCTGCCATAAAAATAAATAAGGTTAATAAGGTTAGTATTATCACTATATTTGTATGAAACACCAATACAATTATGCCCAAGAAGATATAAAATACTTTTATTTTTATTTTTTTGTCGTATTTTTGTATTCAGATTTTAAGCTGGGACAGTTACCCGGAATGACATTTTGGGAATTTTGAGCTCAATAGTTCCTTAAAAATGAATGATTTATAATTAATTCTCACATGGGAAATTAAAGAGGAAGCTGAGTCATGTAATGAAGTGCATTTAAAAATGTGTATATTTTTTATAATATTAATATCCTTGGGACACTTAAATTGACACGCCACTTCATCGACCCAGAAACAGAAAAGACCCAAAGACTCATCTTAAAATCTTGAGTCTTGTTCTTGTGTCATGTGACATGGCAGCAGTATTGGATACAGAAATCAGTTAATTCACAACTTTTCTTACAAATCACCTGTTTTTATTTATTTATTTAGTTAGTTAGTTAGTTAGTTATTTAGTTAGTTAGTTAGTTTTTAGCTAGTATAATAACCGATTTGGTTACACTTTACTTGAAGGGGTGTGCATAAGACTGACATGACACCTTTGCAATCATGACATGACATATGTGAGGAGTATTTATGTAGGTTAATGAAAACTGCCAATAAGTGTCATTCACTCAAATTATGTCATTTTTGATGCAACGATGACATTATTTGAGATGTCTTTATGACAACTTGACATAAACCAATACATCATAACCTGTCAGTGTCTTTGTCATGACAACTAGACATTAACAAAACAACATAACCTGTCCTGAACATGGCGTAGCAGATTAATTATCAAATTTTAAGGTGTCATGAACTGGCTTTTTTATTTTTTTATACTGTTGTCTGAGGTCAACTAATGATGTTTGTGTGTTTTTTACATTCAAAAACATCATAACTAATAAGTAATAGGTTATTTTCTACACTGGTTTTGAGGCTCTGCTCGTGCGGCACTGGAGATTTAGAAGTAAACGCCCACGGCAAGGATTGGAAAAGATTTGCATATTTAAAGGGGTACTTCAGCGCTGGTAAGATTATTCTGTATTTAAACTGGGTCATTAATGTAATAGAAATATGAAGAAAAAAAATTGATTTGGTTCTTTCTATACTGAGAAAAGACTTCTCAGCTTCACTGCTTCACTGCCCTACAAGGCCACTCCAAAAGCCACCTCTAATAGATTACTGGATCACTTTCACTTTAACACCGCGACCGCGTTCATTTTCATAAAATCAGTTCAGTTAGAGAACAGACACTACAATTAAAAACTGAATGAGTCTGTTCAATATGTGATTTAGCCACTGAGGGAGTGTCACACAGTGCACACGCTGCAGGAGTCAAATTACATACATTCATGATGAGCTGAATGAGCTCTCGTGATGAGAGCTGAGGTGAACGCAACCACACTCGCGGCAGAGATTCTCAGCGCGTGTTCAGTCCAGCGCGTTTTCAGTTCATCCCTTTGGAAGCTTAACTTTCTTAGGAATAAATTTGTGAAGTTGAAACACTTACTTTGCTCCTCCGTCTGCACCGTTTCCATGAATGCCTGAGGCTGCAGCTGCGAGCTGAGCTGTGAGTGCGATCTACCATCCCCTATGTGTGAGTTGAAAACATGTGGAAATAGCTCCCTCTGCTGGATGTAGTCTTTAGCCTCTGGCCAAAAAATCCTCCCATGACGCAAATTGACGATATTTGCGTCATCGGAGGAATTTTTCCAGAAATAAAATGCATAAATCTCTTGTCTCAGGGGGATATGAGGAGGAGTAGCACAATCATTTGAATATACTCCAGGGTTTCTACTGATACAAAGCCTTATGCTAATCGCTGAAGTAACCCTTTAAGGAGCTTCCGCTCCCCTATTCAGTTCAGTTCACATGAGGGAGGGGTTGTTTTGAAAGCGACAACCGGAATAAATGTCTTTATCAAACAAATACAATGATTTATTTCTCATCCACCCGCGATTGATTGGACTATTATTTTTGTATTACATAGCCCGCACAATTGTTCGATATAAGCACAAACTACACACACACACACACACACACGGGCGCCCTTCAAATCTCAAGTCAAGAGAGAGAGAACACCGCAGAACAAGAAAGGAATATTATAAGATTCATCACCCTGGTAAAAAAAGTATACTTTATTGTATTTGAAATACATTCTCTTTTCCAATAGTATATTGGAAATATACTTACAAAAATTGTACCATCTCTAAATATATAAAAAGTATATTAGCATCATATTTTCACAATATACCTTTTAACACACTTTAAAATAATTGTATTTTAGTATATTTTCTAAAAATATATTTTAGAAAAATATACTTCAACTGAAAGTTCATTGTACTTTTGTAAAGTGTACTTATTTAAACATTACTTTAAAATATATTTTTTGTATATTTTAAACTTATGCTCAAAATTGTCATTGTAATAAATTAACAAATTAACAACGCACTAAAAGCATATTTAAAAAAATACACAATTAATACCATTAAACTGTATATTTAAAGATAAATAATGTTTAAGGTTATTTATTCATGCTTACCTGTTCAAATTACGCATGAATATATATGCACTAATAGGCAATTTTTAAATATATGCAGTGTATGCTATAAGCCCTACTTTAGTTGTGATTTAAGTGTAAATATGTTTAATAAGTTTAATAAGTACATTGGCAGAGAAGAATTGTGTTACAATCGTACACTATAACATGTTACAATTTTACTCACATAAGTGTGCTGCACCATTCCTGTCGGATCCAATATAGAAGAAACAACATTGTGTCAAATGTCTGCAAATCCAGCATCGACCTGAGATTTGTTTACAAACGATTCCGCAGTGAAATTAAGTGAACACTATTGTCTTCCCCACATGAGCTGAAACTTCATTAAAAATAAAGTTCAACCACACATTTCTAATATTAGGATCCGAAGGAAGTTTATGCAGTGACTCTTCCTCCACAACCAGGAATAGAGCAATATCTTGCTATCTTCTTTGCAGCTCCATGATTCGGTGGGCGGGGCTACTGAATTAGACATGCTGTAGAGGCGTGTTTCGTCGTGTGATGACTTAAAGATGCGTACACGATCGTTTTCTGGGCCTGGTGTCTATAAAAGCTTTTCTTTGACTAACAAGGAAGTTTTCAGTTCTGAAACTTACAGGATATTTTATATGTAAATCAAAAGCTCAAGGGAAAGTTCATTTCTCAATTCATAACCCCTTTAAGAAACTACTTATCTTTTGGTTTACCATTACATTAAACTATAATGTAATTGGTTTTGACATTGGCTGACATGAGGCCATTATAATGTCATGAATTTTATAAATTGAATTTGTCATTAAAAAAAATGTCAAAAGGGGTTCGGGTGGAAACGTAACTTATATATACTGTTTAGGCCCAGGACCTAGCCACAACCATTCCTTGTTCAGCCTGGGGTGTGGCTCCAAGGAATATTCCTTCTATTTTTATACATAGGAAGAGTGTTTAAAGTGAAGTTATTTTACTAAGTGCTATTTTTTGTTATGTTTTTATATTTGCTTATTTTGTGTAATGGCAATTATTTGTTTATGCGTTTTCCCCTTTTTGAGTTAATTGGTGTTGGTCAACAGTGTATAAATTCATGCCTTGTTTTTGTAAGAGTCAGCTGTGTTCTGTGAAAATTAAAATAATAAGTCGACAGAGTATTAAAACTTAATTACATTTTAATGACAAATTAAACTTTTACCTATGAAAAAAATTCATGACATTATAATGGCCTCAGTCAACATCAAAACCAACCACATGACAGTTTAATTTTAACCCTATAAAGCTAAGTAGTTTCTTATGTTTATGACAGGTTATGTTGTTTTGGTAATGTCAAGTTGTCATGACAAAGACACTGGCAGGTTATCATGTATTGGTTTATGTCAGGTTGTCATAACAAAGATATCTCACATAATGTCATCTTTGCATTAAAAATGACAGTTGAGTGAATGACACTTAATGACAGTTCAGTCAGGGCCACTTTGAGAATGAAATTTATTTACAATCTTTGATTTGGCGAAAGGCTTAGGCTCAAAGATGCTTGAGCTGCCATACTAGGCAGCTCGAGATACATCCTTGAAACAGAATCCCCCCAGCCTTCATAATAACCAAACATTTCTTAGCATATATTACAAAAAAATATAAATGGTAACAATAAGAGTTCTTCACAGAATCCAATACTCGATAATGAAGATACTAGGAGGTGAAGGGGTGGAGGTGGGTGTAAATGTCTTAAATACTATAATTGATTAGAGTAGGTGGAGTAACATCAGCTGAGCGTACTAGGCAGCTCGAGATACATCCTTGAAACAGAATCCCCCAACACAATAACGTTGTTGAATTCTATGCGTCAGACTGCGTAACTTCTAAAGACAGCGTGTCTAAGAGGAGCGGGGCTCCTGAAATCATTGGAGGTAGAGTACCTCAAAAGAGTAGGGAATGCGGTTCCTTGACTAATTTCAGAATCTGATCAGAGAAATATAGAAGCCAGACTATACTTGATACATTGAACACACTGAATTTATTTACAAACCCTCCAACAAACATATGTGAGACTTAACATTACCAACGAGCGTTGCATGCGGGAAAATTTCTCAAGGATAAGAATTGGAGAGATTGTATGTTGTATGTTGCTGGTTCTCAATCGCATGTAGCCTTACAGCCATGTTAGATGAGGCATTTTGAACATATGTGAGACTTAACATTACTTTATTTGTGACGCTATGAAAGAGTGAATCCCTCATGTATGAGGAAGTCTGTGTACGTACCATTAAACATGTTAAATACAGATTTTTCGCCTTCATGCTCTTTATTTTCATGATTCAACAAATTATCTGGGTCAAAGCGTTACACACTGATCATAAGAATTTGCTTGGCATTATAATGCACGCTATTCATTGACCGCACATTGCTCTGAACTTAAACAGTCTTAAGCATTGTAGTGTGCAGGCTGTAAAATGCTCTGAAACGTGAAGCTCACGTTTATTTAATGAAATCATGGCCTTTGAGGTTTGCAGGATCATGATAACGTTATACGTTTTCTCTCCCCAGAATATAAGATGGCTTGAAATAGTCATTACACAGTATTTAATATAGCTAACTTTAAGGTATTGATGTTATATTTAAAACGGGTTCTCTAAAATACATTTTACAGTTTTGTCCGGATTTCTGACTTTCGAGAAGAGCATGACATGACTCAAACGTAATGAAGTTGTTAAATTTAAAAGAAGAAACTGTTCAAGCATGAAAATAAAATAATACAAACACACTTCAATTCTGTGAGGTGATCATTTAACCATTAGTCTGTGTTGTTACACTGTTTTCATTACAATGGTAAAGTGTATATTTCGCTCTTTGCTGCAATATGCCACCTACACGAGCCGAGCTCCACCTGTTCGCTATCGTTTAACACTTGTTCACTTCCTCATTTCGCAAACAATTTGCACCAATTTGTTCAATTCGTTCGCTAACAAGATCTCCCGTTCAGAGACAGACTAAGTAAAGGGCGTATTCGTTCACTGATTAAACAATCACATGATCCGTCACATCTCATACTTGAACGCTACTGGCTCGAGGTTTGTCAATTGTCAATCTTTGACAGAATGCAACAGTCCACGGAGCTGCGCATGCGCTCCTTGCCAATAGCTCCAAGTTGTTTGTGGAGGGAGGATTTTCAGTGAACAAAATATGAGTCAATAGACCTTTTTTGGAGCCTTTTTTGTTTTTTAATACCCGTTTATATGATGAAAATAAAATGGCCAAAATATACACTGATCCAATTAAATTCGGAATTGAATCAAATTCAAATTTTACCTTTGCTGGATAGGGATATTCAGGATAGACAAAAGTAAATAAAATTAAATATAAATGGGATTGGGATAAAGGTAACATTAGAATTTCCTTTTAGCTTTAAATAAACTAAAAGAAATGTAAATGGAAGAGTTGATTTAATTAAATTAAAAATGTAAAGGGTTAGTTCTGACAGAAAGACTCGGGAGAATTAATGCTGTAACAATAACGTTTATTTTACAATAACGCAAATTTGGCTCATTAACAATTATGTCTGCCAACATTAAAAGTCGAGCCTATTGAGCTGCACTATATATTAGATACACTATAGCCCTTTTTTTAAATGTGTTTTTTGTGTGTCTGATTATTGTAACAGGTACAATGTACCTTAAGTTATTTTACAGTGTCATTTATATTGTAGTCAATTTGCCGTAGACTTGTAAATGTATATTTTTGTTTGTATTTTAATGCTTTTTTTACATCTTGGCCAGGGGACTACAGATGAAAAATAGCCGTTTGGCTAATTCTGTTTTTTTTAACCATGTTTGTTCATGTGTTTTATGAAATTGCACTGTCCCCTTTTAAATAAACCATTAAATCAAATCAAATCAGGGGCGCAGCTCACCCCCCAAAGTACAACCTTTATATGCTACGGTAAAGGAGGTGATTGGATAGATGAGAAGGTAATTAGTGATGTAACGATTGAGTCTTCCTGGCAGAACTTTCGCTAGCTTCATTTCTGCCAGAAATACTTGGGAGAATGAATGCTGTAACAATAAAGTTTATTTAGGAGCTCAGCAAGCAACCAAGTTCTTTGGTGTAGGCCCCATTCGTAATTCGGATTCCGAGGGTACGGAATCTACGTATCCTGCCTGAATACGGAGGCAGGGGCGCAGCTCACCCCCAAAGATAGGTGGAAGGAGGATCCACTGTGAACGGGGCCCACCCCCGAAGAACGGTTTATGAAGTATACTCACAGGTCCTTATTCCTGAAGTTCCTAATGGAGAGAAAGAAGAGAAAAACTAGAAAAACTAAAAACTATTAGATTTTAGAGCATATACTATTTTGGTTTAAGATTCGAAACCACCGGCAAGCGTATTTCCTGACGCCAGATTCACAGCTACCATGACGTACTGAAATATAGGCCGCAGGCAATCTTTTGATTGGACACATGGGCCGCAGACCATATTTTGATCGGACACATGGGCCACAGGCCATCTTTTGATAAGACACATGGGCCACAGGCCATCTTTTGATGAGACTATATAAGTAAAATAATTATAAGTCTTAGCCGAACATTAAGATAAAAGATCATGGATGTAAGGGTAGAATACTTACTGTATAAGATTTAAATAAAAGGACTTTGGTGATAAAATGTAACTTATCTGATGCTTATTACAATGCATGGTTAATATTAGTATTACCTGAAGGTTTAGCATACTATAGGATTAAAGTGCTGAAGAAAGCCATCTTGACTAGGGCTGCACGATAATTTGCAATGTCGCACTAAATTTGGCAGAGGCTGTGATAATTGCCTGCGCAGCATCTCAGAGTGACACAGCTGCGATCGGCTGCAGCGCTACTCCGCAAGTCAGAGGGCTCTCTTGCGCAGGGAACTCCAAGTGCTTGGAGAATGCCTTTACAGGAACAAAGCCACACAACTAAAACAGCCATAGCCTCGTGGTGAAAAGGTAAAGTAGAGATGAAGGCTACGATAGGCCACCTGCCAACAATATATATATATTTTTTAAGAAAATATAAGATGTCGAGATGTGAGAGTTGAGGATGCGAATGCTGCGTTCTCTGAGTGGAACATTGGCTGCCTCCGCGACCTTCGTGAAGACGCAAGGCACTGGTACTGGTATGCCCTCCCCTCGAACGCAAAGCGTAGGAACGGTCTTTGTCGATGAAGGATAGAGACATGAAAGTATGCGTCCTTCAGGGCGATCGCTGCAAACCAATCTTGGGGATGGATGCATTCAAAAATGCGTTTCTGCATTAACATCCAGAACGGGAGCTTGTGCAGGGCCCGATTCAGGACGCGCAGGTCCAAGATTAGTCGTAACCCATCCCCCTTTTTGGGTACAATGAAGTAGGGGCTGTAGAACCCCGTCTTCATATTGGCTGGAGGAACCGGCTCGACCGCGTCCTTCGCCAGTAGGACCTTGATCTCTGACCTCCAGACATGAGCATCTCTGCTTCGCACGGAGATGAAGAGGATGCCCTTGTCCTTGGGTGGCAGGTAAGTGAACTGAATCACGTAGCCGAGTCTGATGGTATGGTTGAGCCAGCAAGACATTCTGGGGAGCCATAGCCAGGCCCCCAGAGATCGAACAAGTGGGACCAACGTCTGGGGACTAGCGGGACACAGACGTATTCAGGGTGGGACCGGGAGGTGCAGGACTCAGACCCGACTCAGGAGGTCCGGGGGCAGCCCGGAGTGTTGTCTGGGTACTCCAAGGTGGGGTGAGAAGGCCCGGAGGTGTCCTCGGAGCCCACACTGCTGCCCCCTTGCGAAGAAGGGGAGGAAAGGAGTGACAAGGCCCGGGGGTGTCGCACACTGCCAACCTGACCCTCTTGGGGCCCAGGGGAGAGGAAACTGCTCTTTTTGTAAGAATGTGGGTACCGCTGGGCTCCGGAGAGCCAGCGGCAGAGATGTTATGAAACCAGTCGGGGGCCCCTGGTCCTCCACTGGGGGGTGGGAAAGGGATGCAGACATCATCTCCCTCAGAGCAGCTCCTCTTCTCCCTGGGCTGCCCATCTCAGGGCCGCTTCCCCTTGCGCTTGCCAGCCAGCTTAGTGGGACCCTGAGCAGGTTGGGCGCCTCCATTACGTCCGACACCCTGCTTCGCTGGTGGAGGCTGCTGCTTGGGTTTGGCAGGGGCGGAGGCAGACACAGGGGGACGCCCTTGGCGACAAGCAGTTGGGGGTGCTATGGCCGGCGACTGGGTGGAGGCAGCAGTGGGTCACCGAGGCAAGATGTTCTTAATGGCCTCCATCTGCTTCTGGGCCACCGAGAACTGCTGGGCGAAGTCCTCGATGGCGCCGCCAAAGAGGCCAGCCTGACAGACGGGCGTTGAGAAACCGAACCTTGTCCAAATCTTTGGCTCATTTTTACACACTCGAAGTAGGATTGGTCTCTAAAGTCAGATCCCAATTCATCGGCCAGTTCCGACGTACGTCGAATGTGACCGACTGAAAGGGATCTAAAGGGGCATCTGCATCATAAAAGCTGTTGTGTTAAGCCCTTAAAAATGTTCCTTTCACAGCTTAAGTATGAAAACTATCAACAATGTTCAACATTTTGAAATAAATAAATTAAAGCAATCTGAATTATTCAGAATCAATTTTGAGATTCTCAGCACTAAAAAACTACTATTATTGACAACGATAAATAATATGCATAAAAAAATCCCATAAAAAATACAAATGCTGTTTAAAATGAAATCTATGAACCCATCAAATCTATCAACCTAACTACAAATTAAGAGCTGCATGTCACCAACTTATGTAAAGTAAGCTGTGTGTATTCAAAGTGCAAAATCTGCTGTTGTATAGGGCCATAAAAAATATGTAAAAACAAACAACAACAAAAAAAACAGCATTTTTCCTAGCAATACAAAGTAATGCATTTTATAATGCATAAAATTAGTGTTCTAAGACATAACAGAAATTTCACTGTGGCTACTAAACTAACCATTATTTTTAACAAACAAATATTTGTAATAACAAATGTGTGCTTATTTATTTGAAACAACAAAAGGTGCATACTAGCAAGGATGAACGTTTAAATTGAGTTTTACCCCTCAAACCAGTGGTTGTACCGCATGAGATGAAGTCTCTTTAACCTCTTTGGAGACAGTACAAGACTTCAGAGGCTGAAAAGTCTCTCCCGAGGTGCACTGGATGTAGTAGCTGCCTTTTTCTTCAGAGAAATTTCCTTTTTTGTGGGAAATTGTTTAAGAATCTGCATCCCTGTTTCGGCTGTTCTCAAGTAGGTCATTACTTCAGTTTCCACAGTGCTTTCCGCAGTCGGAGACACAGGCATCTTGGCTGCTTGCTGAACAGGCCAGGGCGAGGGATGAGCTTGTAACACTCTGCTGCCAGCATTCCTTGGACCATCTCTTTCTTCCTCTGGTCTCTCAACCATCGCAGTTTGAACATAGGAAGTGTGACAGCTGCCAGTATTGCATCGTTGCTTTCCAAGACAGAAAAAATAGTGTTTTGTGAATCGTGTTTTGATTGCCTGCAACAACAAAAAACACAGTGACACAGTGATATTAGAATGAGTGAAAGATACATAAGTACATTATATGAAAGCTGTAAACCACTGTGTGATTTTTGACCTATAGATTTGCATTATAAAAACATTTAAACATTATGTTGTGCACTTTACATTCTTTCAATTTTTTAGGCTATATTGGTACTTGCTCAGCTAAAAATATTAATGTTTACATATATAAACTTCTTTTGAATATTAATGAATGTTTCTTAACAGAACTATGGTATCAGGTAGGCCAGTTGCAATAATCAGGCCTTCTTTTATCTCCAATCAGTCATTCAATCAATCAATCAATTAATCAATCAATCAACTTTATTTATATAGCACTTTTACAATGACGATTGTTTCAAAGCAGCTTCAAATCATGAAGCCTCTCACAGTTGCTTGGACATTAAAACTTCTATTGGTGGCAGGTGGGTACCATAGTAATAGTTTTCTTCTCGTTGCAGAATATCCAGAGCAACTGAGAGATGTTTCATGATTGCACAGTTTTCCTCAGAAACTGAAACTCCCTCTCACCAAAACATTTTAGCTCTAAATGATTAGAGATGGTACTCAAATCAGTCATGAGTATTTCAACTATTCTTGCCACAGCATCATAAAATGAATTCCACCTTGTGGAGCATGGCACAAGCAGTTTTTTGTCAACCAAATCGCCCACTAACTCCGAAGCCAAAGTAGACCGGCTACCCTTACTCCACAGTGCTGTGCACTTGGCGGTAGCACTCTGTAAATACCTTTAGTCCCAGGATTTGAAAGCAGCCACTTATCCACATTAGAGCATGAAATTAAGTTTGTGAGAGGCACACCTCAGGTGTAGTGGTAAAACAATCCCCTCCTCTGTGGAGGTGTCAAGCACGTTTGCGACATTTGTGAAGATAATCTCTTCGTCTTTTTCATCATCATCGTCAGAGAGTGATTGTGGCTTATACATTTGGAAGGCTTAAACAAAGTTAGAGCCGTTATCAGTAACCGTAGCTGTAACTTTCGTTGAGAGTCTATATAATGAATGAATGTGGTCGATCTCAGCAGCAATGACATCATACGTGTGTCTACCTTTGATCCTTTTACAGGCCAGTGCAGCTTTCTGATGTTCAAAAGTAGCAGTGTTTAGTAGTGGGCTGTCATACCTAGGAAGCTTTTGTTGTGGACAGATCAAATGTCTGCAGTGGTCGCGATGATGTCTAGCCCCTCAAATGTTGTCTTCAGCTTTCCATTTTTGAATATTCTTAATCCAAGTAGTTGGAAAAAGTTTTTCGTCCCATTTGCTGTGTGCTGGCTGAACATGATATCATGCTAACGAGCTGCCTGAAAGCCGGCGACTCCACAGTGGAGACAGGCTGCATGTTTTCAACAACATACCATGCAATAGCTTTGTTGACCTGTCCCTGGCTAACAGATCGGTTAAAATCTAGTCGCTGTTGTTTGGCTGGAGCTAGGGGCTTGACTCACTTTGAGTGTGTCCACCGACACCGGGTTAGCTTCTAGCTTCGTCGAGGCATGTCGTTTCTCAAGGTGCTTCAACAGATTAGCGTTGCTATTTATCGCAGTAGATAGGATCTTCAAACCAGAAAGACAGCTTACATTTAACTTAGATGTTTTTTTCTTTATCCTCAACTAAGGTGAAATAATGAGCATATTTCCACTTTGAGAAACCCGACTTCCTCCCGCCTTGACTTGCCATGACTGCTGCTCATACTTAAATAAACAGAAACACGCACACGTCTTCATGTTTACAGTGCATCCACCAATCCTACAATGCGTCGCTGCTTTAAACAGGTTATAGACTACACATTTCAGCCAAAATTAATTAATTAAAAAAGTAACAGACAACGCACCATATGGTAACGGTAACAGAGTCAATTTATTTAAAAAGTAATGCGTTACAGTATTAGTTACTGTCAAAAGTAACTATGTTACAGTAACACGTTACTAGTAGCGCGTTACTGCCCAATACTGGTGACGAGAGTGCTGCTATTAGATTATCAGAAGTGTCTGCTCACACGTTCTGTTGTCATGCGTTGCCAAGAGATCATTGCCAACCAAATACCACCCGAAAGGGAGCAGACTTTCGAGTCCCACTGAAGGCATGCACTAAGAACTCTAGTGTGGCCAGTCATGAATCACAAATCCAACAGCACATCACTCCACAGACAATCATGACTTTCTTGTTAGCTAAACTAGAATTAACACCAATAATTCGACATGATTGTTTCATTTGAGCAGTTTGACGCATCAATATGAATATGATGACATAACAAATGATAAGGCCTTGATCGGTGACTGAGGAGCATCTTCAGTCAGCATTACAAACACTGTAGTGAGATTTCTTCATCACACAGGTTAATTCATGCTGCTAATCTGAGATTTATTCGTCATTAAAAGACAGAGGCTGGTTTCACACTGCATGCGTTAGCAGAGTGTAAGCAGTACATATTTTTTCTTGCGCCAATGTTAACAGATAAGAGCATTCACACGGCACACAGAGGAGGTTTGGCAGCGCGTCGTAAAAGCATAGCAGAAGCTGCAGTGCCAGTCTATTTTTGCTACGCTGCTCACGCTGAATTAAAGCCATAGTCCATTATTCTTGATCAAATTGACCTGATTAACATGAAAACAACTAATTTCACTATAAAATAATTTGGTTAAGTGTCCCGTGTGTTTCACTATCACCATATTCAATTCAAATGTGCTTTATTGGCATGACAAATGTTTCAATGTATTGCCAAAGCATTAACATACATGTACATACATATATACAAAAATAAAGGAATTATATAAAATAAAATAAAATAAAATAAATAATATTTAATAGTAATAAGTTGAACAATCTGTAAACATTTAGAATTCTAGGAACAATTTTGAATTCTCTTTCTCTCTCTCTCTCTGTGTGTGTGTGTGTGTGTGTGTGTGTGTGTGTGTGTGTGTGTGTGTGTGTGTGTGTGTGTGTGTGTGTGTGTGTGAGCGCATCACTCATTGGTCGACTCCTCCCTCTTTTGTGACAGGCATTAATGTATCTTGCTGCTAGTAAGATACAATCTCTTTTTTCACCTAATACAAGTTGTGTTTTATTTTTTGATTTTATGAAGTCAGGGCAAAGTATTTCGAATTTAGGATAGAATGTGTTTCTGATTTGTTCATAGTTAGGGCAGCTGGTGAGGAAGTGTGTCTCTGTCTCCACTTATCCAGCGGTGCAGTACAGGCAGATGCGTCTCTCTCTGGGCAGCCAGTTCTGTTTGTATCTGCCCATCTCTACGGCTAGTGTGTGAATGCTCAGTCTGTACCTCGTCATTCTTCTTCTGAACTCACTCTCTTTCCCTGCGCTCAGGTATTCTGCTGTTGTGTAGTTTCTGTTTAGGGCCAAATAACATTCCAGTTTACTTTGTCTTTGTGTTGTATCAGTCCAATAGGTCAGGTAGTTTTCTTTTTGTGCTTTAATCATTTGGTTGGGACAGATTGTGTGGATGAGGGTGTCAGTGTTCTGAGGCTGATTATTGTTAGTCGTGTTAGTTTGTTTTTGCAGCCTCAGGACCAGCTGAATTAGGGGACTCTTCTCAGCGTTTACTTCATGGTTTTTAAGGACTTTAAAATGGTAAGAGTTGGGGTCACTCATTTTTAGATGTTTTCAAAATTTGATGGCTCTTTTCTCAATGTGGATTAGTAAAGGGTATTGGCCTAATTCGGCCCTGCATGCGTTGTTCGGAGTGTTCCTCTGTACTCTCAGGATACTCTTACAGAACTCATCACGCAGGGTTTCTATTGTGTTTTTTGTCCCATTTGTCAATTTCATGGTTTAGAAGAGGACCCCACACTTCACTGCCATATAGTGCAATAGGTTCTGTGACTGATTGAACATTTTTGAGCCAGATTCTGATGGGTATTTCAAATTGGATTGATTTTTTGATGGCACAAAAGGCCCTTCTTGCTTTATCCTTCAGTTCATTCATGTCCAAGCTGAAGTTTCTGTTTGCATTGAATTTCAACCCGAGGTATGTGTAGGTGGTGGCATGATCAATTTTGGTCATACCAAGGGTGAAATTGTGTTTCTTTCCCTGACATCTGGGTCTCTTCTGAAATTTTAGTACTTTAGTTTTAGCCCTGTTAATAGTCAGGGTCCAGG